>NW_015645128.1:353528-361654 GCF_001515625.1 Sinocyclocheilus rhinocerous
CACTATTTGTCCAATTACCCACTAAAGTGTGCAATGAACCCCGGACGCCCGCTGACCTCTCCCAAGCCACGCCCCCTTCCCATGGACCCACTATTTTCCCAATTACCCACTAAAGTGCTCAATGACCCCCGGACCACCGCTGATCAGTCTCAAGCCACGCCCCATCCAACAGACCCACTATTTGTCCAATTACCTACTAATGTGCGCAATAACCCCCGGACCCCCGCTGACAACTCCCAAGCCACGCCCCCATCACACGAACCCACTATTTGTCCAATTACCTACTAATGTGCGCAATAACCCCCGGACCCCCGCTGACAACTCCCAAGCCACGCCCCCATCACACGAACCCACTATTTGTCCAATTACCTACTAATGTGCGCAATAACCCCCGGACCCCCGCTGACAACTCCCAAGCCACGCCCCCATCACACGAACCCACTATTTGTCCGATTACCCATTAAAGTGGGCAAATGCCCTGCTGATGACTGCCAAGCCAAGCCACGCCCCCATCCCACAGACCCAATATTTCTCAGATTACCCATTAAAGTGGGCAAATGTCCACTAACCACCTAAAGTGTTCTTATACAATAAATTGCAAGTGGGACAAGTGTCCATTTGCCATTTAATGAATGGGATCTCTATAATAGGTTAATGGAATGATTGTCCACTAACCACTTAAAGCGTTCCAATTCAATAAGCTGCAATTGGGATCTGTGTCCATTTGCAGTTTATTGAATGTGATCCCTATAATAGGTTAGTGGGATGATTGTCCACCAACTTTTTAAACCGACCCCATACAATAAGTTGCAATTGGGATCTGTGTCCATTTGTAATTTTTTGAATGGGATCCCTATAGTAGTTTAGTGGGATGATTGTCCACTTACCCCTTAAAGTGTTCCCATACAATAAATTACAAGTGGGACATGTGTCCATTTGCCATTTAATGAATGGGATCGCTATAGTAGTTTAGTGGGATGATTGTCCACTAACCACTTAGTGTTCCCATACAATAAATTACAAGTGGGACAAGTGTTCATTTCCCATTTAATGAATGGGAATCACTATAATAGATTAGTGGGATGAGTGTCCACTTACCCCCTAAAGTGTTCCCATACAATTAAATTTTAAGTGGGACATGTGTCCATTTGCCATTTAATGAACGGGATCACTATAATAGGATAGTGGGATGATTGTCCACTAACCACTTAAAGCTTTCCCATACAATAAATTGCAATTGGGACATGTGTCCACTTGCCATTTAATGAATAGGATCGCTATAAGAGTTTAGTGGGATGATTGTCCACTTACCACTTAAAGTGTTCCCATACAATAAATTGCAAGTGGGATCTGTGTCCATCTGCAATTTATTGAATGGGATCCCTATTGAGTGGGATCTCCATATCTCAGCTCTGGAAGGCTCTAGAGCCATCAAACGTGCATTCCTGTCTTAGTCGCAGTGCCCTCTATCAGAATCCAGAGTTTCAAGAAGATTGGAGAAACTTTTTTTTCTGACCAAAAAAACTTTAAGGTGTGTATGTATACGTATACCCCCCTTGGAGTTTTTTTCGGTCGAAAAAAAAAGTTTCTCCAATCTTCTTGAAACTCTGGATTCTGATAGAAAGCACTTAGACTAAGACAGGATTGCAAGTTTGGAGGCTCTAGAGCCTTCCAGAGCTGAGATATGGAGATCCCACTCGCAATTGATTCCATTGTCTGAAATAGTCACCAAACTTTTCCGCCCGCTAAAGGGACCCCTGACGATATGCAAATGGCGCCCTCTAGCCGATCGGCCCTTTCGGAGCCGCGTCCACGAACCTACGTATACCCCCCTTGGAGTTTTTTTCGGTCGAAAAAAAAAGTTTCTCCAATCTTCTTGAAACTCTGGATTCTGATAGAAAGCACTTAGACTAAGACAGGATTGCAAGTTTGGAGGCTCTAGAGCCTTCCAGAGCTGAGATATGGAGATCCCACTCGCAATTGATTCCATTGTCTGAAATAGTCACCAAACTTTTCCGCCCGCTAAAGGGACCCCTGACGATATGCAAATGGCGCCCTCTAGTCGATCGGCCCTTTTGGAGCCGCGTCCACGAAGCCGCTAGGCCAAACCAATTCAAATAAGTGGCAAGTGGGATTTATTTAGAAAGGTCCCAGGTGTCCCAAATTTTGCACCGTGGCTCCTGGGGACCCCCCCGAGCGATGTACTGAGGCCCCCCATCCTAAAGTGGAAAAAAATATTGGGGCCTTTGCACAAAATCTCTGCTGCAAGCCTCTCTGTCTTATACTCACTCTGAGCCTTTTGAGTGATTTTTTGGTCGGGAGAGTAGCTTTTTTCAGAAGGTCCTATGGCTTTGCGCTTCGGGGTCGTGAGCGAGGGGCCCCTGAGAAGCGAGAATCTCAAATCTCGGGGCCCTGTGTCTTATGGTCTCCGAACGGGGGACATCCTTCTCCCCATTTAAGCGTGTACCTGTTTCTTGGACATGCTGTAACTTTTTTGACCTTTTGACCCATGAACGAATTCGTAGGGTCACCAAACTTTTCCACCCGCTAAAGGGACCCCTGACGATACGCAAATAGCACCCTCTAGTCGATCGGCCCTTTCGGAGCCGCGTCCACAAAGCCGCTAGGCAAAACATATTCAAATAAAGTGGCAAGTGGGATTTATTTAGAAAGGTCCCAGGGGGCCCAAATTTTTCACCGTGGCTCTTGGGGCAACCCCGAGCGACGTACTGAGGCCCCCCGGTCCTAAAGTGGAAAAATAAATTTTGGGCCTTTGCACAAAATCTTTGCTGCAGGCCTCTCTGTCTTATACTCACTCTGAGCCTTTTGAAAGATTTTTTGATCGGGAGAGTAGCTTTTTCGTTGCCCGCTAAAGGGACCCCTGACGATATGCAAATGGCGCCTTCTAGTCGATCGGCCCTTTCGGAGCCGCGTCCACGAAGCTGCTAGGCCAAACCAATTCAAATAAGTGGCAAGTGGGATTTATTTAGAAAGGTCCCAGTGGGCCCAAACTACACACGCAGTTGCGTCAGGAGTCCTAGAGTGAAGTGCCGGAAGGGCCCAGGCCTGGTGCCCCAAAAAGTATTTTTCCTGATTTTTCATCCATTTCTCCGTCTGCCATTGAAGTCAATGGGAGAGGCCTAGAAACAGGCTCGATTTCAGTGAGACACGCGGCTTGACTTAAAAGGCTTAGGAAGCCACCAGGGCACTCAATATCGTGGGCCCGAACGGGGGACCCACGACGGATGTGCGTGCCAAGTTTTGAGGCCCAATGACCTTCCGTCTCCATACGGGAGAAGTCCCACTTTGCATTTAAACGAGAAACTGTTTCGTGGACGCGCTGTACCATTTTTTTTACCTTTTCACCCCTGGATGAGTTCGTAGGGTCACCAAACTTTTCCGCCCACTAAAGGGACCCCTGACAATATGCAAATGGTGCCCTCTAGTCGATCGGCCCTTTCGGAGCCGTGTCCACGAAACCACTAGACCAAACCAATTCAAATAAATGGAGAGTGGGATTTTTTTAGAAAGGTGCTAGTGGTCCCAAATTTGACAGGGGTGTTGGTAAGGCCCCCCGAAGTGCACCGCCTAGAGCACTGGTCGATCGGAGCGGCTTTGTTTTGGACGGTCAAGGAGTCGTTCCGGCACAATAGCGGCGAAATGGACAAATAGTGGGTTCGTGGGACCTGGGAGGCGGGGGCAAGTGGTCAGCGGGGGTCAAGGATTAGTTCCGGCACAATAGTGGTGAAATGGACAAACAGTGGGTTCGTGGGATGGGGCCCCTAGCTCAAGTGACCCCCATGTACCTGGTAGAGAGATGGACAAATAGTACTTTGGTGGGACGTACAGGCCCCTGGGGTAAGGGAGAATGGACAGATAGTAGGGTATTGGGAGCGACTACACTGTTTTACCCCTAAAAATTATTGAAAATGGACATTTAAAGGGTCCATGGATGGGGGGGAGGGGTCAACAGGTGAGTATCGCCCCCAATAGGTGTCCAAAAAACCCCTATTCCGGGGGAAGCAAATCGGAGAACGCGGAATGTGGGGTTAGCAGAAACGTCCCAATTGTCCTTTAAATAACAGGCTAACGGGATCCAAATTCACCCTACGGTCCCTTCGGGTAATTATGCGTCCATTGGCAATTTATTTGAATGGGCCTTTGCCTGCGAACCCTTTAAATGTAATTTCTCAGCATATCCAATACCTCAGAACAACTTGATGATGTAACAGAAACTATGGACTCGCTCTTTTCTAGCATTTTAGATAAGGTTGCTCCTTTACACTTAAGGAAGATTAAGGAAAACAGTCTGACACGCGGTATAATGAGCACACTCGCACCCTAAAGACAGCAGCTCGGAAAATGGAGCGCAGCTGGAAGAAAACAAAACTAGACGTATTTCATATTGCATGGCGGGAAAGTACTTCTACTTACAGAAAAGCTCTAAAAACTTCTAGATCTACTTACTTTTTGTCTCTCTTAGAAGAAAACAAACACAACCCCAGGCATTTATTCAATACAGTGGCTAGATTAATGAAAAATAAAGCATCAACAGACGCACACATTCCCTAAAAGCACATCAGTAATGACTTTATGAATGTTTTTACTTCGAAGATCGATACTATTAGAGATAAAATTGTAACCATGCATCCGTCAGCTACAGTATCACATCAGATAGTGGGTTCAGTACTCCAGATCAGATGGTGGATCAGCACCTAGAGACGACTTATACAGCCCTGAATGTCAGCGGAGCCCATATCAACTAGATGCGCCCCAGAGACAGATCCCCTGTGAAGACCTCATCATAATAATAATAATAATAACAATTTATGCATTTAGGAGACGCTTTTATCCAAAGCGACTTACAGTGCATTCAGGCTATACATTTTTTACCAGTATGTGTGTTCCTTGGGAATCGAACCCACAACCGTTTGTGCTACTAACGCAATGCTCTACCACTGAGCCACAGGTACATATGGTCATCACCTCAATGACCATCGGCACAAGACCACGGGAACCAGACGAGTCCTCTGCACCTGTGCTGCAGTCTGGAATTAAACCACATCATGCTGGTTTCGTCAGGCCCAGCTCATTTTAATCATTATGGATGTTTGCTAGAATAGATTTAAAATATATATTTAGTATTTTTGATTCAGTTTTGTTGTGAATGTGCTCTAGGGTTAAGCACATAGATTGTCATAAGTTACTCAAACATTTAGTGGTGCATGCTTAATTAAAAAAAAATCTCAGTGGGAAGCTGTCACTGTTCTCATGCTTTTTGCTTTTTGTATAACATCTTTTTTTTCCCATAGCAGAGTTCAAACTATTGCGCCTCAGAGGAAGTGACCCTGATAAGCCAACATGCTGTATTTCAGACAGAAAGTATGAGAGAAATGATTTGTTTCACAGCAGATGCACATGCTTGTCACTTTCATTTTACTTTGATTAAACACTGAGTGCTTGAGTTAATATTAAACAATATTGTTGCCACTGTCTGAAAGTCCTGTTTGCATTTAAATACAGTAGTACAGTCATTACATTTTGTCCATTTATGACAAAGCACGAGTAAAAGAGAAGAATCTTCAGATTAATACCCACTTTTTTGGAAGTCTGTTGACATAAGAAAAGATGTGACAGCAAGATTTGGGTGTGCTTAATAGGGTCATGAACGTAAAATCCTGATAAAGACTTACAGCTGTTTCTCAGCATTTTGCAACAAGCACAAACAACTGCTTACTGTAGAGGATCTTGTCCTTTGTAGTTTTCAATAGGTGAGTTCCTTCAGCTCAGAGGAGTAAACACAAACTCTCCACACACACAGTGTTAACAGGCAGGAGATGTCCGTGGCCAAATTAAGGAATGACTCGGAAATCCATTAAAGCAGATTGAAAAGAACAAAGACGGAGTTTTCTTTCCCAGCTAGATTCACTTTCACTCTGTAATGTGCGGGAACAGCTGTGCGCTGTGCAAGAGTTTCCTAAAGCAGAGAATGTGTGACCGTACAGCACAATGTGTCTAATATCTGTGTGCAAGATTTCCCAGCACATTCACAGCGTTCTGGGTGTTTTCACTGTACTCACACTGCTGCTGAGAGTACGATGCATTATTAGTTTCTTCATGCATTACTGTAGCACTCACAGATTCAAATATGAACACTCTGCTTCCACAGACATACATGAAACGTCTGTCTTTACATCATAATAAAGCAATATTTGATCCAGCTGTTGCTGTTTATAATGATATTCCTCATTTACACGAGTAATGCTCTTTTTAGTCATGAATGTGTCCTGCACATGAGTGGCCCTAAACACAGCCGATAGGCACAACTGTTCCAGAAGAAACAAAAGAGCTTCTGTCGCTATTAGCCGTCTTACTACAGGAGCAGGAGTTTGTGGAGCTGTTATGAATATCTGAACGACGCCACACAATTACCCACAGACAGGTGTCTGGAGAACTAAAGAAGAGCTGGTTTCAACTAAACACTTTGCTTTTTTGATTTGTTTTCCACTTGTATTGTGTAGCTGTAGTGGCCCACACACAGTGAACATGTGACGCTCTGCTGTTGTTTGTCAGCAACTTCATGTTCATTCACAGATAAATGCACATAACTGCTGCTCTCATTAGCCATTAGTGCTGGAGTAATGGGACCACACACGTGTGTGTGCATGTGAGTGTGCGTATGTGTGTGTGTGTGTGTGTGTGTGATCTTCTCATCAACAGTCACATCACAGTTCACATGCTCAACAGCAGGTCAACAGGCCAGTTCAACAATAGTACTAGTCAATTACTTGTGCACAGCCCAGTCCCCGGATGCATCCAGATGGTTATACTCTGAATTTCACAACAAATTGTCTGTGAGAGATCCGGGACAGATAGCGCTCTGTTAGCACCCTGCACTTATCCGGTCCCGTGCAGACTGATCAGACTCTCTAATGCATGCTGGCAAGAGCAGAAATGTGACCCTGGAGCACAAACCCAGTCTTAAAGGGATAGTTCACCCAAGAATGAAAATATAATGTTTATCTGCTTACCCCCAGGGCATCCGAGATGTAGGTGACTTTGTTTCTTCAGTAGAACACATATGATGATTTTTAACTCCAGCCGTTGCAGTCTATCAGTCGTATAATGCATGGCAATGGTAACAAAATCTATGAGTGATTTTCTCAATATTTAGATTTTTTTGCACCCTCAGATTCCAGATTTTCAAATAGTTGTATCTCGGCCAAATGTTAACCTATCCTAACAAACCATACATCAATGGAAAGCTTATTTATTCAGATTTCAGATGATGTATAAATCTCAATTTCAAAAAATTTACCCTTATGACTGGTTTTGTGGTCCAGGGTCACAAATGGAAATGGAGTGCGCATGGAGTGCGACATGGATTTCATGTTTTGTATGTTTGAGATGAGGGGAGTGTTTGACTCATGTTTTTGGTGCCCAGTGTCACACTCGCTGGTGGGAGATCAAGCGCACAACACAGGAGATGAATAACATAGCTTTTAATAGTAATCCACAGGAATACAGACAGGGAATCCAGGAGAAAGGCAAACCAACGACGTGTACACATAAACAATAACCGGCAACTGAGAGAACTAAACAAGGAGTATTTGTACAAACGTAAGAGAGGAACTAATGACTTAATTAACAGGACACAGGTGAACAGAATTAACTAATCAAGGGAACTAAGGAAAACTAGGCACAAAACTAAACAGGAGAACAGGAAATGAAAACTCAAAGTCTATGTAAACAGAACATAACCGTGACACTCAGCAGCATGTTCATTAGAAACCCTCACAAAGTTTGACCTGATGACAAGAAAATGCCGCTGATAACTGGAGGGGAATCTGTGACGCACCATCAGATGGCCTACAGAAACCTAATGCAGCTGGATCATGAAGAAACTGCCCTATATTCACAACCAGTCAAATGTTTGGAATAATTAAATTTTTTTAATGTTTTGAAGAAAGTCTCTTCTGCTCACCAAGGCTGCATTTATTTGGTAATACAACAATACAGAAAAACACTGAAATATTATTACAATTTAAAACAGCTGTTTTCTATGTGAATATGTGTTAAAATGTAATGTATTTCTGTGATGCGCAGCTGTATTTTCAGCATCATTA
>NW_015645128.1:362649-365547 GCF_001515625.1 Sinocyclocheilus rhinocerous
CAAACTTGATGTGCTGTTGTGGTAGGCCAGTTTTAAATCGCATATTTGGCACACTGCCTTTGTCTTGTCCTCACTCAATTTAAAGTGTTCCCACACAGCTCAGGTCTTCGGCATTTTTGACTTCTCTTACAGATGAACTGAATCATGACGTTCACTCATGGGTGATTCATATTCAAGCGCGAATGAGAACCGTTTCGCGGGGGATGCCAGGTGTTCGAAAAAAAAAAAAAGAATATTCGAATCTCAAAATTTAAAATCGAATGTCAACCCACCGAACGAATATTCGAATAATCGGATATTCTGGTCCAGCCCTAGTAGAAGTACACCTGTCAGAGACGCTGTGACTGTCAAACAGCAGAGAAAGTGTGGAAATCCTGCAGACCACACATGCTGTTCTTCACTGCAATAACAGCAGCTTACAGCATTTCTCCTTCTGTAGAGAGCCTGTCCTCCAACTGTCCTGTAAGTTTAGAGCCATTTTAACCCAGACTGATGCGTCGGATCCAGAGCTCAGTGTCCATCCCCAGAGTTTCACAGCAATAACAGACAGCTACACACATCAGTCTCTCAGAGACGACCAGCGTAGAAGAACAAAGATTCAAGCAGCTCGCCCACAGTGACCATACTGCTCATCAACAAGCAGTTGAACGGTCACAGAAGGTTGAAAAAACCAGCATATGCTGGTTAGGTACGTTTTGAAGCATGGCATCTGGTTTGAGCTAGATCCTGCTCAGGACCAGCTCATAACCAGCTTAAACCAGCTGGGTTATCAGCGTATTCAGTGTTAATCTCTGTGTAGTGTGTCATGGCTGACCTGTGAGAGCAGGGCTCACGGATGAGTGCTCGCAGAAGGTAAGCAGCGCTGGAAAACATCACTTTCACTCAGCTAATGTAACACAGCTGCACTCACAAAGCTCTCAACAACTGCGGCGGTACACAAAAACAGGTCTGAGACGGCTGTAAACTGCAGGCGCCTGAGCCTCTGAACGCCGACTGACCCCAACTCTGAGAGAGCGTGAAGTCATCCCACTTCTCTGTTCCAGTTAACACAAAACAACAGAGTACTTCTTGCACGCTTTTGAAGCACTGCTTGTGTCAACAGAAGCGTTATTCCAAAATGTACAACAGGTTTGAAGTCATATTTGCAGGGGTTCTTTTCCTTTTTTTATTGATGATGTATTTCATGAGGTGCACCCCGTTTGCATACTTAAGCCATTTGTAGTATAGTGTGAGTCGTGTGTTCACACCGAACATTCACGCTGAAAAAAGTGCACTTCAGTAACTGAAAAAACAAACAAACAATGGTTTGGAAATTGGACACTTCAGGCGCGATCAAACTCTGATGTTGATTGACAAAATAATCATACAAAATGCATAGTGCATATAGTGTGTTATAGTCTTTTTTAACACATGGTCATTTTTCGGCCTGGGTCATCCACACCAGATTTTTAGCATCATCTGGCCCTTGAAAGATTAGATTCATCCTCTGCATGACACCCCTGAATGTCCCAAACATCTAAACCAATCAAACAGTCTATTCTGAAGTCTGTTTCTCATTAGCTGATGACAAGGACTGTGCAAAATAAAAAATTAAGAACACCAAATCTGGTGCCATTTCGCTTTCAGTTTAGTGCAAAACCTCTGTCTGCAGAAGAGACTAAGAGACCCCGATGGTCATGATGAGCATCCCTGACCTCACTGTGGACTGCAAGCTCAGCCTATCACAGCTAAAGCAGACTCCTCGTTCACAGACCCAGTGTTCATCACATCCAGTCTATCTGAACGTATAATGAGCTCTACGTGAAATGAAATGCACTGTGAATGTACAGGAACTGGCAGCTCCAGACTCACCCTACTGTATATTAACTCTCATCATAGTCCATAATTAAACTGATATTAAACAAAACCTTTTCAAGAGCTTCATCTAATCTCATCTCATCTTTTTAATTAAACCATATTTTCTTACATGTGTCTTTAGCTGTACTAAAAAGTAATTTCTAAAGTACTTTTTCAGAGAAACAACAACAAACAGCTACAGTGTAGCAGATCTTTATGTTTTGATTTGCTGCTCTGATAGCGGTGACATGTACAGTGATACGACATAATGACGTGTGCAATTACACAAAACTGGAAGACCTTCCAAATGTATGCGAGCGGTATAAAGGAGGCGTGTCGAAGAGATTCAGCGATCGGCCGCTGCTGTGACCCTCACGCTCTCACTGAACATTTACTATGGCTCAAATGTAGCTTCTAGAGTCTGAAATCTGACCCCACAAATCCAACACAAAATAACCCATAATAAGCAAGTGTAGCTGAGTATGTGCGGTCAGAGAGACTAGCACTACTGGTGATAGACTGCAGCACAGCTGATGAGAACAGGTGTTCAGAGCCGCAGAAATCACACACTGCGTCTGCTTCACTCGTCTGAGCTGCAGCCCTGTGTCCCAATGTTCATACTATGCATCCTAAATAGTATGTGAGATTAGAGTAAGTGTGTCCCAAAGCATAGCATGTTGAAAAGAGTATGCCAAAAGTCCCCGGATGGTCTACTATTTCAGGTCGATTTTTGAAGTGTGGCTCCGTGCACACTCTAATGGCTAATATTGCCCACAATCCATTGCGCTTTGGTGAAGGATTCTGTCCAGAACTACAAACACGAATAAAACGCGTTAAAACTACAAACATGGTGGATGTGCGCGACCGGCGGTTAGGTAGAGAGGCTTAGAAAAAAAGGTTTGAGTTACTAATATTCAACATTTAACCTGGTAAAAAATATTTATTTAATGTTATCTGTATTATATTTCATCTGCAACAGCAATGTAAACTTTTATAAACATCCATTTGGTGGTTAACTTTTAAATGCATCATTATGCAGAAAATATGAGCAGAGTTCTCGGC
>NW_015645128.1:365751-369485 GCF_001515625.1 Sinocyclocheilus rhinocerous
AGTGTCAAATCTGTTACCACAATATCAAAAGGAAAACTGATTTTTTCATTGATCACACTTTGTGTTATTTAAAAGTCTTTTAATCATGATTTCATTAGTGCCATGTGCTCTTAGCATTTATGCTAGCAAGTGGAGTTTTTGGCAAAAAATAAAGAAAATTGTCAATTCTGTTACTGTCACCAACTCTGTTACCAAGGTAGAGTAGCAATGCGGACAATGCAGTAACAGAATTGACAGTCAATCGGACAATTCTGTCTCTTTACAATGCTTTTACTTAAAGGGTCAACTCTGTTTATGAACTATTTTCACAAAAAAACAATAAAATTGTTTAAAATCTAATAAACATTATTGATTTATTTTTACACCCTTATAATATTTCAACAACATTTATTTTTTTAACTGGATATTGTATATAATACATTTTCAGATGAAAAATATTTGCTCCAAGTGGACGGTTCTGTGAAGACATAGGTTTTTTTATTTTATTTTTAAGGTATGCATAGGTGAAATATTATCTCAGTTTCAAGTGATGGAATGTAAGGACATTATGAATATGTGTACATATATACACATAATGAAACAAGAAGGATTTTTCCTGTTATGATTTACTGTTATTTCTACACATTGGCTAATTTGTCCGTAACAGAGTTGACAAACAATACCATAAAGACATGTTTTTTTTTCATTAAAAGTAAAAAAAGGAAGTAACTTGTGTTTGGCAAGCACTGAATTATTAAAATTAAATATGTTTTCAATAAGATACTGAAAAAAAAATCTGTTAGTGAAAAGCTTTTTTTCTTAACTTTCTGCAATGCCAAATGTATCTCCAATTATAGAATCAGATATGCGACAGAGCGTCCGATAAAGACGTGATAGTATGTCCCAAAGCTTGCCTACTCTTCTACTGCACACTCAAAAGTGTGTACTTTTTCTTCACCAAAACAGTACATACTTTAAGGGTGTAGTATAAGTAGGCAGACTGAGCCGCAGCATCGGTCTTAAGTGAATCACTGGAGTGAGCACAGGTGTCAGTGCTTGAGGAGAGTCACATGCTCTGTCTGCCAGAGTGAGGCGGGAAACCACTGTTGTGTCTACAGATACATGTCTACTGCCACTTCAAGAGCCCTCGAACACTCGAGGGAGACATATAACACTACACTCTTAATCTGAGAGAAGAAGAGGAAAAACTGACATACATTCCTCCACAGTATTCATACAGAGCATCGCTGCGGTTGTGAAATGTAACAGTGGAAAGGTTTCTCTGAAATATTAACGTGCAGACACGTCTGCTCTGGATGAAGACTAAGAGTATGAATGTCATTACTAGACATGACGAACACCTCTCTTGAGAAGAGCTTGACTGTTAAAACTCTGTTTTTGAAGTTGTTGTTCATTGTGTTACTTGCCGATTCTTCGTAATTCTTTGCGAAACTTGTTTCAAAGTAAATCCTACACCCATTTTTTTCATTTTTTTTAGTGTACTTGAAGTACGTCGTACTTGATCCATCATTCAATGAACAATATGCATAATCCATGGCTAGGTGTGCATTACACAGTTTAATTCATGATGGCCCCTAGGGAGATGAGAATGGTGGTGCCCTATGTAGTGTGCATAGTGTGCACAGGAGTGTCTCTTTGCGTGCGAGTAATAGGGGACGATCACGCTAGACTTTCTTTGAACACTGCGAAGCGTCTAAAATAACTGCATCCATGCCTTTTCATCGCTCATGTTTCGTAAAGCAGACGGAGGTCGTCTTTGTAGGTCACTGACGTCAGCCTTTCTCTCGAACTGGCCAATAAACACACACATGTGTCCCTGTCAATCAACACAGCTCAACTCCAAACGCTATTGTCCCTTTCAGCAGCAAACACGCACTTATATTCATTCTCTTTCTCACAAGACGAATACACTGGTCCTGAACAAACACAACAGCACATAAACCCGTCTGGATCTGTTAGGACACATTTTAGAGAAGATGTCAAACTCAAGGCCCATGGGTGTTTCCACTGTTTTAACTGCATCATGCTTATTTTAGGTTTCAGACATTCAAATTCATCGGCATACTAGTAAAAGCATTCACAGTTTGTAAAAAACAATACACACATTTCAAACATAATTTGAGGATGAGTTTTATTCACGTTAATCACACATTGTCTACTCTATTCTTCTCCTTTTCATGTCTTTAGAGAAAAGTGGAGATATTAATGTTGTGAATGAGTCAGGAGTCACGGTTTCACAAACATGGAGGCGCCCATCGCCCGCCAAACTGTACAACCAACCAACATGACCATTAGAGAAGTATTTAAAACACAATATACATTTAGTTACACATATATTTCACAATCTAGTTAACAATATTTTGAATAATAAGAAATCGATACATCAGTGTCAAATGTCAAGAGACGAGCTTGATCGCCATGGAAACAGGAAGGTGATGCTGCATTCAGCCCAGTTCTTAATAAAAACAACAACAGTCTGTTTAAAACTACCATGCTTAAACAGACTTCCAAGATATAAATAGATGGAGTTTGTTATTGTCACCGTACCTAAAAAAGTGCGGGCCTATAGGCAAATTGAACACAAACTGAACAAGGCGGTAGATTTCTGGGGGACAGCGTAACACAGAGACTGAGCCTGACACTCCTGCTCCAGAGCTGGACTCAGAGAGACATGGTCAAGCCTTTCTGGACATCATCAGATCATCAGCTGAGAGGAAGACCAGATCCACGTTCAGCCGCCACAGGATGCAAAACTTTCTCCGCTTCTTATTTTTATCTCAGAAACATTGGTCTATGACAAACCCTGTAATTATGATGGGAATAATGCTGTTTTTATTGCAAGCAGATGGAGCATCAGACCGCTCGCCTTAACAAACAGACGTGTAATATGATAATCATTTGGTAACAGGCATCATACAAGAGACCGGGCCGGCTCCAGACATGGGCAGGGGTGAGCTGAGCCCACCCAAATGACAGTCTTGCCCACCCAATCAGAATTAGATAAAGATTGCATTACTTTTTTGTATGCAGTGATTAAAACCAATCTGAAGTGGACTGTATTTTGAGAAGTGTAAGATATAGCTGGAGACTGCCCCAACAATCATAAAATAACACCAGAAAATTGCAGCATTTTTCTTTTATCAGCTGAAAGCAAGGCGCGCTGAATTCACGTGGCTTCAGTCTGTTGCAGAAAAGCAGAGGCTGAGAGCGAGTGAAAACGGGCAGAAATATTTGTGTGCTATCACGGGGAGTTTAATAGGCTACATGAATATGTATCATAGCCTACCACTGAAATTACCTGAGCAATTTTAATGTTCTAAAAAACCCGCTCATATAATAACGTGCATTCATTGCATGGACGGGGCAAGAGCATAAAATAAGCGTCTAAAATGCATGTAGGCTATACAGTTCAGTTGAAAGCTTACCCCTTTTGGCTTGCTGTTAATGCTGAATGTAAGAATGACAACTGAAAGAAAAGAGCTTGTGCGATGAAAGTTGTGTTCGTTGCAACAGTCGGCTCGACTGTATAAGAAACATAGCATTCCCCGAAATAAACGACTAACAATATCTAGTGATGCAAACTGTTCAAATTTTTTTTTGTGTCAAATTCCACGGTTTGAATGGAAAGTAGGTCTGCCATTTACATGATTCATATAAGTTATAATTGATTATGACGACAATAGCATTTTTTTGCGTTTTCAACAATACAACTGAAATTGAATGGGTGCATATTT
>NW_015645128.1:369561-372978 GCF_001515625.1 Sinocyclocheilus rhinocerous
TAACTCCTTTAAATAAATACTATTACCATAGTGGTCTGGTCTTTATATTTTCCTCAAAACAACTGGTCCCCCCAATGTTCTAGACATGATTACAGCCTTGTTTAAATAAAACAGTTAGCTGAAAAGAGTCACCAGTGTAGAAACAATGATCCAGAGAAAGAGAACAAAGAGGGCTTTTTTTACTATTCAATAAAGAAAAACAGTTTATTTTGCTGTGAAAGTGCATGATATTCTAGGCTGCCCATGAAAGCTTTTTTCAGTGTACATATAATATAGTTAATATAGCAATATCTACAGTATAAATATCTTCTATTCAATAAAGGGAAAAAAAGTTTATTTTGCGGTGAAAGTGCATGATTTTCTAGGCTGCCCATGAAAGCTTTTTCAGTGTAAATATAATATACTTAATATAGCAATATGTACAGTATAAATATCTTCTAGACTATGTGATGATATGACGACTAAAAATGCCCACCCAGGATATCTGCCAGCCCACCCTTCTATAGCCGCCAAGAACCGGGCCTGCAAGAGACACTCTGCTACAGCGCGCAAAGAACCGAGTGATGAGCACCGACGCGCTCGCGCTCCTTCGGCCACACGCGAGACGCGACGCGACGCGACAGAAACGCAACTTTGTCGTGACGTCAGAGGGAAGCAGCCAATAGGCGCAGCTGCTCTGTGTGGTCTTGATCAGTGTGTTTCCCAGCGGCTCGAGTGTCAGTCACAGCAGTAACCGCTGTGTGTTTCACACTGCTGCCGATCACTGACCCGAACAACTGTTTACACCTGCTCTTTCAGAACCGGGCCTGCAAGAGACACACTGCTACATATAAGACCTGGTCAACAAAACCCCTGCATACACACACACACACACAAACGCACACACACTCTCTCACACACACACACTTTCTCTCTCATGGCACACAAGACTTCCAGCAGCATCACAGATGTGTATGTAAATCTGAGATTAAAACACACCAAATGAACCAAACACACACCAAACACATCTTCTTATCCGGTCACCTGAAAATGTATCAGCATTTTTTAAATATTCATATTTAATCAGACGCGTTTGACCTTATTAAATTAGGACCTAAATTAAACTAGGGGTCGCTTTAGTCCGTGCACACAATAGTTCTAGCAGAATAGTTCATTCCTGAGGTAGTTTATATAATGCAAAGAGTCACAAAAAATAAAACTTACCACTTCTAATCAAAAGTTTGCGTTCGGTCCAAACACATGGGATCCGCTGAAATGAGCGTCTCTTTCGTTCGAATAGTTTCACAGAAGCGCGCAAAGAACCGAGTGATGAGCACCGACGCGCTCGCGCTCCTTCGGCCACACGCGAGACGCGAGACGCGACGCGACAGAAACGCAACTTTGTCGTGACGTCAGAGGGAAGCAGCCAATAGGCGCAGCTGCTCTGTGTGGTCTTGATCAGTGTGTTTCCCAGCGGCTCGAGTGTCAGTCACAGCAGTAACCGCTGTGTGTTTCACACTGCTGCCGATCACTGACCCGAACAACTGTTTACACCTGCTCTTTCCTATTGTGCATTTAGTTTTTTGAATGTCCCTGTTCATATTTATGTTGCTATGAGACATCGCAATTTAACACAAGTGTTTAACTGAACTGACTAGTCCTAAATATGCCATCAGTTTTACTTCATTCAAATGTATATGACTTTTCCAAATGAAATATATATATGATCGATTTCTTTGTGTTGTTAGGAAAATGTTATATTCGTCAGAGCAAATGTTCTCCTCAAACCCGAATCTGGCTTGTTTTCAGCAGTGTTTGATGATGAAGTGGCGCCATCTGGAGATCATTATTCCAGCGCTGCAAAGCACTGCTCCTGTCCTGAGCAGAAAAATACATAAATAATAATAATCATCTGGATCTAGTCAGCTCACTAGGGTTCGAGAGATGCTGTTTAGGTCACGTCAGTCAGCTGGAAAAAAGCACTGGATAGAGAAACTTTCGAATCAAAGAAACAGTTTATTAACACACAATGTTCTCTATAATAGTAATAATAATATAATCTCTGTAATAGTGGGGCCTTTGAGACGCATTAAAAACTGAAGTAGGGAAGTCTCCAGGACCTGCTAGTTTGTGTCAGATGACAGCAGTACATGTGAGGTGATGAAGATTGCAGTAATAATGTTCATGATGATTCCTCTCAATGGAAGTGCATTAGCATGGTTCAAATTGTACTTATTGACCACTATCAATTCGTTGCAGTGAATGAAGAGGTATCATATCGATCACAAGTGCAGTATGGAGTGCCTCAAGTATTCTAATTATATTCTTTAAAACAAACTTGTCTCTTTTAGACTTGCACTGACTCTATTCATTTACTAACTGCTTGTTTTCTTTAAAAAATAAAAATCAAAAATCAAAACACTAGCTGCTTTAATCTTTTTGTATTCTATTTGTTTTCTTTTTATTTATTATACAATACTTTAGATAAAAGCATCTGTTAAATGACAATGTAAATGTAAAACTATTTTATTTTTGCCCCATATTTTATTGCGTCGCTCCTTTTATATATTTATTTATTACACGTAGCGTTCATCGTCATGTATTTTATTGCCTCTGTTGTATTGTAATTTTGCAGTTTTCGAGGTAAATAAATATACTTAAAGAAAAAACAAACGAAAGCAGTCAGTAGGAACCTCATCCGGGACACACCTACTTCCGGTGAGCAGCTTCCGTCGCGTGATAATTACCACGGGTAAGAGTTCAGTAATTACCACGTTAGTCAGCTCACTAGGGTTCGAGAGACGCCGTTTAGGTCACGTCAGTCAGCTCACTAGGGTTCGAGAGACGCTGTCTAGGTCACGTTAGTCAGCGCACTAGGGTTCGAGAGACGCTGTTTAGGTCACGTCAGTCAGCGCACTAGGGTTCGAGAGACGCTGTCTAGGTCACGTCAGTCAGCTCACTAGGGTTCGAGAGACGCTGTCTAGATCACGTCAGTCAGCTGGAAAAAAGCACTGGATAGAGAAACTTTCGAATGAAAGAAACAGTTTATTAACACACAATGGTCTCTATAATAGTAATAATAATATAATCGCTGTAATAGTGGGGCCTTTGAGACGCATTAAAAACTGAAGTAGGGAAGTCTCCAGGACCTGCTAGTTTGTGTCAGATGACAGCAGTACATGTGAGGTGATGAAGATTGCAGTAATAATGTTCCTGACGATTCCTCTCAATGGAAGTGCATTAGCATGGTTCAAATTGTACTTATTGACCACTATCAATTCGTTGCAGTGAATGAAGAGGTATCATATCGATCACAAGTGCAGTATGGAGTACCTCAAGGCTCAGTACTAGGGCCGTTACTCTTCACGCTTTACATGTTACCCTTGGGAGATATCATCAGGAAACACGGTGTTAGCTTTCACTGTTATGCTGATGATA
>NW_015645128.1:373250-378942 GCF_001515625.1 Sinocyclocheilus rhinocerous
ACGATTTTTAGAACTATATCTTTATCGTTATCTTTATAGTTATCGTGCTTGGTGTGAACGGGCCTTAAGAGAGTCTGGATTTTACAGTTGACACTAATGCGTCCAGCTCCTCATCCAAAATACTACTGTATGTGTCTCTCACTGCCAACCCTTTTTCTGACATTCTCCATTATTTGGTCCTCGTGCTCACTCCTAGCAATTTTGCAATGCAGGGCCAGGGCCGGCTCAAGCCTTTATAGGGCCCAAAGCAGAATTTTATTTGGGGGCCCCTTGGTGCTGCCAATACGACTGATTGGACCTAAAAACTCTGCATATAATAACCTAGAACACTCTCTAAGACTTGATGGCTGCTCTGTCAATTCTTCGTCATCAGTTAGGAACCTAGGTGTGCTGTTTGATAGCAATCTTTCCTTAGAAAGTCACGTTTCTAGCATTTGTAAAACTGCATTTTTCCATCTCAAAAATATATCTAAATTATGACCTATTCTCTCAATGTCAAATGCAGAAATGTTAATCCATGCGTTTATGACCTCAAGGTTAGATTATTGTAATGCTTTATTGGGTGGTTGTTCTGCACGCTTAATAAACAAACTCCAGCTGGTCCAAAATGCAGCAGCTAGAGTTCTTACTACACTAGTGATGTTTCGTTCGTGAACGAATCGTTCTTTTTGAACGAATCTTTTAGGTGAACTAATCGTTCACGTAATCCATTGACTCATATTTCTCGTTCACTGAAATTCCTCCCTCCAGAGCAGCGCGCCGCTATTGGCAGACCAAGCAATGAAAGAGAAGAGGACAGCCTGAAAATAGTCAACACTTTATTTGATCATTTGAAATATAAAGGCTGCAGAAAAATAAAGCATGCATGTGACAATTCTTAAAATAAAAGATTAAACATCAAATTAAAACGTATGCGTAAGGCTAGTGTTGGTTAGATAGTACAGACGAAAGCAATACAAAACATTTCAGCTCTGACAATCTGTAAAAAAATACAGTACTGAATCTGGAGGTTTCATAGCTTCCCCACTGCGTCCAGCGATCATATTAGATCTGACACATACAGTCAAAGAGAAAGACGAGTTTCAGACCCAAAACTGCATCTCTTCAGCAGGAATAATGACAGCGGTTCATACATCACATCTAATAAACACCCTACACCTCACACACAGAAAACCAAGTCACTTGTGCTACATTTCCCTGAAATCTGAGGACTGAGTGAAGTCTTGCAGCTGGAGCGGATCATGTGACAGGCTGTCGAGCATGCGCTGCTGAAGAGATGCGTCAGGCCCGCCATCATGTAGTGAATTACTTTTGAACAGCTGCTTTAAATACAATCACAAACTTTAATATCATTCAAACTAGCATGCAAATGTATCGGTCTGTAATAAACTCACTAAAAACTGAGCCATTATAAAAACTGTCTATAAAAGAGACCTAAAATGCCATCTTATAAAATTAATATAAACATGATTTAAAAAAAAAAAAAAAAGGGTTAGTCACAGAATCTGACGTGGACGAGTCTAGAAAAGAGTCCTCACAGTTACAACTTGCACATGAAAAGAAAAACATTTGGTTCTTTAAATTCAGGCTGATAAACATTTCACAAAATCTGAAAACAAACTGAAGTGAAAAAGACTTTAAAAAGCATAATTCAAAATAAAGAAAAGAGAAAAGACTTCACTCAGAAAAGACCACACAGGAAGCTTTATGGTGGTTCAGCTGCCTGCTCTGATTGGCTGTAGAGTTGATCACATGATCGCACAGCCTCTCTTGGCGGTACGAGGATCCTCCTGTGCACACACAGAGCAGAACACTGAGCCAGAAGCTCACACACACACACACACACTCGCTCTCTCTCTTGCACACGCTCTCGCACGCGCTCACACACTCGCACATACTCTCACACTAGGGGTGTGCGATATTGACAAAAAATTATATCTCGATATTTTATGGGATTTTATCGATAACGATAATTAGACTATATTTTGCTGAGTGTGTTATTGTGCTGGTACCTTAAGGACTGCCTGCGACAGCTGACTCCTAATGTTTTTAATATTCTTCATATTCTGTGTGGTGGTCAGTTCATACTGATAAGTACTGAAATCCAATAAGTTTAAACTGATTTTTGCATTTTATGGGCATTTTCACCTTTAAAAAGCCATTTTTTCTAAAAGTGTCCATTAATATATCGCACACACTTATCTCACACGCGCACACACAGCAGATGTATGCGTTGATCTCAGACCTGCTGGTGAAAGAAACGCTCCTCAATGACTTCAGCTTCCTGTTCTTCCTCATCTTCCTCCTCCACTGCAGTCCTGAACACTGTGCTCCTCACAGCTACTTCCTGTAGGGACAGAGACACTTCAGAACAGTCCTGTAATGTGATGGCGGTCACATCTGACAGCAGATGCAGGTCTCACCTCTCCTCCTGGGCTCAGCAGAAGCACTTTAACGTTCTCGCCGCTCCCCCATGAGCTCTGGCTCTTCCAGATCAGGTCTGCAGGAGGGCTGGAGCTCACGCCTGCATTAGACGCCCAGATCTGACAGAAATCAACACGCATACAGATGACCCAGCGCCAGAGGCATGTTCCCCCACTAATGTCCGGTCAGGTGACACGGTGTTTTATTCATAATCAACTGCACAAATCTACAAGGATGTGACGATACGTACAGTTACTTTCTGTCCAGCCTTCAGCACGTATTTAGCAGTGAATTTATACGTAGCAGAAACATCCCCGATAGTCCTGGTCAGCTGAAATCCTGCCATGGGTTGATCCTGAAGAAGGGGGAGGAACAATTATTCAGAAAATGGAGTTTCATTCAACTAATTACTAGAATAGCAAGGGAAAAACAAACAGCAGCTTTGTGAATCAACACCGCTCGACACATTAGCCATGAAGCGGTTTACAAAGACAGCATCTGAACCGAAACCGTGACAGATGTTTAAAGTGCACAGCGGTTTTTGCTGCTTGATGAATTCACTTATTAAATCAGCTAAAGCAACGATTCCTGAACATCAGGACCGCAGTTTGACACGAGTGCTACAGAGCATCAACTGAGTCAGCACAATCTTATTTTGTTTTTTTTCAGATTACAGCAAATCATCAAGACAATTCCAGACATTTAATACTATAAACGGCCTGAAGTTAAAGGGTCATGAGACCCCACAGTACTTTTCCTGAGATTTTAGCAGAGGGGTTTGTGTTGCACAAGACAATGTTAGCATCCCATAATTTTAACTGTTGGAGAAAACTGGTTAATTTTAAGCTTTTTTGTGCTATTTTCATCTTCCGGGTTTAAAATCTACATTGTGTTGACGTCACAAATTGTGACGTGGCAAAGGACTAATAGTACATCGATGACGCGTCGGTGTCCATTAAATTATTCATGAGACTGCGTGTTCTTATCCTATGAGAAGACGCTTCGCTTAATTATTCACAACAGCACGTGTTGATTAGCTATGACAGACGTTACAGACTGTAAGACCGCACACAATAACAGAGAAACGTTCATGGATGGAAGAAGAGTGTTTGTTTTTGCTTTGTAATAAGAGTTCGGCACAAATGTGATTCATTCACTTGGTGAGCATAACCGTTTTTACAGCTCTGTGACACAAGCCGTCAAAAAAACTTATATAAACGCCACAGAATAAGCCAGCCAAGTTCTCAGAGGTGCAACAGCGCGTTCATATACATGTTTTCGATGCAGAGTGCAAATGGATGTGCATTTGTGTTTTTAACTTGATGGGAGCAAAATGAAACTGTCCGAAAGCTAAGCTGTGTGAGTTGTCTGTCTCCCCTCATCCCCCTCCGCTCCGCTGCGCACCACGCCCACTTTTTTAGCATTTTTTTTTAAACTGTAGTGAGAACTAACCAGTGCTGAAACAGGGGGTTTCATGACCCTTTAATATAACAATCGGGCAACCCAGCAGTGAGGTTATACTGGGTTCAGAGTGCGTATCATTTGTTCATATCTCACCTGGTTAAGCGGGAACTGTTTGTTGTCGTCCTCGCTGTAGGCATCATGTGCGCTGTGGTTCCAAGCAAGCTTCCCGCAGGTCGGTTGTTTGTCCCGAAACTGAGACTGATTCTGCCTGTGTGCAAGCGTTGAATTATTGATTACTAGAGGAGAAAAGCTTCATCTCCATCCACTCTACCCATTTCCTGGAGTATATATAGTACATCAATGATGGGTCGGTGTCTATTAAATTATTAATGAACCTGCGTGTTCTTATCCTATGAGAAGACGCTTCGCTTAATTATTCACAACAGCACGTGTTGATTAGCTATGACAGACGTTACAGACTGTAAGACCGCACACAATAACAGAGAAACGTTCATGGATGGAAGAAGAGTGTTTGTTTTTGCTTTGTAATAAGAGTTCGGCACAAACGCGATTCATTCACTTGGTGAGCATAACCGTTTTTACAGCTCTGTGACACAAGCCGTCAAAAAAACTTATATAAACGCCACAGAATAAGCCTTAAGTTCTCAGAGGTGCAACAGCGCGTTCATATATATGTTTTCGATGCAGAGTGCAAACGGCTGTGCATTTATTTGTGTTTTTAACTGGATGGGAGTGAAATGAAACCGTCTGAAACCGAAGCCGTGTGCGCTGTCCGTCTCCCCTCTTCCGCTCCGATGCGCACCACACCCACTTTATTAGCGTTTTTTAAAACTGTGGTGAGAACTAACCAGTGCTGAAACGGGGGCTTTCGTGACATCACCTTACACAGCAGTTGTGTAACACTCTTCTTCAATCCTCGATACATCGGTTTTCTCGGTTCATCACGGTCTCTCCAGTTTCTCTGGTACTTCTCTTGCTAATTCTCAGCTTGACCTCGAGGAATCACGCATGAACGCCACCACTGGCATACTTGATGCTCTCACTGCAAGCTGATTTAAGTCTTTTGGCTCGCCGTGTCTGGCTGTCCTCAGTATAATCAGGGTGTTTTCCCAGCAGCACTGAACACGGCTGCACTAACTCCAGTGCAAAAAGATAAATGCTGATTTGGACAATTTCAACAAATTTCATCCCATTTCACATCTTCCTCTAATCTGTATAATTTTATTGTTCTGTAATAATCCATTTGAACCCCTTCAATCCGGTTTCTTGAATCTCAGCAGCACAGAATGGCCTTGGTCAAGATCACAAAAGATTTGTTGATAGCCTCTGATTCTGACTCTTTCTATCCTCATCCTTCTTGATCATAGTCTTTTACTCTCACACAATGTAAGACCATTTCAGGATGGGAAAGGGGCCATAAATATCTAAACCAAAGATTCCGGAAAATACACAGATAATGTGTTCCGTGATTTGTCCCGGGATCGTTTGATCGTGGTTCATTCACACTGCCAGTGATTTTCTGGAATCTGAGTGTGCATTCACACATCCTGTAAAGATCCCGTAAAGACATGTGACATTAGGATGTGACGCGCACCGTTTCACTAAAGCTGGCGAACGATCTCCGCTTCATACCAGTTTGCACATTTTTTTCATCATGACCGTTGATCTTCCTTCAAAACTCCCGGTAAAAGAGTCGCATGATAACCTGCGTCATCACTACAAGACACCCTTTACAGCAGGGGTCGGCAAGTAAGTTTGGCATTGGGCCAAAAAATATATAAAATATTCGCCACTAGGGCCAGAACATATATACTAATTTTATTTATGTATTTAATATATTATA
>NW_015645128.1:379228-384793 GCF_001515625.1 Sinocyclocheilus rhinocerous
GCCCAGAACATAGTCAAAGGATAATTTAAGAAATTAATTGATGAAAAATGCAACTAGAATTGCCCGTGACAGACTGTTACAGTGTCTTTTGTAACTGGTAGTGAGCGGTTACTCTGTGTTAATGACTGTCCTACTACAGGATTTAACAGAAAGCCGTATTTGTGTGGCGGTGTCCGGGTTTTACACTGGATAAATTAATAAAGCAGAGTAGTGACGCGTAACCTGGCAAGTACCTTCATTCACCAACTTGCAACACAGATCGCCTTGCTAAAACACACATATGTGGGAGATGCAGAATGGATAAAAAGAACTCAAAATAAAAGAGGACTTGAAAAAGCCCATTAATGGCATGTTTGAGTCATGCTCTTAACGAACTGCGTTTTATTTCCTCTTTCCATATTGTGAATAATAAGTGTATAATTTTAAAGCCTAACTTGCTGTAATAATTATTTGACGTAGCCTACTTTTACACTCAGAATTACTCCTTGGCATCCTCACGTACTAAACTGCATTTTTAAAAATCGTTTTGCGTGCTGGAGGTACGCTATTACGTCGTGTGCAGAGTGATGTTAACATTTAAGCTAGCTGGTGAGAGAAAACTGCACTATCAAAGAGTCTAAAGAGGAAAGTTGACAGTGAAAAGGCATACAAAGAAGAATGGAAAGACAACTATGCGTTCATCCTAGCTGGTTTTGTGAATGCAAAGCCGATGTGTCTTATCTGCAACGAAGTTGTTGCTGTTTGCAAAGAATATAAATGGACTCTTTTGAATGTCTCAGAACTTTTCAAATTAAAAGCTCTCAATTCATCTAAAAATAAAACATTACTGCAAAAACGTTCTCATACTTTTATTTTGAAGGCAACATCACTAAAGACAAAGTGATTGAGTAACTGTTGCTGTCATGACAGATCTATTTCAGAACCAGCCGCTATCAAAATAATCTGACTGCGGGCGCGGGACCGATATTATTGCTGGCGGGCCAGTTTTGCCCCGCGGGCCGCCTGTTGGCGACCACTGCTTTACGGCATTGGTTCTGGCTTGTGTTCACACAGGGCTCGTTCCGGGACTGATCCCGGCAATGTTACTAGGTCCCCAACCCGGAATCGATCCTGGAATCAATGAACGTGTTTGCATTCACACAGAAGGCAGTCCGGCAACTTTCCAGGACCAACGTGCAGTGTGAAAGGGGTTTATGATCGTAGCTGGTTACAGGTTTGAGGTTGTAGCCGTTCATACTGGTGTCCCCCAAGGTTCAATTTTAAGCCCTTTACTTCTTAGTATCCATTTATTTCCACTTAGGAAGCTTTTGAGATCACGCTGCCTTAATTACCATTTTTATGCAGACAACACACAGATCTCAGGCCTCCAGACTGTGACTAAAACACAAAAACTGATTTGAGACTAAACCAAAAATATTAGCAAATTATATTTTTGTGAGATCGTTATTGGCGACTATATAAATTTACATGTTATGACTTAATGTGCATGTAATGCCTTTTTTCCTGCTTGTTTTGCGATCACATCCTTTGTTACGTTAACGTAATAAACGGAGACGATGCGCATCAGTTTTAGTGGGGAAAAATAAATAAAAATAAATTCAAACAGTCCTCATTTCTGCCAAACACCAGCGTTGACGGCACAAATGCTAAAAGCAGCTCCAGTTGTGGCAGCATGAGGGAGAGTGAAAATGAAACTACAACAGGTAAAGCTGTCAGCTGTGTGGACATTATAAAGGAGAATTCTGAACGATACTGCTAATCGATACTAATATGGCTTCTTATCAAGATCTTTAGTCTAAATGCTGTGTTCTGTTAATGCGTGAGCGTCATATTATTTGTAGTGCACTTGCTGTCCGATAACCGCAATAAGCTTTGTGCTCCGCTACCTTTAAATAAACCAAGTAAAATTCTGCCAAATTCATAACGAAATTCAAACAATAAATACTGTTTTGGCGCTCTTTAATGTAGCATGAGCATTCGCTTTAGCGCGTGAGCGTCATATTATTTGTAGTGCACTTGCTGTCCGATAACCGCAATAAGCTTTGTGCTCCGCTACCTTTAAATAAACCAAGTAAAATTCTGCCAAATTCATAACGAAATTCAAACAATAAATACTGTTTTGGCGCTCTTTAATGTAGCATGAGCATTCGCTTTAGCGCCTCAGTTCAAACGGCTCGTGAACCAGTCATATCTTTCTCTTTACTGTACGAAATAAACATGAATGGACATCAAAAGGTATTTTATAAGATACAGTACAGAGTACTGAAATGTCTAATCGCTCATTCAGGGTTTCAAACTGCGGAAAACGTAACTATAATTTTGATATAAAAAACTAACTAAAAATTAGCATTTTGCTAAATATATTCGCTATTTGCATATTCATATTTTTACTTAACTTGTTGTCTACATAAGAATGCAACAATTTTCATGTGCATCTCGTCAGTAAAGCCGCTCCTGTGATTAGTAGTAAATCTCCAGCACGTGCTTTCAGATGGAGCAGCATTTACTACACAGAGCCGTAGCTCACTGACAAGCTACAGAAAAATCGCGTTAAAAATCGCAGGCGTAGAAAAATGTATGACACGCAGAGACGGCAACGTGGCTGTTTGAGTTTGATCGCACTGTGCTTATTCCATTCATTCGTGTATCATACAGTGCAAGGTTTAAATCATTGACATTTAAATATACACAAATAGTAGAACGTATGAAGTATTTTAGATGATATTACTCTTGCCAAGCTCTGATTTCTGAGAGATGCACGGAGATGCAACAGCAGTGCGGTTGTTTGATTTGCTTTCATTTCATTCATACAGTTTACACTCATTCACTTCACACTCATTGCGTAGTGACTTTATAGGTTTGTGTAATATTGCGCGGATTCCTCGGCTCACCTGTTATCCAGCAAACACAAGGAGTGACTGTCAGCCTCAGCCGAATATTATTCAGCAGAATTATTCATTATTTGTTTTGAAGCCATTATATGTGCCTTTTCGACAAAAGTATTCGGCTTCGGCCACACCCCTAATTTATAGGATGCATTGATTAGGAGCCCAAACTACACTCAATGACCAAGTGATGCTGATATAGTTACGGTCTGTGATATTTGCACAGATTCGGTGTAATCAATTCTTTGCAACTGTATATAGTTCAAGTTGGAAAAGACGTTTAGTTCCCACTTCAAGTGAACCTTAGTTCCCAGGACATCTACAAGATGGATTAAAATGCTGATATAGACAAGAAAAGATCAGACAAACATGACAGTATGACTGGTGTTAAAAAAATAAAATAAAAATAAAAGAAACTGTTTAAGTGCCACTGAATGAACACGTTTTTGTTATAAATTTTTTTTTCCTTATAGGAGCCAATGGCTCCTTAAGTGACTTTTTTTGGTCTAGGAGCCCTGGATCTAAAATGTACATGTAGTCTTGTTGTAGGAAGTTAATTCTCAGCCTCTAATATTGAAGCTGCGACATTATTACCTCGCTGCGGAGAACTATAATGCAGAGTTTCAGTAGCGAAAGGTGAAGCAGATTCTGTGCTCCCACATAAGCTTAGATCAGGGGTTTCCAATGCCCCCCAGCACTGCACATCTCTCTCAAACACACCTGATTCACCTCATCAGCGCATTAGTAGAGCACATGACCTCTGGTTTATAACAGTGATTAACCTGACTATCACTACCTGAGCAACAATCATGATCATGTTCACTCCTCTGTCTGTGTGTCACACACACACACTCGCTCACAGTATTCAGACGCACCTGCTCAGAGCTGTTGTGCAAGCGGATGAATTTCCCGTCCACGTCCAGCTCATCGATGCAGACGCTTCCAGTGGCAGACGCGGAGTGAGCAATGCTGATGCTGCTGCTGGTCTCGGACTCCTCCACATCCACACGCTTCCTCTTCCCTCGCGCGGTGCGAACGCTGCGGCTGGAGGAGGCCCGGGACACCGTCACACGAGCCGAGGGGCTGGGAGACAGCTTCAGCCTGACAGAGACATTAACCGTATTAACTGACCGTTAAACCGCCAGTCCCCAGCCACACAGCACACTACACTCAGAGCCAGCCTCACCTCTCCTCCTCTCCCTCCAGCAGCTTCCGGTACGCGTTGATCTCCATGTCCAGCGCTAGCTTGACATCCAGCAGTTGCTCGTACTCGTCCAGCTGCTGCTGCATCTTGGCTCTGATCTCTGCGATCTCTCGCTCTTTCTCTGCCAGTAACCTGCGGCTCAGATCCTTCTCGCGGCTCAGAGCCGCTTCCAGTTCACGGATCTGATCCTGCCACGCACGCGCCTGAGGGAAGACAAACCAGAAAACCAAAGTAATCAAATCACTATAATTGTGCTCAACGACTTCCAGCTAAAGTCCACTCAAAAATGAAAGTTTCTGACAACTCTGTTCTGGTTTCCATCATTCTTTAAAATATATTCTTCGTGTTCAACCGAAGTCAGTCAGTCGTACAGGTTTGGAACGACATGAGGATACGTGAAAACTTGGGTGAACTAATGTAATTAGGGGTGCTCCGATCAGTATCTGCAGATACCGATCCTTTAAAGCCTTTTTTTTAATCATTTATAACTATTTATAGTGATACTCCAATCAGGATTTTTAGGCATTTACTCCGGGCCTGAATTTCATTTTTGAAAATGTGGGGAATTCCCCTTAGGTGTCTCTTGTGAAGCAGCTTTCACACAGCAGTCCACTACTGATCCGTGGCCGTTTACCACAAACACAACATTTATCCATTACTCTGATTTCAAATCCAAACATTGTCACTGAAAACGCTTTTTCAGCATTGCAATTCTTTTCTTTTACACAGTACAGTAATACAATCTTTCACAGACATGTTTAAACAATAAATAATCAACACATTATTCAATGCTTTTTACTTTTGCATTTACTTCTAGATATCAGGGCTGTACAGTGTGACATATGTCGCACGTGCTACGAAAAAACTGGTCTGTGCGATTAATACATTTACCACTGTAGCACGCGTGCGATACAGTTTTGCATGTTCATAACACAGCCGCTTAATAGTGTGAAGTGAGTTCGTTGTGCTTGTTTGTGTGTGTGACATTGATTATACTTGGTAGTTAGGGGTGTGCGATAGAACGCTTTAATCCGTTAACATGAGCGCGGAAAAAATGAGGTTAACCCTCATAATGCATTCAAAATCTTTAAACTATCATAACGTAATATTTTTCAACTAAAACCATACTGTAGCCAATCAGCAACCTCTCATTAAAATATAATCCGAGAACTACCAACTGGAATGAAAGGAATTTAATAGTAATTTGTTTTGGTTCAAACAAACAATCATTTTACTTGCATAAACTTTCATTTTCAGATGGAAAAAAAAAAAAAAAAAAAAAAAAACTTCATTCAGGGCCGTTTCTAGCCATTTTGACACCCTAGGTGAAATCCATATGGGCGTATTCAAATAAAAATGTAAAATAAAAAACAAATACAAAATATTCATAAGCAGAATAAGCAGAGATCTATTAGTCTGACAGTGATGGTCAGATCGCTGCAGAGTGACGACAGTGTGCGATAAAGGCGATAAAGA
>NW_015645128.1:392632-397573 GCF_001515625.1 Sinocyclocheilus rhinocerous
AAAGAGGCAGGTGGGCATTAGTCAACCGGAATATCTTCCTCATGCTGGCAAAAGGCTGCTGTGTGTGTGTGTGTTTTAAATGAGTTTCTGGTGGCATTTCTAAGCAAACGAATAAATAGATAAATTAAGACAACACAGGAGCGATTTATAATAGCATAGCTGCATTCCTGCAACTTTCATTCCACTGCTGAAATCCAACGAGGACCTTTCTGACCCAGGTGTTACTAATGAACACATGTTTGTAAGCTATGTTATTGCAGACAGCTCAGGCAGCAGGAGCTCGGCTGTTAACACGTTTAACCTGCCTGAGCGTGCTGGAATATCAATTGCCGCAGCATTACACACCACGCCATTAACATCCTGACATGCTTTCCACTTCAAGTCAGCAAGCAGTAATTTCACTGCATTTTACCGCTCTGTCCTTGCAATTCGCATCAGCTTAAACACTATGCAAATACAGGAGAGGGCAACTTTGATGCTCTCCATGCCCACAATTCCAATGTTGGAATCAAGCACGTGGTTAGAAGAGAGCTCGAGTATTGTGTGCCCGAAGGGTTAGTGTCAATAAGTCCTCCAGCAGGGGCGGGAGGGGCGCACAGACTTGGAAGCTAAAATGCATATGGATGACATGTGACTGATTTGTTGACTGATTTGCATAAAACAGAATGTTTTCCTTTTAATTAATCAACTTGTTGACAACAGATGGAGTGGAGTGTTTTGAAGATGCAGCGCTGATGACTACAACAGAGCTGCTTTGTTTGTTCGCAGCTATTAAGACTCACCGGATCACAAAACATTCCACACAATTCCAGCCCAAATAAGTGGATAATAACTCTGTGTGGCCAAGGGACTTCCCTTGTTAAAAGATTTTTTTTTTCTATGCTGCAATGGTTTGTCAATGACCGTACATATTCATGTTCGTCAACAAAATTCAGTCCCAGAGACACAGGGAAAGTATAAGTTTTCTGACACTAATAACTTCATTCAGGGCCGTTTCTAGCCATTTTGACACCCTAGGTGAAATCCATATGGGCGTATTCAAATAAAAATGTAAAATAAAAAACAAATACAAAATATTCATAAGCAGAGCGGATGAACATCTATTAGTCTGACAGTGATGGTCAGATCGCTGCAGAGTGACGACAGTGTGCGATAAAGATGCTGCTTTCATCGACACATCTGCCATTTTATTCAAACCTAGAGTCTAGAGGAAGTGAATTATCAATAAAATCATGTTCAGTTTTACAGCATACATGCGAAATCATACACTAACAGGATATTACACTTCCTGAAGACCGTCAGGATTAAATGAAACGGTTTAGAGCAGCTCAAGAATGAACACTCTATAAAGGAGCGAACAAAGCGTCGCAGCAACACTGAGGAGGAACTAGATAGTGTGAGGAATGAGCCTCGATGTCAAGCAGGAAGCCAGTCAGTGGTGTACTCTGCTGAAGGACAGTAACGCACCTCTTTCTGCAGGTTAGTGAGCTGAGCAGACAGACTCTCCACTCTCAGCGTGGACTCGTGCAGCTCCTCGCGGGCCATACTCGCTGAAGAGCTGTTCATCTCCGACGACAGACGCACGTTCTCCAGCTGAAACACACACAGATGTCTCAGAGAAATGCAAAGAGGAACTGAAGCAACTCTCAGAGGAAGTCAAACACTGGAGGAAACTCCGAGACGTGTGAATGCGTCACAACGCTGCAGTGAATGTGTGTGCTCACTTTGGCCATGTAGGTCTGCTCCATCTCGTCCTTGTAGAGCTGGACCTGCTCATCGTGCTGCTGTCTCATGTCAGCCAGCGCCGCAGCCAGTTTGAACTCGTAGTCCATCTGACGGCCCGAGTCCACCTCCACCAGACGCGTCTCGTGTCTGTGCCGTGTGTCCTTGATCTCCTGTCAACAAATCACATGCAGACATCAGCTCAGAGCACTGCACTGTGTTCATACATTACAACAACTCATTACTCGCTCAGTCACCTGTATTTCTACAGCGCTTTATACAATACTGGTTGTGTCAAATCAGCTTTACGGTGTCAAACAGAAAAATAGTTTGCCAATAATGTAAGACAATAAGTCATTTTTCAGCTAAAGTCAGTTCATTGATGATTCAGTGATGTCATCTTCCAGTTCAGCTCTCTTCAATAGCGTCTGTGCAATCAGTCAATTGTTCCCAACTAAGCAAGCCAAAGAAACCAAAACTCCATCGGTGACAGAAATGGAGAAAAAACCTTGGGAGAAACCAGGCTCAGTCGGGGTCCAGTTCTCCTCTGGCCAGACCAAACCAGCATGGAGTGGTTTAATTCCAGGCTGCAGCACAGGTCAGATTGTGCGGAGGACTTAATGCAATTACACGTCTAAGAATTTCTCATCTATTAAACGTCATCAATAGACGATTAGCAGCCAAAATTAAAGAGATGGAATTTAGTATTATCAGAAATAAAGTGATTAAGGGATGTTTACTCAAAATACAGAGAAGGTGAACATGACTAAGTATGACTATGAAGATTCATGGCGGATTTAAAAAAAAAATAAAAATAAATAAGGCTCCCTCTCAATCTATTTTATATGTACACAACGACATGCCTAGGCATTCGTCATACTAACCGGTCGAGTTCTTTTGAATTGTTTTGCTCTCTATTGAGCGGAGTGAACTGCTCAGAGCACTGTAAATGAGGAAGAGAAAGTGCCGTCACTTCGATCACATACTCTTGTGCAAATACACTACTGTTTTCATTTTACTTAACCATTTAGATCAATACAATTATTGTTACATTGTTGTTGTTGTATTGTTGCATTCTAATTGTTGAACTGATCAAATAAATGCAGCCGTAGTGAGCATGACCCCCCCCCAAAAAAAAAAAAAAACTTTGAAATGTTTGTAAATTGCAAGAACGTACAGGGAGACTTCCGATATTAAATCCCGACTTGTTCATGTTTACTCCGTGAAACAGATTTCCTACTAATCCACGAGAATGTGTGGGAATCCTAATCTGGTGGTGCAGTGGATTCATGACAGCGGTCTATAATCTATTACCCAGGTCCCTTACTGACCCCACCCAAAATAACGGGGCTAAATGTCTTCCCGAATATTAATGTTGATTGCCATTCTGTTTTGATAATTTTATTATGATTATTATTAATGATCAACCCATTATCTGCAGTGATCGTCTACACTGGACACACGCGGTGAGTAGCATACAGTAAACAGATTCCCCGTTTCTGACGTACTCCACATGTTTGTGCGACTTCCCACCAGAGCCGCTGAAGACTTCCAAGACCAGCAACAGGACAAGTGGATTTGGAAAGTTCGCTTTGAGTCCAGTGTAACGCGGTGCTAGAGTATTCAAACTAGGGCTGCACGATTATGACAAAAATCATAGTTGCCGATTATTCCCATGAAACTGTAATTGCAATTAATTATGATTAACACAATTTACATTGATGTTTATACCATTGTCTGAAGCAACTGCATTCCATATTTTTATATGAAAATAAACAAGCTGAAAACACTCAAACTGAAAAACGTATTGCTTTTCTATAATATTAAGCCTCAAATGTCAACTATTCATTGGATTGCTTTCTTCTTTAAATAAAAATATGCATAATGTTATACTAAAACAAAAACAATGGAAAAACCCTTAATAACCTGTAGAAAAAAAACACAAACAAGCACTCAGAATAACATAAGTGGACTTTGAACGATTACGTAATCGTGGTATCCGTAATCACGATTAGAGATTTGATTATGCAGCCCTAGTTCAAATCATAATCTTTTACAAGTAATTACACGTTTCAGCTCATCTCATCATGAATCTTTGGTGTAAACTCAAATGGTTTCCAGCGCCCCTGATGCTCTCTGAATGGGGGACAGTACCGCCCCGTTATGCCTTCAGGAGCAACCCGGTTCATTACAGATCATTCTTCATCAATGTGTAACAGGCCTACAAATGAAGGTAAGCAGCCGAGGCGTCCCGACCTCTCTTCTCTTCATTAATAAACAAGTGTGCAGTCGTGGGTTTGTGAGTGTGCTGATTTCAAGTCTTCAGTCACACAGAACTGAATGAAGCTCTAATAGGCTGCATTTACACTGCAGTCCAGACGCCCAAATCTGATTGTTTTTTTACTATATCTGGTTATGACGACACTTTGTTTTAAAAGTGACCCGTATCCGATATCTGCATTTACACTACACTGACTTAGCTTGGAAAATGCTTATCGTGGCTCAACGCATTACACAGTGATATTAAAAGACCAAACTGTGCACACACTTCATTAACACCATGTTCAGAAAAACGTAATGAGTTTGAAGAAATGAATTTAACTTCTTGAAAGAATTCAAAAACCTTTAATGTGATGGTTTACATCCGTACTCTGCTAGTCAACTAGAGAAGTTTCATTTGTAGTAGATATATCTGTACCGCGAGATGTTTCAAAAACATTTGGCATCCAACTCACATTAACAGGGGAATATCCGATCTGTCTGCGGTGACAGAAGCAAATAATGCACGCATCCGATTCATATCAGCAGACCTGCCAACCTTGGAACAATTCACATCAGTGTGACGGGACGAGACTACCTGAAGCTCCTTGATAGCTAATGTCAAAATCATGCAAAATGCAAGACCTGCAAAACACAAGATTTAATGCCAAATATTTTCCAAAAGGTTAGCAGGTCTGCACAGTATGCAACAATACACTTAGCCCGCGGATCAATACATACCTCGGTTTTTAACCATGGGCTTCACTTCAGTTCAGTTCTGATGGCTTGGCACAGAGTTTTTTTTTTTGCGATTTGCTATTTAAAATGCTATTTTGGAAAAAAAAAAAAAAAAAAAAACTCCAGTACACTTCTAAGTCCCCCTGTAGTCAAATATTTGATCCCTTAAAGGGGTGGTTGACTGGTTTTTTTATAGGCTTGATTGTGTTTATGGGGTGCAGT
>NW_015645128.1:400950-402818 GCF_001515625.1 Sinocyclocheilus rhinocerous
TGTTTTTTTTGAAAAAAAAAAAAAAAAAAACTCCAGTACACTTCTGTACATTGTAGAAAAACATGGATTATCATACAAAAATTTATTTTGAGAGAAGTATTATTTTTATGGATTGGCCATTATTTAGCACTATAAACAGATGTACTGTAATGTCCGTTTCATTCATACTGGACACCAGAGGGCGCCCTCGCGCAGACAATAAACATATGCATCACAGATTTAAAGGAACTCATGACGCTCCAGGAAATCCCTAATATGGACAAACGCATCTAGCTATTGCGGTGACAATAAAAAGAAACGTTTTGAATGATAAAACAAAGACAAACACTCGAATACGCACGTTTTAAGCGACTCAAACTCACAGCGCTCGCAGAGATGGGCAGCATTTACTACTGACGCTGTGCAGATATTTCATTAAAAATCACAGCCTTTGAGATTTAATAATCGCATCAAGCCAAATCGTGATTTTGGTTCGATTCCGATGAATCATTCAGACCTAGTCAGTGGGATAAATCAAATCATTTAGTTTCTTAAATGTTCCGGTGTTCATTTTGGTCTTCCTGTGTGTTGTATGCATTGAGATAATCAGTGTGCTCGGTCTTTCAAACCACATGCTCACTACTAAGGGCAGATGAGACGTCTCTCAGTCTTTCAGGCATTAGTTTGGTTTGATACAGCTGAATGGGACTGACCTCCTCAAACATGTTCTTCCTGAAGTCCAGCTCCTCCATGAGGCTCTGGCAGCGGTTCTCCAGATCCACACGCAGCAGAGTCTCATCTGACAGCTGCTTCTTAGCCGAGCTCCGTCCTCCCTCCAGCTGAAGGACAAACACACACACACACACACACACACTCCATCAGACCGACTCGCACACAAACACATCATTCTGACACTGGATGCTGGAGAAGTCATGAAACAATGGACCTCCTGAAGTCACTGTGTTCACATCTAATAAGGCCAGATGACCCGAAGACTTTTATTTTGTGCTGAGGTTAGTTCACAGCAGCGACAAGTTAACTTTTCCATTAGGAGGTGAGATTTGCATAAAGTGACATACTATATAGCGAAGCTGCATGATTTTTATAGAGGTGCACCGATCGACCGGCCAGGGACTGGAATCAGGCGATCTTCCACATGTTTTGACGTCACACTTATGCTCACATCCGCATGTAAACTTGTTCGGTTGGGCGAGAGAATTTTACTCGCCCGACCGGACTAGAAGCCTGATTAAAACATCAACAAACATAACTTGGGAAGCACTGAAACTTGGCCACCAAAACTTTTTGCTCGAGACCGATTGTGTTTTTATTGCATTGTGTAAACGGCGAGTGATGGTAACAACTCAGTTTCTTATTATTCTAACTGAATTAATTGAAGCATCGTAAGAATTTGATGTGAAAGATGACATTTAATAAGGTTAGGGAAAACATTTATAAACAGTGGGAAAATGACATCTGTTTTGTTACATACAGCAACTCATTTCTGCCTCTTTCCAGTCACAGAGCACTTTATTATGTTTAAGTGAGAGAACATTTGTAACTTAGTCCACATTAGGGGAACTGTAATGTTTAATTTCTTTTATGTAATTTTTTATTTTTTTTTAGATTATTGTTTGTACATGCTGTCAATTATAGTGCTTAGAAAGAAAATCGGTATCGGCAGGTCAAACTTACAAAAAACAAACAAATTGTTATCAGTGCATCTCATAGTTTATATGTGACTCTGCAGCACAAAAGCAGTGTTAAGTCGCTGGGGTATATTTGTAGCAATAGCCAACAATACATTGTATGGATCAAAATTATAGATTTTTCTATTATGCCAAAAATCATTAGGATATTAAGTAAAGATCATGTTCATGAAGATATTT
>NW_015645128.1:402959-403040 GCF_001515625.1 Sinocyclocheilus rhinocerous
CAATGGAAAGAAAATTGACCCGTATGACTGGTTTTGTGGTCCAGGGTCACATTGTCACAATATGAAAATCATGAAAATCCA
>NW_015645128.1:404891-413552 GCF_001515625.1 Sinocyclocheilus rhinocerous
ATGTGACCCTGCAGCACAAAAGCAGTGTTAAGTCGCTGGGGTATATTTGTAGCAATAGCCAACAATACATTGTATGGGTCAAAATTATAGATTTTTCTTTTATGCCAAAAGTCATTAGGATATTAAGTAAAGATCATGTTCCATGAAGATATTTTGTAAATTTCCTACCGTAAATATACCAACTTAATGTTTGATTAGTAATATGCATTGCTAAAAACTTCATTTGAACAACTTTAAAGATGATTTTCTCAATATTTAGATTTTTTTGCACCCTCAGATTCCAGATTTTCAAATAGTTGTATCTCAGCCACATATTGTCCTATCCTAACAAACCATACATCAATGGAAAGCTCAATTGAAAAATTGACCCGTATGACTGGTTTTGTGGTCCAGGGTCACATTGTCACAATATGAAAATCCAATCTCCCAGGTGTACAAAGAAAAATTTAGACAATCAGAGGATAAGGTATTAAAGCCACACCATGTAACTTCTGCTCACGGTTCCCCATGTGGTTGATAAGTGCAACTGTCTGTCACCAGTGTTGTAAATACTGTCGCTGTATAAGCTTGCCCGAGGGCAGTGATATACACGCGAGTTAGTTAACTAAGCGGAGGAACCGGCGAATGCAGAAACCTTGTTTGAAACCATGTCCACCGACCAGGTAAAGTAGCCCGGGTTACACCATGTTCTACAAACATCATTACATTGTAGTTCAGTTCTGGAGTAACACTGAATAAAACTATGACAAAAAGAACGTCAGTATGTTTGCCTAGTTTGTTGGCTCACATAGATCGCATGTAGCATTGTTTGCAAAGGGTGTAATTTGTATAATAGAATAAAATATTGTCCGCATAATCATATAGCCATAATGTCCATTATAGCCTATATATCGAACATTGTCATAAGATTATAAGGCTGTAAAGTAACAGAGCCTCTTTATTTGAATAACCGTTCAGACGTGAAGTAGACTGGGGAATTAGTTTTTGGATCTTGGTTACAGCCAGTGCCAGAAAACTACTGAAATCATTTTAGATAGGGATGCACCGATACCGATACTGGTATCGGGCCCGATACTGGCCTCCTGTACTCGTACTCGTAAAAATGCCCCGATACCAAACGCCGATACCACACAGCATGTGATAAGCGCCATATTCAAACAAAGAAACACCGACAACAGAACAATACATACTCTTTTGGTTTCTATACCCAATATTAAAAAAAATAAATAAATTAAAAAAAAAGTACAAATGCAATAAAAGTATCGGTACTCGGTACCGGCAAGTACCAAAAATAGAAGTATCGGTATCGGGCGAGTACTGGGAAAAAGTGGTATCGGTGTATCCCTAATTTTAGACATTATTTTAAAAGGTCGAAAAACTACATAGTGCTGCTTTAAAACCCAAACAAGAGAATTGGCAGAGAATCCCTGTAATAAATGAGTCACTGAATCATTCAAACACACAAATAATTCATGAACAAAGCAAGGGAATGTCTCTATGAATGGATTACTCAAACTATTGGTTTAAACACGCAGATTTATTCAGAAAATAAACACTAGTGTGTAGAACTTTCTCTGCAAAACAGAGCAAAAACAGACAACATTGAGCCCAAAATATAACTCACTAATGAACTTACAGAACTAATGTATAAAATCAATTATATTATATAAATTTGAAAGACAAGCTCACACACAGGCATTTTTGCCCCCATTTATTGAATCTTGCATTCTAATGTGCTGCACGACAGTTGAAAACATGAGCCTGTTTTTCTTTGGATTGTGCAAAAGGAGTGACACTGTTGCCCATCATTAAAACAATTATGATATTTTTCATAAATGATACATACGGGCCCCCTCTAGAAAATCAACTAAGCTAAACTCTGCAGCTCTTGATCCACCTTTCATCACATCTGACCATTTTAGCACAACCTTAAATGTCCCCTTCGGTTAAACTGTCAGCAACATGACTCTCTATTTTTGGTCATCATACTGGCTTAAACACATCTCAGTGGTGTAGGACTAGGGCTGGGCGATATAGCTAAAAAAAAATGTATCAACGATATAATGTTTCATATTGTTCGGTATCGATAATTATTGACATTTTTATAACTTTTTTTTAAACCAAGCAATAGAATTTTTTTTTTTTTAAACCATCGTATTTATAATTAACAATTTATTGAGAAACTAATATTTTTTGTTTTAACAATCAAACACAAATTAAACCAATATCTAATTTCTAATGTTTTATATGCAGATTAAATAGGTCTTTATATTGTATAGGTCTAATTGTCTCCCGAGGCCACAGGAGAGCACAATGAGCAACATAATGCAGCGCATTTAGCAAGTAACTATAAAAACATGCATTACGTCTAAATTAACTCATAAAAAATTATGTAATTTACAAAATTATATTTGAACAAAACAGCATCATGTATTTATGCATTGCTTAATCCAAAGAGCCGAAGCGCAATTCACACAGACTGCATTTAAAAACATGTGACGCAGTGAAAAGGAATAAACATCTACAAATTCATGACGCGTTTTCTAAAAGTTTAAACTGTTTTAACTTTGCCTGGCTTTCTATACATCGCTTGTGTGAGACGTGAGTGCAGCAGTCGTATTTGTCCGTCTAAAAATGAGTTCTGTGTGAATGGCTTGGTTTCGATTTTAACCCATTCAAGATCTTCTCCGCATTGAGCTTCTATATTTCTCTAATATTTTGAATGAATAACGCAGCAGCGGCGCATCTCGTGGGCTAGACTAACAAAACATTAAAACATGCAACAACCTCACTTGCATCATCATCACCGCATCTCGCGCGCCACTGATGACGCTGACGTACTCCTAACATTCAAATGCAAATGTTTATTTTAAATTAGCCTAATATTCATTCTTTATTCACAATGTCCTCATCACAGGCAGGCACAGCACTCATTTCAGCGTGTGTTCGTGTTTGTGTGTGCTGTCTGCGTCACTCAGAGCACGTGCCTATATCAAACATTTTTTCTATCGTTATCGAAGAAGGTGTACCGTCGATAAATATCGACACCGTTTTATCGCCCAGGCCTATGTAGGACTGTCTTCAGTCAGGACCTCCTCTGCTCAGAGACACATCAGAAACGTTTACATGCACTCATTTCCATCAGTCAGAATAAATCCAATCCGATTTCACATTCTGAAGGATGTGTTCATATGAACTCTAAATGCTTTCTTTACATGTGCATTACATGTAGTCCAATCAAAACTACAGCGCTCGCACAGAGCCCAGTGTGTGTTCAGGGTGGATCCAGAGAGCAGATTGTGTAACATTCCCAGAATACCTTACGGATAACCTGAACTTTCAGTCCCAAAAACTTTCAGGGTATGCAAGCAGTCACAGAAGCTTATGCTCCAGAGCAGGTTATGTTTCAGAGTTAGTTTACGTCACAGGTGTCAGCGCACGTGTGCCATATTGATGAGGCTATAATTTATATAGTAATTCCTTATTTATAAAGCAATGCAACCCTCTACATTGCGACTAAATCTTACTCTGGGCGACTAAATAATGTCTAACATTAGCCATTGGCTAATAAAGTCTTAGATTTTACTCGCCAGTGTGTGTGAGAGGCGTTCAACACAGATTTTCACTCGATAAACACGCTGACTGAGCGCTTGAGAGTTTCGCTCTCCGTCAAGCGATCTGTACTATTTGGATGCACTCAATGGATCATGTCATGTACTCAATGGATGCACAGTTGCAACAGGATGTTTTCTGTATAATTGATCGTATGTATTTTTATTACAGAACTACCTCTTGTCTCAAACGTATACTGCCATATCTTGGCAGTTTTTTAGGTAAATTATTTTTAATATACATTTAGCTTAAAAAAACTTGTGCAATAAAAACTGATTAAAGATATGCACTAAGAATGTAACTCAATATTAAACAAAAAAATCATTATGGCGCATGTCTTAGTGTGTGTTTCTATAGAGGACTCTGCGCTCTGTTGAGAAAGTCTTGTTAACATGTACCTCCTGCACGTGAAGCTGCAGGTCTGTCAGCGTGCTCTCCAGCGCCTTCCTCTCAGACACAGCGGTGTTCAGCGCCGCCTCTTTACAGTTCAGCAGGGCTTCAGCTTCCTTCAGTCGGGCCTGAGAGCTGGAGAGGTCAGCGTCCTTCTTGGCATACCTGTGACCGAGCGAGAGAGACAGAGAGAGCAGGATCAGACGCTGCTGAGAATCACCGAGCGCACACTACTACACAAAACAATATCAGCTTTCTCATTACTTTAATTTTTCTGTTTGTTTCGGTGTTCATCAAAAACACAACCTGAATGAGGAGACTGAAGCAGATACAGCAGCCTGATTTCACCGAATCTTAGCGTGTATGGCATCACGAGGCAGTCCGCAACACTCAGCTCAAACACACATCCAGTCTCGCGCTTAAGCTTCGAGAACGCAGACTAACAACCTACACAAGCTTTAATGAAACCGTAAGAACGTATTAAAACAACCACCGAATGACAACCCTAGCAAACCCTAGTTTCAAAGAGGATTTGTTTGGAAAGAGGACTCTGGGAACACAGGTTTCCATTTGGATAGTTTTTTTCCCCCTTTATATAGAATTATTTTCCTTCATATTATATAAGCATGAACACTGTAAACGCTACATTAAAACTAAGAGGTGGGTTTATGACTGAATATTGACCGAAATGAGCTTCACTTCTAAAAGCATGCTGGGGTTTTGGCTCGATGATTTGAGGCGTGTTCATGGTCAGGACAGGGTCAGCATCGACACCAGCACTACAACTACACTGACCCTGATCACCGTGCAAGCGCTGAGCTCGTGCTCCGGAGGTGCGCTCAGGGTCTGTGGAATGAGAGGAATGTCTCAGACTGCGGAGAGCGGCTGAGGACGCCAGCAGTCGGTCCATACGGTCGGATCAAGCTCGACCGACACTATAGAGCAAACCAAACACGTGTTACACGTATCTGCTCATCTGAAACAAAGAGCTGCTTCACACGGAGCCCCTACAGCCGCTGGGGAGCGCTCACATCCTCCAGCTGCTCCACGCCAATGAGACGCTTCAGTCTGAACCCTGAAAGAAACCCCAGTGAACCACTGCTCCTGTCAATCACACACACACACCACTGACGGACGAGCGGGGGAAATTAAACACCACGGCCAGTCTAAACGTGAGCTGAACTGCAGCTCTGAAGTGTGAGGGTGGCAGAATTCAGACAATCACAGTTCTGTACTGGAGGGAGCTATAAGAGGAGCACATGACACTCGAGCACAAACACAAGCCTTCATGTGCAAAAGCTAAAGAATTCTCCATGGGCTCCACTAACAACTATAAATCCAAGAGGGATCCTGCATGCAGAAATGAAAAAAAAAAAAAAAAAATCACAACAAATAATGCATGCAGGCAAATTTCCATCAACTGTAAAACACAGAAAAGGACACATTTAAAAGCCCTTCCTCTCGGCTGGCCCAGAACCGCAGTAACATCTACAGACCCCACCACACTAATTAGCACAACTAATTACATTCAACCAATTACAGCGCAGGAGAGACATCTTGACCCGGTCTGGACACAACTTGCCTGCTTAAGTATTGTTGTATTGTATTTTGTATTGTTTAGGCGTCACTCACACGGTTCATGAGGAAGTTTGAACAGAGAGAGGCTCACGTGTGCTGCAGCTGCTCGTGCTCGCTCGTTATCTGGCCCAGCGCGAGCTGCAGGCGTGCGCGCTCCCGCGCCGTGTCATCCAGCGCCGTGCGCGCGTCCGCCAGCTCGGTCTCGTAGAGCGCTTTGAGGCCGCTGATCTCGCGGCTCCGCAGCTCCTCGCGCTCGCTGATCTGCAGCTGCAGGACGCTGTTCTCGGACTCCAGACCGCGGACCGTGTCGATGTAGGCGGCCAGCCGGTCGTTGAGCTGCTGCAGCTCCTGCTTCTCCTGCAGGCGGGAGATCCGCGCGGGGCTCAGAGGAGTGCTGCCGCCGCGGGACAACGGCTGCTGCCCGGCCGGAGTGCTCGCCATTCTGCAGCTCGACTGAGAGGGAAACAGGGTTCAGTTAATCACGAGCGGATGCTCCTTCTTCAGCAGACGAGGACTTAATCATAAACATCTGATCAACTCAATCAACGCTGCTGATTATGAACAGGACAAAAACCATTTACCTTCTGACTGATCAAGTATAGAAACCAAGCACCGAGCGAACAGAGTGTAACTCTAACAGATCTGCTTTAAACGCTGCAGCGTCCTGCATCAATATAACAGTAAACTATGAAGTAAAGAGCGTACAAATGAGTGTGTGAGAGAGAGAGTGTGTCTTACTCGGAGTCCGGCCGCGTGAAAGAATGAACTGAACTGAACTAATATGGCCGCTCATCAGACCCACACTGACACGTGACCGCGGACACCCAATCAGACGCCGCCGCGTCATCAGACGCTCAACGGTGCGGGTTGAGACCAAATTCAAACTGCAGAAACCGCGCTGAAAGCACTGTTAACGGCGCGCTATCAACAAACGTGTCTCATAACAATGAACGGTCTCACACTGACAATATTAAACACTTTATGAATGACACTTCGCTGTTTATCTGCTTACTTCGTAGATTATCAAGGCGTGTTGAGAGCGCTCTGTGAAACAGCAGTTTTCTCTAGGTTTGTCTGATGGGGTTCTCACTAATGCTGGAAAGCGTTTCGAGGGTCACTGCTGGGGTGCAAAGCTTGAAATCAGTCATCATCGCGGGGCCGCGTGAAAGAATGAACTGAACTGAACTAATATGGCCGCTCATCAGACCCACACTGACACGTGACCGCGGACACCCAATCAGACGCCGCCGCGTCATCAGACGCTCAACGGTGCGGGTTGAGACCAAATTCAAACCGCAGAAACCGCGCTGAAAGCACTGTTAACGGCGCGCTATCAACAAACGTGTCTCATAACAATGAACGGTCTCACACTGACAATAGTAAACACTTTATGAATGACACTTCGCTGTTTGTTTCCATTGTACAGTAAGATTATCAAGGCGTGTTGAGAGCGCTCTGTGAAACAGCAGTTTTCTCTAGGTTTGTCTGATGGGGTTCTCACTAATGCTGGAAAGCGTTTCGAGGGTCACTGCTGGGGTGCAAAGCTTGAAATCAGTCATCATCGCGGGATTTTTCACAGCAGTGTCATTCAATCGAACTGTTCACACAGCTGGAATAATAAAGAATTCACCTATATTTCAGTCTGGTATGTGCCACACATCAAAATATGTGTCCCTGCAGCACAAAAGCAGTCTTAAAGGGGTCATATGATGCTGCTAAAAAGAACATTATTTTGTGTATTTGGTGTAATGAAATGTGTTTATGCGGTTTAAAGTTTAAAAAACACATTATTTTCCACATACTGTGCATTATTGTTTCTCCTCTATGCCCCGCCTTTCTGAAACGCGTCGATTTTTACAAAGCTCATCGGTCTGAAAAGCGAGGTGTGCTGTGATTGGCCAGCTATCCAGTGCGTTGTGATTGGCTGAATACCTCAAGCGTGTGACGGAAATGTAACGTCCCTCACATACTGCTTGGAAACGTTTCGAAATCGTCGCCCCTCAACGAACCATTGAATCAACGTCTATGGTTTTGATCTGATCTCGAATCAGTTTTATGAATTTGTAGACATTTTTAATCAAACATTTGTGTAATTAAAATGATGAGCAGTAGTTAGTCTCTTACTGGCCTGTTTAGACAAGCTCTCCATAAAACAAACAAAACAGGCCCTGCAAATTAATAAAAATGATTAAAAAAAAAAAACATATTATACTGACACTTCTTATTTAATGATATTTTATTATTTTTATTGCATTGAATGTATTATACTTTAAATCAGGGGCGGATCTAGAAAATAATTTTTAGGGTGGCAGAGGGGTGGCATGGGGTCTATGAGGGGTGGCAACACCAAAGCAAGCCCCCATGCATAGTTTCTGGGGATTTATGGTCTGACATACACAGTTGTGTTCACAAATATTATATTACCATTAAGTAATCATCTACAGCCTACTGTTTAAAATGAAAAATAAATAACAACATTGCAATATCCATCATGGCACCAAGTCAATGCACAATATAAAAAACTTTGAAAGGTTAAACATGTTTCTGAGCTTGTATCACTAAAGAAGACATGCGGTTCTATTAAAATTACATAGGCTCCATATACTCTAGCAACACCCCAGCAACTGCATAGCAAGAGCCTAGCAACCACCCAGAATATCCTAGCAACCAACTAGCAACACTTTAGCAAACATCTAGAACATCAAACTGACCAAACCATTTACCTTTTTTAAACCAGATTTAAGACAAGCATAAATTTGTCTTTTTAAACTTTTCAATCTAATTATTACAGTTTTTCTTACAGGTTTTTTTCAACTGCTTACACACATTGTCAAAACTTTGCCTCTTTTTTTTCAAACTTTACACACAAATCCAAGAATTGCACACACAAAAAGCCTCACATCTCTTGGAAAATGAAGCACTGCATTCAAAATATCACAAACACATCTCAAAAGCAAACACTTCGCCATAATATTAATTCCTGTTCGATTTTTGCAGGATTTTACATAGAGAACTGTGTGCTGTGTTTTGCAAAAAGTGTTTTATGAAATTGAAAACTGAGTAAAAGGCTGAGAATTAGTG
>NW_015645128.1:413770-415036 GCF_001515625.1 Sinocyclocheilus rhinocerous
ACATTAGTGTATGGTTTTGCAGATTTGGTGTGTGCTTCTGCTGTTTGAGTGTCAGCTTTCAGAAACTGTGTGAAGAGTAAAGATTTTGTGTAAGCAGTTGAAAAAAACTGTGAATGCTTACAATTCAAACACACAGATGACTTTCCTGCAGTGAACACTGAGATCAGTAACACTGTAACAACACAACTCTTATAGGATTCAGGAATTATTTTTGCAGCTCGATGTCTATTACAGTATACATACATTAAATTACAGATACAGATGTTTAATTCAGCAATGAACTTTTGGGGAAAAAATCATTTTCATTTTACTACTGTAAAGTAATATTGCAGTAGATGAAAAGCAATAGAAAAGTTCAAATACCAAAGAAGTGTATGAACTTGGCATGCACCACAATACAGTACAGTAAAAAATTACATTAAAAAAGTAAATTTAGCATCCTCTGCACATTTGGCCAAATGTCATTACAGTATACAGTACTATAGCAACTTCTTGGTCTCCTGACACAAGACTATATCTCTAGAGCAGGGGTAGGCGAGTTCAGTCCTAGAGAGCCGCAGTCCTGCAGAGTTCAGCTCCAACCCTAATCAAACACACCTGAACAAGCTAATCAATGTCTTCAGGATTACTAAGGCTATAGGCAGGGGGGGTTATGAACTTGGCATGCACCACAATACAGTACAGTAAAAAATTACATTAAAAAAGTAAATTTAGCATCCTCTGCACATTTGGCCAAATGTCATTACAGTACACAGTACTATAGCAACTTCTTGGTCTCCTGACACAAGACTATATCTCTAGTACAGGGGTAGGCGAGTTCAGTCCTAGAGAGCCGCAGTCCTGCAGAGTTCAGCTCCAACCCTAATCAAACACACCTGAACAAGCTAATCAATGTCTTCAGGATTACTAAGGCTATAGGCAGGTGAGTTTGTTTTCAGGGTTGGAGCTGAACTCTGCAGGACTACCCTACCCCTGCTCTAGGCAGTCATTCTCAGTTCTGCTAAAATGCAGTTCACATAAAAAAATGGTTGCAAATAAAATTTGACAGTCACACGCTTGAAGGTGTACAATATGTGCTAGTTTACTGTACATATAGAATAGTGAAATGTCCATGATCTAATGTACTGGTACTGTACTGTAATTATACTGTATGTGTAAGTATAAAACCCCTGTAGATGATTGGCTCAGCTCTCTCCTCTCTCCGTTGTTAGGATGCAGAGATTCTGATTGGTGTGTCATCTTTTTTTAGGCTACTCATTGTTAAAC
>NW_015645128.1:415102-435645 GCF_001515625.1 Sinocyclocheilus rhinocerous
TTAAACTTTTTGAGAAATGTGTCTTTGTTTTGAAAACTGAATTAATGGTTTGGGGAAAAAAGTGCCAACTAAAATCATATTATCAATCGAGAAAACTGCAATACGACTAGATACTTACCTAACTCTGCTATGTTTCCGTGATCGGCATCTTCTTATTGATCTCATGTTATTGTCACGGCTTATATTCATGATGAAAGTGCAGCGAGCGGTCGGAGAATCGGATCACCAAACAATTACGCGATGAATCTCAGACATATCTGGACGAGATTAGATTTCTCAGAGGACTTCTGAGTTAGCTGAGAAGCAGTAATTATCTGATTCACAAACAAATCAGCTCTCTCCTCTCTCCGTTGTTAGGATGCAGAGATTCTGATTGGTGTGTCATCAGTTTTTAGGCTACTCATTGTTAAACTTTTTGAGAAATGTGTCTTTGTTTTGAAAACTGAATTAATGGTTTGGGGAAAAAACAACTAAAATCAGTTATATTAACAATCGAGAAAACTGCAATACGACTAGATACTTACCTAACTCTGCTATGTTTCCGTGATCGGCATCTTCTTATTGATCTCATGTTATTGTCACGGCTTATATTCATGATGAAAGTGCAGCGAGCGGTCGGAGAATCGGATCACCAAACAATTACGCGATGAATCTCAGACATATCTGGACGAGATTAGATTTCTCAGAGGACTTCTGAGTTAGCTGAGAAGCAGTAATTATCTGATTCACAAACAAATGTAAAAACAATTCGTTAGTGAACTGAGCCGCGCTTTGTGGTTTTGACTCAAAAGATCCGGTTCGTAAGAGTCATTTTAAGTGATGGAAATTTTGATTCTCTCAAGAGATTCATTCATTTTCAGTTCGTTCACCAAAATGATTCGTTCAGATTCGTTCAGTGACCATTTCTTCATATTACATAAATACACCAGCAGGTGGCGAAAAAGAGTATCTTATGTGTTGTGTCTTAAGTCAACGAACGTATTCACTTGTTACAAAAATTGATTTGGCTTTATTAAAATGTGTGCATAATCTGCTCATTAAATAAACAAAGTCTAAATAAGTTGATCAGATGACCAAAGCAAGGTTTTATTGCATAATTCACATTTTAATGTGATTCGTGATGGCGCCGACGCTGATGGCTGCCTCTGTGGCGTGTTCCGCAGTTGTTTTTATGTTTTTGTTAGTTTGTCCTGTCTTTAGTTATATCCCTGCAATCAGTTTCACCAGAGACGAATTGCTGGACATTCGGCAGTACCCACCAACCGATATTTCACCGGTTTTCAATTATTCTGATGTTTTGCTGGACATTGTAGTCGGGGGAGCTGCGGCGCTGATCAAGCGCTTCAGGACGCGCAGACAGGGGAAGCGAGCCGGCGCGCATATGCTAAATGGCCGACTGACCCGATACACTCTCATTCAACTCGTTCATGAACGAGAAGATCTCTCGATCTCGTTCCGACTCAAAAGAAACTCGTTCGTTCACTACATTCAACAAATCACGTGCTCCGTCACATCTCAAACTCGAAGGCTATTGGCTCAAGGTTTAGTCATTCTTTGACAGGATGAAACAGTCCACAGAGCTACCCGGTTCACCGAGCTGCGCATGCGCTGCCAATAGCGCCGCGCTGCTCTGGAGGGAGGAATTTCAGTGAACGAGAAATATGAGTCAATGGATTACGTGAACGAGAACGATTCGTTCACCTAAAAGATTCGTTCAAAAAGAACGGTTCGTTCACGAACAAATCATCACTATTTGATAATGAAGCCGACCTCACTGGCGTCTGCGTGCGCGTGCAACCATCATGCACAGTTTATTAAAAGACGCGTTTTGGCCATTATTTTTGCGTTACTCTGTCATCGCCGCGGCTGAAAAGTAGCACATGAAACACTGCTTACATTTATATTTTATTCTGTGATAATTCTGGGGTGGCACAGCTTTTTCTTAGAGTGGCAGTTGCCATTCCGGTAGATCCGCCCCTGCTACTAGGGCTGTGGTTAAAGCTTTAATGCAATTCATTTCTATTTTTGGTATAACTAAGATTGTTCAGAGCTTGATCACTTCCATTTGGCATTTACCCCATGAACCGTTCGGTATGAAAACACCCCTTATATATGTATATATACTGTATTTACTCAGACTAACACCAAATACTGACCGTTCTTAAAGCTACTTTTTCTAAGTCATGAAGAAAAGCTTTAAATGCATTTTCAACATTTTATTCCATCAAGTCACATTATATGCATCTATATGACATCCAATTTACATTTTAATAATAACTTCTCAACTCTCCTTAAAAAAATGTGATGGCAAAATCATCCTACTTAAGGGATAACGTTTATAGGAGTGAACCTTAAATTTTCAGAATATCAAAGTTAAAAATTTGCCTTATTTTGAAAAGCAAATATAATCGAAGCATTTCTACCATTTTACCAATCAGCGAAGTAACATTTCAAGTTAGTGATTTTATAGCTGTGCTTTTTGGCACACAAACATAAAGTACCCTCATGGTATTTAATTGAAAAAAGGACATTTTCTTTGCTACCATTTCTTGATGTAATGCAGAACATTTACATGTACATGAATGCTTATTCTTCTATAAAGATTTTCTAGAGTGTTACCAACACAACTGCATTTTAAGCATCACATTACATTATCTAGACCTACACACAAAGCATTAGAATAAACAGGGCCAAGATGAAGCATTCAGGTACACGAGACAGCTTCATAAAATAAAAAACAAAAAAACAAGTGCATTAAAAAATTCCCTTTAACGACAGGTGTAATTAGACATGAAAATGGGACAGAAAAACTAATAAAAATTTAGCTGTCTGGCCCTATTAGTGTATTACATTCAGTATGTAAATTAACTGGAACAATCAAAGAACATATTTATGATTTCGACACATTCTTAAAAGTTAAAAGACATGGTAATATGTTACAATGTGTATTTGAAAGAAAAGAAAATCTACATACAGCAAGACATCCATCGTTGCAAAGCATTTAAGATACATTTCCAAGGAATTTTTCCCCCCCAAATACAGAACGTGTAAATATTTGCAGATAATCAGTAGACTTCAATATATAATTTAAAAGAGGGACGAAAAAAAAACCCTTTTCAGTGACACCAGTATACAAACTGCACAGGAACAAACGCAGAGCACCCTCGAGAGAACCAGCGTAGGCCACATGCTTTGTTAAACACACTGCTGATGTTAAGTTTGTGTTTTTGATCATGATCAAAAATGATTTTTTTTCATCCAGATAAAGACATCCAACATATCAAAACACACGCACAAAAATGTAAAAGAAATAAAGATTAAAAAATAAAAAATAAAAGTGCTCATTTAAAGCGAGGCTTTCTTAACGAGCAAATCCGCTTTGGAAGACTAGGATATGTTAATTTTACAAATGAATAAAATGGTCGAATTAAATTCACAAACTGACAAGAGTGGGTAAACATACAGTAATGTGTAACATCAGTTAATTTTTAACGAAAATCAATATCAAATATAATGGAAGAAATTAAAAGGCTTTGTGACTTGCAGTAAGCAAGGCAAGTCGAATATATGTGGAACTGCACCTTTTTTCATAAAGTCAAAGTCAGTGGAGCCAAAAACAGACTTCTGGAATGCATGCAGGTTTGGAACATGACAGTGACTGTGTGTTTTTAGGGTAAACAGCACACAGATGTTGCTAACTCTGGGTTTGCTACTGATTTCAGTCACGGTTCAGCCTCTATGCTGAGTTTGGGGAAGAGTGATCAATTCTTCAGAAGAAAAGAAAAGCAGTCAAAGCTAGCTCAGTGTGTCACAATGCAAAGCCAGAGGAGGAAGAACAAATAAAAAAAGCACATTGCATAGTATATAAGCTAATTTTAGTGTTTTTTGATAGCATGCGTAATGTTTAGTGTCATTAGAGAGTGTAGTCCACATAACATCAATTACACTGAAAATCCAATCTAGGTAAATCACATTCAAACCCAGTAGTGCTAAATCACCTCTACAGTACATCTGCTAATGTAAACACACACAGAAAAAGCAAATGAAGATGTAATGTGTAACGATGGAATATCTGGCAATGTAACTTGTGTGTCCTCTGGTTCTTATTGCACGCTAACCGCAGGAGGACAGTTGAAGTGTTGTGAAGGACCCTCTAATTTTAGGCCCATAAACACACACAAACACACACAGGACAAACACATATTTGCAGTGAGCGCTGCGGAGGAAGTGTTTTCCTTTTTAGGGTGTCTGTGATCCAGACCTCTTGAAGCTACCCAGCAGACTCTGAACACCCTTCTTCACACTGGATCCGACCCTGCGGGCGACGGAGTCAGCAGGCGGGCCGGGCAGACAAGAGCTGCCACCGCTGGGGGGCCGAGCGTCCAGACACTTCTGATACCTCAGCTGTGAATGATGGAATATATGACTGAAACTCAACACATTTTAGAAGAATAGCATATTTCAGCATGAACTAGGGTTGTCAGATTATACTCTGTCCTAATTTACACTGTTAAAACTGAACTGTAACGTCCGCACCAAACAAACTTCAAAGAAGTCTCCCCAAACACCCCAGTCAGTAGAAAAGTCCCCAAAACCTACCCAAACATTCACCACTGGTTGAGTCAGACAAACAGAAATGCTTTACATTTGGGAGAGAGACTTCCTGAAGAGCATAAACACAGTGAAGTTTAAGTCATTAATTTCTGACCCCTCTGCTGCAGCTCTCTCTCTTTAAAAAAATAAATAAAAAATGTTAAAGTAATGCTACACTGTTGGTTGTTTGTTCCTCTCCACTGTACTATATACTAAAGGCAAAAAACACCAATAATAAATATATATAAGTGAGCAACACTAACCATGAACTCCCCAATCTCTTCCACATGTGCAGTGAAGAATTAACTTCACTTCCAGTAAATCAACCACGTTCTAGACACGTCGTTACTCACCATACACGCGGCCTGTACGGCCTCACTTAGACTCGCAGCGTTTGGATCACACCAGAACATGTGGCATATGAAGTCTCCAGGTCGCTCTGCCATTATGAACGCAAACGTGTGCACATCCTTCCCGACTCCCATAAATGACAGGAAACGCACACGACATTCAGAAAGAACTTCCTCCGTCTGTAACAATGAGACAAGAAATATCAGTGTGGTTATCAAATCATATTTTTATGATACAGCATTACGTATTATATAAAATTAGAGCCCGACCGATATATCGTTTAGCCGATATTATCGGCCGATATGAGCCTGTCGCCGATATATCGGTATCGGTGAATATGCCGCCGATATGAACATTTTTTTTTACAGAACATATAAAGCAGATAAAATGCTTGAAATGGTGTAATTACTTAGTTTGTTCAGTCCCGGGGGGCTACTGATGCGCGGAGGGTGGCGTTCGAAAGGGCTCCTCGAGCTGAAGGGATCCCCCGAATTTGGTGGAGATCCGCCGGCGCGTTCGTGAGATAGTGACACCAGCCAACACTTTCACTTCAGTAAGGAGGTCTCTTGTTCAGGCAGCATTCAATCGTCGTCTTATTCGACCGTAAGTGCCCCGCGAAGTGGACATCACATGAAATTCCGCCATGATTCCAGTTCCAAGGGAACGTACAAGTTACATTCAAAGGGCATTAAAGTGCGCGAGACGTGAATTTATATTTATTTACAGAGGTATATTATGTCACACTTCACACTTCTCTAGTAAGTTTCGTCCGTGTGTGAAGACAGTAGCGCAAATCCGTGAATTAAATGCCCTGCCTCCATTACGTATCTTTGTCAGGTCATTATAAGTGTTTGATCACCACATTTGAATGATCATTGCAAAAAACGTGTTTATGTATTCTGTTTATGTATATACTGTATTCTATATATAGTACCAGTCAAATGTTTGGACACACGAATGGGAAAGTGTCCAAACTTTTGACTGGTACTGTACTATAATATACACAAAGAATATCGGCCGATATATCGATATCGGCCTTTTTTTTTACTCCCAAATATCGGTATCGGCCCCAAAAAAACCCACATCGGTCGGGGTCTACATATAATACTCAAATACTGCAGAAGGTCAACAAACAGAAACCTGACCTCAGAAGTCAGAATAGAGAGTGTAGCGGACGCCACGTTCACAGTCACAGGTGTCCAGTTGTCTTTGCTGTTAAGAGCAGTCGCCAATGCTACATTAATCACATCCATGCCTTCAAGAGACAGATACAGACACAACTTCAATTTCAGGCAGCTAACTTTGATGTAAACATGAAAATAAATAGATGCTATTTTGAGTGCTTACAGGTTATGACATAGCTACACAAAAATGGGGGAAATGCAGGTAAAGCGTGCACTTTGTATGTAAGGGATAATGTACATGTTATCACAGAATAATTCAGCGATGACAACCAGCTGGATGTACATTATCCCGCTTATTACACGGCTACTTACCACACAAGTAAATAATTAGACACAAAATATTGATTTGAGTTGAAATATTCGAACACAGATTCTGTGAAGACAGCAGTTGCGAGCAAGCAGCAAGTTCAAACTAGACGGACATTTAAGGGATGCGGTGCAGTCAAACCACTTCTTACACAACATTTCTCCACATAAATAATTATGGCGATAAAAGATATTGATTTAAGATGAAAATGTTTTAAAATCTTACCAGTAGTTATCTTATAATCCATTACAGTGTACAACACAATTGTCGCAAAATGGCAGCAGCTGTATTTGTATGAAACGAGAGAGCGAGTCCGCGATACCAGGATGACATTATTAAATAACTGCAGGAGTACAGCGCTGACTGCAGTTACCCGGATGAGCCTGTGTTATCAGCTTTTACCGGTTGTTATCGAGGGATAACAAACCTCGGAATGTTGCGACTGACCAATCAGAATCAAGTATTCCACAGAGCCGTGTAATAAATAAGAGTATAATAGCAGTTAATGAACTGAGGACTCCCTACCAGCTGGCTTTGTCACCGGCACACGACCCAAGTACTGCACCTGGAAGCGCTGGACCAGCTCGTTCTTGGGAGCTGGGAACTCTGAAGGAAGAAAGATCTGATTCAGTCATAATGGTATAATTTCATTATTATCCATTTCAGTACTCACTTGAGAAGGAGGGAGAAATATCTGATGCACACGTGTAGTCAAACCCAACACTTTCAACAGTTACATACTGTATAGCATTCAGATCTGCACTGCAGACCGTCCACAAACAAAAGCTAAATTCAGCACATGTCATACGTTACCCTGGAAAGGGAGGTCCCCAAGTCTTGAGGGGTCAGTGTTCTGTCTGCTGGATGACTTCCTTTGGGCCATTATCTAAGGAAATACACAGACAAAACAAAATATATAACAAAAAACACATGGACATAATTGCATCGGCAGTTGTGTGTAAGATGCTCGCACCGCGGTCTCTATCTGGCTACCTGGTTGATCTAAACTGATCTAAAAGAGTAAGACACAAAGGTCTTAACTACAAATAGAAATACTGATACTTGTGTATACAGAGAGTAAAAAAAAATTGGTTACACTTTATTTTGATAGTCCACTTTAGACATTCTACTAACTATAAGTAACTTTGTAACTACATGGCAACTACATGTCAACTAATTCTCATTAATTTGCAACTACATATCTACTAACTCTCAGAGTAGACTGTTAGGGTAGGTTTAGGGTTAGTAGAATAAGTTGACAAAGAAAGTGTTAGAAGATATTAAGCAGACAGTCTACTAATACTCTACTAACTGCTAGTTGACATGTAGTTGCAAAGTTACTTACTGTTAATAGAATGTCTAAAGTGGACTATCGAAATAAAGTGTTACCAAAAAATTAATTACTAGAAAAACATTTAGTATTGATTTGATCACCTATTTAGCATAAATATTAGGGATGCTCCAGTAATAAATTTTGTTGGCCAAATGCTGGACTTGATGCGATCACTGTCGTCAAACTGCCCTGGAGGTACAGCATGTGCACCAACCTTTTGCATAAGGAGCATGGCGGACCAGTACCTGAAGACCAGCCAGTGCTTCTGAATTTACTATTGTAGAATCTTCAGTCATACATTCTGCCATTTCACTTCCTCCTATCACGTAGCTTACGCCAATTTACTTGTGAAATCAGACCACTGATATATAGGTTAGATTGAGTTAGCATGTCTTGAGTTGCTTTTAGCACACTGATGCTTTTTTCCTATGGGGAACGATTTGAGACCATCATCAACATAAGTGTCTCTCTACAAACCTCCTCACCTCAGTCCCATACTCGCTTTCTCCTTCTACAGCCATCATTTTCTGACTATAAATGATCACAGCAGGTGAGTGGCAGTTGCCAAACAAATGAACTCTTATTCCACACTTCATCGTCAAGTTGGTGGTTACTGAACCACAAGAATCAGAGATAGTTTCCTTGTAAGGGAAGACCTTTGTGACTGAAACATCTGCTGGATGTCTGTCATCACTGCAGCTGGCTCAGATCTGAAGCACATGAGAACCCCAAGCTATTATTAAGGTCTGGACTGCAAAGGAGAACATCATTGAATGACAAACCACTGAACAGTGCACTTGAGTCGAACACGATTCTGATTTAGTCAGCTAGTGAAGTTAGTCAAGATTAGTGAGTGATTTTCTATTTTTCTTGATTAACATTGTAGAGACAGACAGCAGCAGGAATATTAGTCTGCTGTCACTTTAAGAGCTGCACGGACCAATTTATTAATACACATGCATTTTCTTTCTCAGATGTTTACGTTCATTTCAGTCATAAACCAAAACGGGCATTTTAACATAATTGTGTGTGTATTTGACAGCTGAAGCACAGTAACTGCTGAAAGAGATCTGAATTCATAACCGCATGCTGTCTGTGAGAGAGGACTTCCGTGGACGTGTTTCAGGTGTCTGATAAAGCGCAAGTTCTTTTCGAGGTTTATTGCACTTAACTCTTTTTAACATCATTTACACAGTTGAACACACTGTCCTGCTGTCGCACGTCGACGCAACTCAGGAAATATGGCTCTTATTAAAACGCTGTCATTCTTAAAGTACCGGTACTAGTAAAATGAGGAATCGTACCATTTTTAAAAGCGGGATATCGCGATACCTTTTTAGTACCGGTATATCGTGCAACACTACTTTGGACTCTTTTCTCGGGTTTGGCTGCAGTATACTGCATAAATGCAAAAGAGATGAATTGGCCATATGCCTAAACAAAGATTATTGCCAATGAAATCAAAGAAAGTGTTAAACTTGCACTAATACTACTGGTGCTCATTACAGACTAGTAATAATATGCAATTATAATAATAATAAAAAAACAACAACTACTAAGTGACTGTTTATCAGTTAAATTTATTTTCACATTTAACTACTTGATGACTAATTAACTCACATAACTCCCGAAGCAATGATTGACGATACTGATTTCACGATACGATTTTCTCACAATTTTTTTTTTACAAAATGACATTTAAGACAAATTATAAATGAAAAGGCGTGCTTTATGATTTCTTAGATAAAATGCTGTAAAAAAAATTTTTGTGTGAAACAGAAATGTCAAATAACAAAACTAAATTGAAATTTTAAAAATAAATCCCAAAAAAAAAAAAACCATTTCATAGAAACAAACTAAGACTTCGTCGTGCTCTTTCCATTTAAAATTAGAGGCCACCATTGCACTTTAATCACGATCCAAACAAAGATGCTAGATACTAGGCTTGCTGCGATAGTCGGTGTTAACCCGCAACACCGGTTACGTCACTTGCCCAACGCGGCACCGCCCCCACAGTCTTTTTGATTTTTTTATAGTAATTAAAATAATTTTTATTTAGTTGGAGAACAGACACTACAATTAAAAACTGAACGCGGCTGCTCAATGCAGCGTGCCGAACGACAGTCGCATCACAGATCAGCATATGGAGTCCGATTTCATTTATCACGTCTGGAGAGTTGACCGACAAGAAGAGTGAGGTGAGACAGACAAGACGATGGCGGAGGATTTAGTTTAGAAACTAAATATTTTACTTTATTTAAACTTTAATATTTCACTTTATTTAAACTTTGTGTAATTTAACAAAAGTTCTATGCTTAATATAAGTCTTGTTGTTGTCAATTCAAGCAATTGCCGCTAATTAGAAAGTGAAAGTAAAATGCGCATGTGCATTTACAAGCTATTTAAAGCGAAGGAAAGCGAGGAAAAGAGGGAAAACCCCAACAAACCCCACCCCCGATGATACCGGTATTACCGGTGTTGTCACACGCCGATTAACCGGTGGGAAAATTTCATCACCGTCACAACTCTACTGCATACATACAGCATGAGCAGTTTTTGATTAAATTAGATTGTATAATTTTGAAATTTGAAGCAAACTATAAATTTGAAGCTTTGAGAAACTATACTACCATAAAACACATCTAAACGAAACAAAAACAGCAGATGGGCTGAATGAGAATGCAGATTCACTCTCTGACAGCAGGTGGCGCTTACAGAACCGCAGCAATATAGCATTTCTTTGGTTATCGCTGTAAAGCAGTGCTGCACTTATAAACACTACTTTTTCTTGCTGGATGAAGAACCATCATCTTCAACTCAACCTTACCAAAACAGAACTGCTTGTGGTTCCAGCCAACCCATCACTTCATCACAATTTCACCATCCAGCTAGGCTCATCAACCATAACCCCTTCAAAGACAGCCAGTAACCTTGGAGTTGTGATTGATGATCAGCTGAATTTCTCAGACCACATTGCTAAAACTGCCCGGTCCTGCAGATTTGCTTTATACAACATTAGGAAGATCAGGCCCTTTCTTTCAGAACATGCAACACAACTCCTTGTTCAAGCTCTTGTTCTATCCAGGCTGGGCTATTGCAATGCTCGCTTGGCAGGTCTTCCAGCCACTTCTATCAAACCTTTACAATTAATACAGAATGCAGCTGCAAAAACAAAACAAAAAAATTAAAAAAACACTTGACCCTCTAACACTTGCACCTCTCTATTGGGTCATTCCATGTCAACTCAATCAGAGGTCCCCAGCTCAAATTTTGGATTTTACTAATATTTTTTTCTGAAGAAAGATAAACATGTATAATGTGTTACGTTCCGTGGTTATTTATATAATATAGTTGGATTCTGTGTGCTGTGGTGTGCTTTTTGCTCTCTCTCTCTTTCTGTGTTGTCCAGTGTGTTACCTGCTGCTCAACCAGGTGAGGAGGAGAGGGAGGTGATCGCTCGCACCTGCAGCTTGTTACTGTGCAGAGGCTGCAAACTCAAATGTTGTTCAACATGCCTGCCACATTGAAGCTCGTCTTCCAGAGTGTTGTTCCTCTTGCCTGCTCTGTGTTGCTTTGTTTGTTGTATCAGAGATTGGTCTTGTGTAAACCTATTCAAGTTACGGCTTATTGTAGCCTTCTGAACAGGCCATTAGCGTTGTTGCTGTGCTACGTGACCCTTTGTGTTGGAAGCTGTAGGGAGGTGGGTGCCATTTTATTTCTGTGAATCTTTTTTCTCCTGTTTTTGCTTAGTTAGGGAGTTAGTGTACATTTCTGTTGTTAATTTTCTTTTATTTTGTCAGTTTAGACAGTTTTACTCGCTAACTAGTTAGAGGGTCCTTTTGTTTGTTGTTTTGGCCTTTCCCCCTCCTGAAGTCTATTTTTACTTCCTATTTTCATTTTGTCAATTGTACTTTTGTTAATAAATTACTTGAATTTGGAATTTAACGTGTCTGTCGTGTGGGGCAGGGGACTGGCACACACTCACCCCAACCAATTTTATGTTTACTTTTCTCTGTTACTCCCTGACCCTAGACCCTTACATCTGGGACGTAACAAATGATGAAAGCCAAAATATTAAATGTAATGAATTCATTTACTGAATAATCCGCTATTTTATAGAGGGGTTTCGAAATGGAAATTTTCACCGGAGATTCAGAACCAAATTACAGGGGGGTAAAAATTACTTCAGAAAGATGGCAGCATCCTTATATTATTTTTTACACATTGATTGGTAGGTCTATTAGTAAAATCTGTTGACTTTAGCAATCTTACATTATGTGCCAATGGTGACCACTCAAAAATGGGGAAAGAGCACACTTCAACTATTTTTTCCCAAAGTTTGCAGGCCTGCAACTCAAAAATTATTAATATTTAGGGCCTTGAAAAGGAAGATTCCAAAAGTAAAGTTTATTAAGAACTTGAATCTAAAATCATATTGCAATATCTTTAAAGGGGTCATATGATGCTGCTAAAAAGAACATTATTTTGTGTATTTGGTGTAATGAAATGTGTTTATGCGGTTTAAAGTTAAAAAAACACATTGAGTTATAGGTACGCAAACTTCGGAAAAAGAATACTTATGGCACTCAGGTATGTTCAATGCAGTTTTGACAGAAGGAAACAAGATACATTTCTAGTTTCAACATTATTTGTTCTTTAGACATTCCTCTTTAAAAGAAAAATAGTAGCATATTTTTGAAGTGACCCATATTTGGTTTTTGACCACTGAAAATGTGTACAATTTAACTATTTGCTCCTGGAGACATTGAAATTCCAATATTTCAACCATATAGGGCCTTAAAAATGAAGATGCCAAAAGGGAAGTTTGTTAAGACAGAATATCTAAAAGGACATTAAGATATATTTAATACTTTTTGAGTTACAGGCCTTTGAAGAAAAAACTTGAAAAGTGCTCTTTCCCCATTTTTGAATGGTCACCATTGGCACATAATACAACAAAGATTGCTAAAGTCAACAGATTTTACTAACAGACCTACCAATCTGTGTAAAAATAACATAAGGATGCTGTCATCTTTCTGAAGTCATTTTTAACCCCCTGTAATTTGTCTTTGAATCTCCAGAGAAAATTGCCATTTCGACCCTCCTCAACGAAATAGTGGATTACTCCGTAAATATTCATCCATGACATTTAATATTTTGTCTTTCATCACCATATGTGTTTATCTCACTTCAGAAAAAATATTAGCAAAATCAAAAATTTGAGCCGGAGACCTCTGGTTGAGTTGACACAGAATGTATATTCTATTCTACTTCTATTCTAAGTGGAGGGTGAGTAAATGACAGCATTTTCATTTTTGAGTGAACTATCCCCTTTAAACACCCGAAACGTTGCCGTTTCAATAAATCCAAGATATTTTGGATGCCACAGCAGAGTGCACAAGGTCTTCGATATTTAATCAAGAATATGAGAATTTTTAGCCAGCAGCTAAGATGTCCTCACCTTAGAGCAGATGTCATGGAGGCTAGTGGCGATGTTCTTTGCAGGGGTGTCAGACCGAAATACATGACACTTGAGCATGTGAGTCAACTTGTCTCGTGCCACATATGCAAAGTCCCTGTAGTAAGAGATAAACATATGCATGTTGTCATATCACTTCAATTCATCCACACACCCATAAACTTGTGCATGCACAGCAATAAACGTCTTGGATGTGTGTGAAACCTTAGTTCCCTGAGTAGGGAACGAGATGCTACATTATAGCTGCCACTATGGGAACACCCTCTGGTGTGACGATCGTCTGAAGCTCATATAGAATCACACTATTTTATTGGCAGATAGTGCTAACTCCGCTCACTGAGGCGTTGCTTCTCTGATGCCTCTTAAGGACGTGGACTCTACATCATTGACTGATTTCCTATGAAGGAAACCAAGCAGACATGGAGTATGGCCAGCTACACAGCGTTTTGTTCCAGATTTAGGGAATCAAGGTTACATATGTAACCTAGACATTCCCTTTCAAAGGTATACTTTGACACTGCATCAGTAGCTGACGCTATGCCATCACACAGATATCTTCCACCGATACTCCTCAGGTCAAAGCTTGTGAAGAAGTAGCACTTTGTAGAGTGCGCACAAAAGCTTAAACCAAGCATCTGGAGTTTGATATAACATTCCTCCACCAAAGCAAAATCCTCTGTTTTGTAGCTACAAAACCTTTGCAACATCCACCGAAGAGGGCAAACAGCTGATCAGATTTCTGCCATTGACTTGATATAAATCCTCAAAGCTCTAACAGGACAAATGGAACCTTTCTTTCTCTTGCAACTCAAAGGGAGAAAGGGAAAGGCTGCAAAACAATAGTTTATGAGTGAAGCAAAGCGCTTTGCGATTAATGAAGCTGCCTCCAAAGGGATGCATTTCCAACAAATGCATCTGGAATGGCCCTTAGCAGGACCTGGTCAAGAAGCCTTATGCTGAGTATAAACTACACAGTTAAGTCAGGAACAGACTTAATTGTGTAGTGCAGGGCTGTCCAAACTCGGTCCTGGAGGGCCGGTGTCCTGCAGAGTTTAGCTCCAACTTGCCTCAGCACACCTGACTGGAAGTTTCTATGCCTAGTACAGGGGTAGGCAAGTTCGGTCCTAGAGAGCCGCAGTCCTGCAGAGTTCAGCTCCAACCCTAATCAAACACACCTGAACAAGCTAATCAATGTCTTCAGGATTACTAAGGCTATAGGCAGGTGAGTTTTTTTTCAGGGTTGGAGCTGAACTCTGCAGGACTGCGGCTCTCTAGGACCGAACTTGCCTACCCCTGGCCTAGTAAGAGCTTGATTAGCTGCTTCAGGTGTGTTTAATTAGGGTTGGAGCTAAACCCTCCAGGACCGAGTTTGGACAGCCCTGGTGTAGTGGACGCAAATGCTATCATATCCACTCTACTGAGCGAAGACCTCTCAGTGCGAACCACTGAATACAAGAAAACTCCCAAAATCCATATTCAGAAATATAATGCTGCATCCATTGTCAGATGAATTGTCTTCCTGAAGAGAAATCAGTCTAAGACAGCACTAGCTCGTCTTTATGAGGTGTCAGTGAAGCAATGCCTCAGTGGGTGGTGCTAGTACTATCTGCAGGTATTAACAGGCATGATTCTATACAGGCTTCAGACTATCATCACACCAGAGGGTGTTGGCGTCAGCTGCTGATGCAGTGCCGAAGTAAACCTATGAAAGGGAACATCCTGTGTTTGCACTAATACTTGTTTGTGGAATTATAGAGAATTATTCCAAAAATGACAAGTAACTAAGTGAATTTGGCATTAATTATATTTTTTCACTGTAAATATTTATTTTTTAAGTTGATATATTTAAATAATTATTAGTTTAAGTTTATGTCAACTAGGGTTGGACAATTAATATACATTCAATTGAAATTACAATATGGCTTAGTGTGATTACCAAATGGCAAAAGAAAGTAATTTAATTAATTACACAGTCTGATGCGCTCTGCATTGCTGTCAACTTAGAGATAATTTTACATGTAAATCTAGCCATGTAAATATTTCACAGCACCGCCACTATCTTTAACGTGTGTATGGTATTTTTCTTCAGACAACACTGTGGACAAATCAGTATTTTAGCAGTACAGAGCAGCAACTTGTAAATGACCTGGAAGTGACTGCTGGTTAACATGTAGTCTTAATGGGCCATGATTCAGTCACTATTTCACATTAACAGTATGATATGCACAGAGTAGAAAAGAAGCAGACAGATGTAAAGGGCTGACAATACGCAGAATGCAAATACAATGCAATGATCTCATGAATATGCTAATAAATGCACAATGTAACCTAGTGACATTTTGAATCTTTACACAGATCTTTTCCAGACAACAGTAGTTCATAGTCACCACAATTTTTAAGTTCCTAAAAAAAAAATAATAATAATAATAATTTAAGTACCAAATTAGTCCAAAAGACTCATGTTATATCATTATATCTGAAGCTCTCAAATCTCATTCAGTTTAGGCATGCAAAACAGAAAATAATATTGAGTGCTGCACTAGAGGCGAAGATTTTCAGTGAATAATTTCTGTTCCTCACATAAAGCCATCACATGCATTCAGAAGAAAGAGAAGAGATACATTTACATTGTTTGTAGAAGCTTAACAACTGTGGTATCTATGAATGAACAGTCGTTGAATGTAAAAGAGCGACATAAACATTCCTCCAAAATTGTCCTTTTGTGTTAGACAGAAGAAAGTCTAATCAACATGAGGGTGTGAAAATTATGAAATTTCATTTTTGGGTGGATTATGCCTGGTATTGTAATAAGTACACAAATCTAACAAATAAACAAATACACAGCGACACACTACCTCTCCCTGGGGTCCAGGATGCAGCAGGACAGACAGAACAAAAACACAACATAATAATTCAGCATAATCTAAATTATTTAAAAACAAGCAGCTTCAGACAGAGCATCACTGTTGCTACAAAATTGATTAAATTCAACGTAAAAGCCACTTAATTTCCTGTAACATTGTGCATCTGTCAGTCTATGATCATATACATGTTATAAATCTCTCATTCCAAAACAAAAATGAGGCAAAAGAAAGGTTAAAGATCACTTATGCTGGCAACTCACGGAGCTGCTCACAGACTTACCTGCCATCGTCACGTCCGACGCCCCACACACGAATGCTGATGATCGGCTGAGAGTGCAGCAGCGTTCGACCGCGAGGCTCGATCAGGTTCAGAGTCTCATTCTCCAGCACCAGAAGCATTTCCTTCCCCTACACAGCAACACACACAAAGGCATACTAAGTGGTGCGCTTTTCGCCTCTTCTTAAAAGCCTAAACTTAACATCAAAATCAGTCAAATCATGTAATGACTGCCATAAAATGCGATCTACTGTGGGGCATGCTTTATTTTAAAGGGAGTTATTAAAAGCGCATTAAACTGCGAAAGATACTGTTATAGACTTGCTTGTTATAAATAATCTTATCTTTTGGATTGTCTCCATCAAATATGAAGTAAATAAGAAAAATAAGGTAAATAAAAAAAAATAAAGAAAATAAGTAATACATAAATCATTTGAATTTCCAGCAAAAATAACTATAATAACAGTAATACCCCTATCCAGGGTATCTGCAGATTTTTTAAAATCATATTTAAGACTTAAGAAAGAGCTTCACAAATAAAATTATGTATGTCCATACTAGGGCTGTGCAATTAATCGCATGCGATTATCATGCGCATCTCGTCAGTAAAGCCGGTCCAGTGATTAGTAGTAAATCTCCATCACATGCTTTCAGATGGAGCGGCATGCACTACACAGAGCCGTAGTTCACTGACAATTAGGCAATATCATTAATTGCACAGCCCTAGTCCATACAAAAGAGGACTTTTAAAATACTTAAAACATGGTTTTATTCAGTATATCCATATGTATCGAAATTGGTTTATGTACCAATATACTAATTAGTGGCAGATATAGGATTTTCCTGATATGATAAAAATGCATTTAAAGAAGGGCAATAAACAGACTATGCCAATACTAGTGAAATCTATATACTGAAAGCATTAACGGTTGAATTTGCCTGGTTGCTCTTGTATGCTAGAAAGTTTATTGTGTAACCAACATGCCAACAATACCCAGAAAAGTAGATTTTATTCATAATGCAGGACTTAATTATAAAGCTGAAATACGTGAGAAAGTGCAACAGTACAGCATTTTTACTTTTAAAGTCGGCATGAAATCGAAATTGAAATTACCGTGATGCACACGGATAGATCATTTATAATAAACACTGCAATATTCCATTAAATAAATTAAGAACAGTCAATTTTGATTTCATGGTGACTTTACACGTCTAGCCAGAGCCGTCAAAAGCTTGGGGGGAGTTTGGGAGTGTGAGCATGAGGCACGCTTCACACTGCCCTCACAACGGTTCTGTGTGCAGCGCTCACATTTATTCAATTACATCACAGCATTTCGAAATTTTGAAATCACATTAAGGCCATTTTGTGATTCTTGTTTTTCCATCCCCAAATTTAAGACCTCTTAAAATGATATTTAAGACTTGTGTTAAGGTTTATGTTCACACCAAGAACAATATTTGCGTCCACACCAGTGAACAATAACTGTTCTTACACCCCCAGCTCTTAATGCATCACGTTGCCTTCTTGAGCATCAGTGAATGTGAAGATGCTGGAAAACCAAAGAATGAGCAGCACCTGGAGGATTTTTCTGAAGAACAGCATTAGATAGTCCTACATTGCTGTTTATTTTGCTAAAGATAATTATTTTATTTATCTTAACTTTTAGAAAATAAAGCAATGTTATTTCTGTTTTTAATTGTGTTCTTAAATGGTTTCATTTTTTTTTTTTTGTGAAAACAAAAAGAACCGATACAAATTTTTGTTCAAGTACCAGACTGATAAGCAGTATCATACAAGCAGCAATGCAATTAAAACCTTAACGATACCCATCCCGAACCATAACGCTGCCAATGAAGCTATAGCTCTGACATTTTAAGACCTTTCAGGGACCAGCGGGGACCCGGCTACCAAACACAGCCAATGTGACTTTCATTCATTCAAATTCTAGTGATTTGCACATATATGCACAAACCTCGCCCCAGATGCCAGCGGTGTCATCTAGATTGTGTTTCTGGTAGGACAGCTGTCGGATACAGTTATTAACGGCAACACTACTCCTGCCAGGAGCCATCTCCTCTTCTGATATCTCCACCCAGCCCAGAGAGCGCACTGCAAAACACTGCAAAACACACATAAGCAAACATTGAGAAAACAAGCATCTTGATGTAGTGTATGTGGTCAGTCACCTGTGTGCTTACCTTTGCCCCCTCATTGCTGCTGAAATAGGTCTGTTCCTCTTCCTCCTCAGACTGAGAAAAACTGCACACAACAGGAAGATGACACAGAGAGAAGGGTCAATGCTCCTTTAGCTCAAACAGCAGAGCCTGGCACAAACAAGGCCAAGATCATGGCCTCGATCACCAAGAACTGTAAGTGGCTTTAGATAAAAAGCGTCTGCCCAATTCATAAATGTGATATGTAAATGTACATGTGGCATAATACTGTGAAACACTCAGCTTCACGAGTCTGTTGTTTAACTGATCTTATACCTGAGATTGATGGAGGCATAACGTAGAGTCGCTCCCTCAAACTCCTTCAGACTTTCATCAGAAGCCACATCCTCCTTCTAAACAATAAATAAGCATTATATGGACTTACAAAAACAGAATGAGGCTGTCTGTGACTCCATTACGAACCTACCTGCCAGTGCTCTTCCTCACTGAATGTGTTTGGATGAGAAGCACCGCTCCATGTAATCTAAATACAAATGGGTTCATGTTTAAAGACATCAGCACTCACATGGCTACAATGACACTAATGTTGGGCAACTTGAGAGCTATAATGTTATATTGATGGAATATTATAAACAGCACACAATTTTCGTACTGAATCGTACCGCTCGGTGAAAATGACTCATAAGAGAACATATTGCGTTCCCTTCAATCTATTCCTTACATTTTCTTTACTTGGTCTCGAAAAGAGTCTTAAATTTACCTACATAAAAACGGCAAAAATCCTGTTTTTAAAGTCCGTGTAAAGAGAATTCTGAGAATTGTTTCTAAACACATTATAAATGTTAGAAATGTATTGCAGAAACACATTACAAAGACTCTGAAGTATGTAGTACTGAATTGTGGGGATTCAAGACTATCAGACCAACCGAACTGAAAAAAAATTCAGTTTCATTGTCTTTTTTTAGTTAAAAACAAAAAACGGTGGTATTAATGGTATAGTTCATCTGAATGCACGTAATATACCCGTGTGAAAATTATGGCATTGTGGCAAATATTGTGAGGCTTTCTAAACAGTTTTTTCCCCAAGACATTCATCTAACACTAAAAGACGTGTGTTTGACTTGAAGCAGCACTGCGCAGATCGATCCGTGTGTGACATTAAAGTACAGAGCTATAGAGAGCAGACGGCTCCTCGTGCTTTCGAATCGCTCTCGTGTCATACACTGATCGTTCTGCACAGCCCTGCTTCAAGTCGAACACACCTAATAACTACAGCGCAGTGGTTTGCCCGCTCAATCGCGAGTTACTGCCATTCGTTACTACAGCCTAGAGGTTGCTAGCTAGCTATGCCTTTGTCACGTAAATATGTAATAGAAATCATAAATGTATCTACCAAACAAAATTCCGGCTTATCTCTGCATTTCCGGCAAAATTAACTCCCCCCATTCACTGCATGGTTTCGTCCCATCCTACTTAGCCTAGAGTCACTGAGTGAGATCAGATGGTAAACTGTCAAATTAGAGATGTTTTCGATTGGGGGGGGCAAACTAAGCCGGACGATTCATGAGTGAGAAATGTTGGATACTGCTGGAAATGCTGCTATGAGGTATCCTATTTATTATTTTAGGATTTTTTTGTTTGCCCCAGTGAAGCATTTCTATTAATATAACTGATTAAGTAGTCAAACTCATTCCATATCAGCAGAATAGTGTGGTACAGAAAGTCTATGTCCATAGAAAAGGTTCTGAGTGAATTATGTTACTGATACCTAATGGTCAAAAGCAATAGCAAAAGTAATAGGTCAATATTATTAAATTGCAGACAAAGATTTTGAATAGCTAAGTTGGCTTGTACACTATATTGCTCTAATGAACTACTTTAGTAATTTCCATGAGTACAAATCTTAATGTTTAAGCATATAATGATATTCTAGGTATTCTAGGGCTTCTAATTTTATACCAATAGTTTGAACAGGACCAT
>NW_015645128.1:438309-439001 GCF_001515625.1 Sinocyclocheilus rhinocerous
CTTGCCTTATACACAGAGGCATTGTCGTGTTAGAATAGAAAAGGGTCCTGTCCAAACTATTGGTATAAAATTAGAAGCACACAATTCCCTAGAATATCATTAAATGCTTAAACATGAAGATTTGTACTCGTGGAAATTACTAAAGTAGTCAAACATGTTCATTAGAAGGGGGGTTCCAATACTTTGGGCAATATATTGTATGTTTGGTGCGGTAGGGGGTCCAAAGTCATATTCTTTCATAGGGCCCAAAATTGCTAGCGGCGCCCCTGCTGGTTGCAATAATTTACAAAACAGCTCGGTCTCCTCATTTAAATAAGCTGCAGAGAAAGACAGTTGAGAGAGAGACGGCAGCTTTTCCGCGAGTGGGCGTGGTTTCATCGCCGCCAGCGGACACGCCCCCTGCGTCTGAGAGCAGAGAATACTGCATATTTTTTTAAAGATTTTGATAGCTTATTTTATTCACTTGGCGGTTTTTTTTAACATTCAAATTTGGCTGGGTGGTTAATAATAGTGATAGACCGATATTGATTTTTTATAACTGATACCGATACCAATAATTTGCATGTTTATGTGCCCGATAACCGATATGCAGAACCGATATTTATTTACTGTTATAAAGTAAATAAATGACTGAGTGAAGTATGAACATACTTCACTTTGGTTTTTCCTCTTTTCAGTCATCTTTTTTTTTT
>NW_015645128.1:439181-442925 GCF_001515625.1 Sinocyclocheilus rhinocerous
GTGTGTGTTTGTGTGTGTGTGTGTGTGTGTGGAGGGGGAGGACAGTTGCCACTGGCTGGCTGGTTCGGGGCTGCACCTGTTGTGTGTACAGAGTAGGGCTGTGCGATTAATCGAAATCAAATCGAAATCGCGATTTGAGACGTTGCGATTTCCTAATCGCAAAGCCTGCGATATGGACGCGATATTACTCTGTTCCAGAGCATATGCATGACTGCCAGCCTTGAGTTGCAGTCTTACTAACCAATAGAGTGAGCGCACCTCCATTCTCCCCAATCAGCACTGCTCTAGCCAACTGCGTAAACACCCACCATTTAAAAACAAACAAAAAAAAAAACACAGAAAGCGGGAGAGAGAGAGAGTGGGATTATGGCGTCTACTGGGTCAGATCGCTGCACGCTGTTGTTGTCTCGTCTCCCCTCAGACGCGCTGCAAAGGCGATCCTGCGCGCAATTTTCAAAACACCCACAAGATGGCGGCGTTTATCGGTGAATCCGATATTACAAAACCGATATCCAATTACGGAAAAATGCTTAAATATCTGGGAAAATATCGGTAAATCAATATATCGGTCGATTTCTAGTTAATAACACATTTTTCTGTGGTGTGATAAACTCAGATCACACATTTAATATTGACTTTACACGGACTTTAACAGACCACTCTTGCCATTTTTTTTCTGTGCTCATCTGCCATGTTGCATGACTCACCTGGCTCTCCATCTGGGGTGCTGCTTGTAGTGCTTCCCTGTGACAGCGACATGCAGCTGGAGTCCTCATCACTGGGAATGCCGTGCTTACTGAACAGCAAACAAGCATTTCTGCTGCCACCTTCACCTCCTATCTTCTGAATCTCAGATGAATTGGTGTTCTCGCCTCCAGTGGGATTTAAATTTTTCTCTTCTCTTGTCTCCTCTTGGTTTTCTTGATTCTTCTCCATCAGAGTGTAAATCAGAAGAGGTTCATCAGCTGCCCAACTGTGGTCAGAGCAGAGAGCTTTCAGGGTCTTGTTCTTCTCTTCATGGTGCTGCTGTGAGTTCTGGTTTGGGTTTCTGTCAGTGGTTTCATTCTTGTTTTCAACCAGGTTAAGATTCTGGTCTTGCTGCTGCTGCTGCTCTGCTAACTTGCATATTTGATTCTGATCTTCCTTCATCCACTTGGCGTTGCTCTCGGAGCCTGGAAGACTGTGTTCATTCTCCTGATTTCTGCTCCATTCATCTTCCTGGTGCCGGAGGGATACATCATCATCGTCTAGTCCTCCCATAATGCCTTTGAGGGGCTGAATGGAGGTTGTGCTGCCGTAATTAAGTTGACTCTTTAGAGAGAAAGGATTTGACCCACGAGTATCTGTCAGGCCCAACTTTCTTTCATGTGATAAGCAGAGGTCAAGGGTCAGTGAAGGTGGGATGTAGGTGTTTTCATTGTGCAGGTCTGATGGGCTCTTCACAGACATAACACAGAGCTGTAACATACATGCACATTTAGAAGTCACACCTTCACTGTAACGGCATTAAAAACATGAATATTTCACACACAAACACACAAACTCACTGTGATAAACATGATAATCCTGGCCATTAAAATTGGGGTTAATCATTTTACATTTCAATATTATTATTCACATCTAAGGAAGCACCAGTCCGATACCTGGATCAGCACTGGCACCTATACAGACCTTTTTTGCAGGATCAGTTTTCGGTTCAATGGAACCAGAAAAAGCCAAACAAGTACGACAAAGGCACCATGAAACTTTTCGTGCACTATGTTCCAAGTCTTCCGAAGCTGTTCGATAGCTTTATATGAGAAACAGATGGATATTTCAAGGTCATTAATTTTATGTAGGGCTGGATGATAAATAACATCATATTGAGATCGCGATACAATTTATGGCGATAACGATAAGCTCTGGACAGTTTTACTCGATATGTATTAATCTAACTGCCTATCACAAAGCAAATTCAAACACAACAGCCAGTCAGTACATGTCACTAATAAGTCTGCGTGTTTCTGTGTGAATGAGTGGCGCAGTTTCATTTATTACACAAACTCAAACACGTGTGACACCTGCTGTGTTGTCAGCGTCTGCATGTCACTATATGTGACCCTGGACCACAAAACCAGTCATAAGGGTCAATTTTTGGAAATTGAGATTTATACTCAACCAAATGTAATTTATGCAATATTTCAAACCTTTAACCCACTGGGGAAAATCAGCCCATGGCAACAGTTTAAAAGCAGCCCAATTTCGTGAAACCCTGCATCCAACACGAGCTGCAGAAGTCAGATTTGACTGATCACGGGTCAAAAGTAAGGAGAGATAACTGATAAAGATGTTGGAGGATTTGCTCCTCAACAGATCCTGAGCTCACTGACAAATATCTTTTATCGTAGGAAGTGCTCCCTTTACACAGTGTGCGCGCGATCGCGAAATCGAAAGTGAAAGTGAACTGCGAGCGCTCATTCACATATTGATAGCGGTGCCCTGATGTGCAAAAACTATATACAATATTAGAATGTTTGCGGGAGCGGATGGGAGCATGCGGTAATGGTCAGAAGTTCAGCGAGAGCGGGATCAACAAGCCCCGCGCTATCACGCAGTGGTGCAGTCCGTCAGTGAGCGCCGTAACAGATGACGTCAAATCTTGCGGGATTCTATAAATAAACTACACAAAACCCCACTATTCGGACAAATATACATAATGAAAAGATGATACAAAATTTAATAAAATGGCATTTAAAACTTTTTAATACTTATTAAGGGCCTTCATTTGATCTAAATTGATTTATCAACTTTTAATACTTTTTAAGACCCCGCGGACACCCTGATTTAGTCGCCCAGTGAAGATTTAGTCACATATGCGAGTGATTTACTTGCAATGAAGAGGGTTGCGCATGCTGTCGAGAGAGGGGCTTTCAGTGCGCGCGCTTCTGCTGTGTCAGCGCGAGCACAGCATTGAGTTCTTTTTCACTGCTTACTGCACTTAATAACTTTATTAAACATAATGCACATCCCAAGTTCACGATTGCGATATACCGTCATACCGCCCAGCCCTATGTTCATATATATATATATTAGGGCTGCCACTAATGACTATTTTTATTTCGATTAATCTATCGACACATTTATCGATTAATCGAAACGATTAATTTCCCACAAAAAAAATCTACAATTTTACTTAAGAATATTTTACTAAACTATATTTTATTAAAACAAATGAAATCCAAATTTCTATGAAATCCTTTTTTTAAAGCAAAAGTAAAGTGCAACAGAGTGCAAGAAGCAAGTGTCCATCTCATAGTCCAAATCACTGAAATCAGAGTTCAGTATTATAGTGTAAGAATGACAACATATCCCCGTGTTCTAGTCTACTAATATAAAACTGTAAAACTCAATTAATTAGACAGGCTTTTTTGATTAATAAAATTTAAATTAACCATTAAAACAGAGTATAGAAAAATTTAAATGGAAAAACACTGAATTTGGAAATAAAACCGATTTCATTGGGCCCTATAATTATAATTAATTTTTTTGTGGTAATAAAAATAGATGTAAGTGAACACCAACGGCATGACGATTGTTTTTACCGCAATGTATTCTCCTGTGTTTGTGTGGATTTATAAATTATTTACCTTACAAATCTGATGAAATGGCGCACGTTGCGTTCCCAGATGAACGTTATAATAAACCCAAACTCCCAACAACATGCAAATGGTGTCCTTTAGTCGCTCCACAACTCGTTAAAATGCC
>NW_015645128.1:442939-450255 GCF_001515625.1 Sinocyclocheilus rhinocerous
GTCTCTACGTTATGGTCGCGCTCTCTGTATCACGCACAGCAGAGTTCCGCCCCGAATATACAGAAATGTAAAGGTATTCACGGCAACCCGTCAAAATAAAAGTTCGGTTTAACTTGAAGGCATTGCAGCAGAAATATATTACTATTGTTCCGTAAAATGTATGTAATAGGCTTCTACTACTACTAAAATTATTATAACCTAATTTTAAAGGAATAATCATACAATATTTCTTCAGTGTTTTAATTGTAATATCGTATTGTCCCGAATCGCAGGCGATTAATTTTTTCAGTTTAACGCGTTAAAACTATTTAACACAATTAACACAGGGGCGGGGCTAGGGTTGGCCACCCCACTCACAACTGCTGCTTCTGTCACTTTTTCTCTTGACAAGAGCAGAGACCTGCTTGAGGTAAGAAGAGACTCCACAATGTTATCATACAAGAGACATAACTCAATACCATGTTGCGGGTTCTTACAATTAATATCACAGCATATAGCCGCGTCTTTAGGTAAATCAATATTACTCAACAACATGTCAGACTTAAGACAATATACTTTAAGTTCCTCCTCAGTCAAATTAGACCAATCTAATTTCCCTACCTGCATGTTGTTACTCATAGACAAAAGTGTAGGTAAATTGCCCAGATTTATAGACATAGAAAAAGGCACATGATCAGTAGTGGCAAACTCATAATTAATTCTCATGGACTCTAAGGAATCATGTGCATCAGTTGTGCAGATGCAATGATCTAACCATGAGGTTGTATGCCATGCATCACTGATATACGTGTAACTTTTAGCAGGTAAATGTTCTTTACTGGAGAGGACCAGACCATTATCAGAGCAAAACTGAATTAAACGATTGGCAAATAAGGAGCTACCATCAGAAACATCCGCATTCATATCACCCACAATAAAAAAGCATGTGGTAGCATTATCTTGAATAAAGGACATAACACAAGCCAACCTGTTAAGATATTCATCTTCATTCTGAGGACTCTCATAAGGTGTATAATAGGGCTGGACAATAATTCAATATCAATATGTATCATCCTGTCCCATGTAATCGCTCAATCAGTGTTTCAGCAGCGCAAAGATGTCAATATAACGGCTTGTAAACAATGTCACGTAACGTCACATTTACCTCAGAAAAACATATTCGGTGACCATAAACTCATTAGTCAGATAGAAAAATAAACTGTAGAGAGGGGCATGTTACTAAATATATGCACCATATAACATTCTCCTTATAATTTTTACTGTTCTTCAGTGTTTAATTTATGTTTGAATAAATCCATCAAGTTTTATGACAGCCACCATTTAAATGTTTATAGCCTATAACAAAAACGAATTGAAGTAGAAATATTATTATGTAATTATAACTGTATTATTTTAAAAATAACATTTTTTTAGCAGTTGTGTAGCCTACAAATCAGTTTTAACCTTCAATATTATAGTAATTTAGCGAATACTAACTGGCTCTCATGTATATTTTACAGCATTAGTTGAGATTGTTTTTCCTTGAGAAAATTTGGCATGTACTGTACCTGATATATATCCAAAATAATCGATATTGAATCTAATCAAATCGCAAGCTTGTGAATGAGAATCGAATCGAATCGTGAAATTTGTGTCAAAACCCAGACCAAGTGGAAACGCAAACCGAGCCGTACCACGCAGTGGAAAAGCGCCATATGTTTGAGAATCGAATCGAATCGTGAAATTTGTGTCAAAACCCAGCCCTACTCTCAAATGTTAGTCTGGAGCCCTGGACACCATTTTTTACGATAACTTTGTATTAAATCAGAAAAAAAGACTCCAGGAAAAACATAAATAAATAAAATAAAATTGAAAACACCATACATTAAAATGTATCTTACTCTGTAGACATTAATTAGGAAAGGAAAGCATTTAATTCCCCATCAATTGCAAAAGAATATCATGATAAATATTGATAGCGTATGATATGGAAAAAAGTTACATAAATATACATGACGTATATCATCTGACTTAACTGATTTATGATATATTTGATCAAACGGTAATTTAATAAATCAAACAGGCTTTATTCATGATTCATGAATAATACAAATACTAATAATACAAATAATACAAACTACTACTAATAATAATAATAATTAAAGAGAAATAGATTTAACAAATTATTTTTGTATTTTAAACACTTAACATTTATTTTAACATATTTTATATGTTTTATTAACTAATTTACTAAATGTATTTCATTCGAACAGTGGTTTAATACCATTTTATTTGTTGCTTTATTAAAGATTGACTTAAAAACATTTGAAAGCCGATACATTTAAGACATTTTACATAAAAGCTGATAACCTAACGTATATGATGTATTTGATCAAATGGTGATTTAATACATCAAACAGGCCTTATTCGTTACTCCTGAATTATTATTATTATTATTATTATTACTATATATCATTATTACTTACATCATAACACTGGGGTTAACAGATTAAAGCAGGACTTTATAAATAGTAGATCTCTCTGTTGATCTGTTTATCTGTCGTTCACTCAATCACATTCACACATTCATCGCGCTATATATGCCATAAACTCCGCGTTACGCGGCGCGCTCATTGTGCATAATAAAACATTCACTCACCATTAATAAAATCCTCTCATGAATGTCGATCTGCGTCGATATTTCGGGAATCCTCCGACACCCTCTACACCAGCCCCGCTACACGGCTAACGATGCTACAGCTAGCCCACGCAACGCGCTACGACACGATGACGTAGGTAGGGTGGTTGCGAATGTCCTTGTTGCTTTATTAAAGATTGACTTAAAAACATTTGAAAGCCGATACATTTAAGACATTTTACATAAAAGCTGATAACCTAACGTATATGATGTATTTGATCAAATGGTGATTTAATAAATCAAACAGGCCTTATTCGTTACTCCTGAATTATTATTATTATTATTATTACTATATATCATTATTACTTACATCATAACACTGGGGTTAACAGATTAAAGCAGGACTTTATAAATAGTATATCTCTCTGTTGATCTGTTTATCTGTCGTTCACTCAATCACATTCACACATTCATCGCGCTATATATGCCATAAACTCCGCGTTACACAGCGCGCTCATTGTGCATAATAAAACATTCACTCACCATTAATAAAATCCTCTCATGAATGTCGATCTGCGTCGATATTTCGGGAATCCTCCGACACCCTCTACACCAGCCCCGCTACACGGCTAACGATGCTACAGCTAGCCCACGCAACGCGCTACGACACGATGACGTAGGTAGGGTGGTTGCGAATGTCCAAAACGCCCGTTTTTTTTTTGCATATGAACATAGGCTATATAACAACAAGAGCATTACAACGTTGCATATAAATGCCATCAGTACACATTATTAAATAAAAGTAAAATAAAAAAATAAAAAAAATTTCGCCGGAGGAATAAAGAGAGAGAGAAAAAAACACAAATAATGAAGACGGTACAGTTGGTACACTTGTCTATTTCAAATTTGCAGATAATATTAGAAGTCCTGAGAGCTTTTTTTTTTCATTTATATATACCATATTGCAGTATTGTTTAAATCCGTTGATAAAATGAAAAAAAAAGTCATTTTATGTATATGAAACTTCCCCATTACAGCCAGTGTTGTGGAATTTTCTTGGGTGCGGCCAATGAAGTGGAGAAGCAGAGTTCCAGATGTCAAAAAATAAGACTTTATTTAACAAAGAAACAAAGCCGGGAAGACAGTCACAGCATTCCAAATCATTCCAAAGTCTCTGTTTGTCAGCTTATATTATATACCCCTTGTTCTCTCCAAATTTGGTCATTTTCTGTTTTTTCTTTGTTCCGGTTAATTTTTATTGGCCTGATTTGCCACAATTGTTTCCAAACCTTTTGGCCTTGTTTTTTAATGGTGGAATGTGGTCCGATCAGCCATTTTTTTAAAAAAGCTTTTTATTTCATTGGTTGGTAGTGGTCACATGAGGAGGTGTGCGTCAAATCCATCCACCTGCTCCTGATAATATTAGATTATTTCAAGTTCACAGGTGTACTGTCTAATGAAAGGTTTACTGTCTAATGAAAAGACTATTATTCGTTCTATGACATCCAGGGTTAACATAATTCAGCATATTAATTTATATATTGATTACTTTCATTTTCACATAATACTTCAATAAAATTACACAATATATTCCCCCCTCTGAGGCTTCACCAAGCCTCACCGCTAAACCCTTTGCCTAGAGTGCAACACCATAAATCCACCCATCCTTCTATCCTTCTATGAACCAATAAAGGTCCACCATTACTTTTTACCAAATGGTTTCTTTATGCTGCTGCACTTCAGAGGAAGTCGAATCCAAACATCTCTCCTCACTATTGACCAGAGAAGAGTAAAAGAATCCACTTCCCTATCTATACATTCTTGGGGGTCAAAAAATCAATAATATGTGTCAATGCATGTGCTCATGAGATGTCCAAGCCTTGCCCATGGTTGTCATGGTTATGTAGTGTATATAAATGATTAGTTAACTGATTAAAACAAAATGATGTAATACATGATGCACTGGTCTGTCCCTCGTAGCCAGAGGAACTCCAAGCATTGCCGGTAGCTTGGAGCGCTGTCTGGTGCTGCTGTCCTTCGTTGCCAGAGGAGCTCTCAGGCAAGCTCCCTTGCCCTCCAGCGCTATCTGGTGTTGGAGTAGATGGTGGGTTTTTAAACCTCCAGTTGAATCTACTCGTGTTGCTAAGCACTGAGGTGCTCGTCGATCCTTTCTTCTTTACATACTTTGATGATTTTTCCAGTGTTTAAGAACAAACAAATGATATACTGATAATGAATTTAAATGATGAAAATAAGTAATCTTTCTTTATCGTCCCCTTTGTCTGGTTGCATTGCCTCGTAACACGGACAATGACCTGCTTAAAACCTTTAACATTTCCTTTTCGTTCCCAAAAATAATCACTTTTTACATTTGATTTATTTAGCAGCATGATTTCAAAACATATGATAAATGATTTCACAAATTAATGACTTTAAGGATTAAAATGACTTCAGGAAGGAGCATATGCCAAAACAAAATAACAACCTCTAACTTCCTGCCTACTCTATCCCCATATTGGTTTTCCACCCGACCACTTCATTTTGTGTATATGAAACTTCCCCATTACAACCAGTAATTGAATAATATACGCTTTATCCTTTTCTATCCCATAATCATCAACATATATCATTATATCAGACCCACCCAGTTTAACAGCTGTATTAAGTTTTCTTGTAATGAAATTCTCAACATCAACCCAAAATATCTTTGTATAGATGCAATGAAAAAATAAATGAAAAAGAGTTTCTTTTTCATTACTACAAAATTCACAAGAACAGTCAATATTCAATTTAAAACGTTCCAATATATGTTTCACCGGATAAATTCTATGCAATATTTTATACGAAACTTCCTTTACTTTGTTATTAACAAAGAATTGATCAACCATTCTCCAAGCCTTACGCCAATTTAAATCTCCAAATATTGATGACCAGAAAAATCCAGCTGGAGGATATGCAACATCATTTACTACATTTCTAATGTATTTATTTGGTATGTTATTTTTTAAAATAGTAATATTTCCAATAAAAATGTTATTAGTTATATAGTCCAGATTAGGGTTTTTACTGCATTCATTTAAATAATATATTTTGGTTTCAGTTGATGAATAGTGATGGAGGCTTATTATCATACACAGAGTTTCTTGACAAATTTAAAATCCCAGTTAGACCCAGAGAACATGCAACTGTAATGGATGCTTTACCTAGTAAAGTATTATGTCTTCTTAAAAAAAGGGACTTATGTTTATATAAAATGTCTCTGTTATTCCAAATATAATATCTTCTAGGGGAAAATGTATGTTTGTAGGCCAATGTCCAAGCCATGAGAGCTAGTTGATGAAATCTTGCAAGTTTTACTAACTCAGTCAGCTGGATGTGATTGTTGGTGATTTGGCTTGATCTTGGATAGTTTGGTTCTTCGAAGCTCATCCTGGAGTTGCTGTCATAGCAACAGCTCCGTAAGATTAAACCTGCTCGCGAGCAGCTTATTTCATGTAAACAGGATTAGATCGCATCTTTTTAAGTGGAACTGATATTTAAAATCTATCCCAGCCACTGCTACTCTATTACAAGTGTACCCTACTAATCAATCATTTAAAATAATAATAATTTTAACATTTATTTGAAAAGAATATTATAATGTGTAATCTATAAGACACAGCCAGTTTTACTCATTGTATTCGAGTCTTACACACATATAGATAATCTGAGTCGTGCATTAATTTGAGTGCTGACAGATATTATGGGATGGAGCGCAGGAGATGCAGATAACATGATCTTGAGCCTTAAGAAACTTTAGTTAATGCTGTCACATAACAAATCTGCTTCAAAGATAAAATTACATGAATTGCTAATTACAACATTGAACTAAATGTAAAGCCTGTACAAATACTAGTAATCGTGAATATAAATAATTGGGAATCATGTAAAAAAATAAAATAAAAACTATCTATTATAACATTTATGTAGTTTTGTTCGCTTGGCTGTTTCCTTATAAAAGTCCAGAAATTTGTCAAGCTTTTCGTCAGGTGTCTTTTTTAATTATATGATGTCATCACGTTGCTGTCTTGCCGCAGCCAATCGCTGCACTGCTGATCGTGGTCTCGAGTATCCATACATCTGCGCTTTACGGGGACCACGAGAACACGCACTAATCTTACACAACTTTATCCAGATATTTTCATCAAATCCGCAAATTCGTTTGAAGAACCAAATTAGCCAGAGATCAGTTATCACGATTACTAGATCTGGCATCTTTCAAATCATCTCAGATGTATTAAGCAAGGTACGAAGAATGGGCCCCGGGCCCCCATTGTCCATTAAATTGCATAATATCTCTTTTTTCAAATAATGTGGTTTTCTTTTCCAAATAAAGTCGAAAGGTAATTTGTCCAACGTTTTAACTACTTTAGAAGGTATACTATGAAGGTAAAATAATGCCTAAAAGATTTGCATACGCAGGGTAAGAGTTGTGGAAGTGTACATAAGACTGTAAGCGTAAATTAAATTTGCATGCGCAACAGAAGCTTTGTAAAGGTGTAAATCGCGTTTCAAGCGTAAGAAAAAATTATTTGCAGAAATGTACTGTTGCTCGTAAGTGTAATTCATGTATTGTGAAACTGCAGCTTTATGCTAACGCAAAATAAATATGATCTGCATGCTTCTGACTTCCATTTTTCCGCGCTTACACTTTTGGCAC
>NW_015645128.1:451045-451185 GCF_001515625.1 Sinocyclocheilus rhinocerous
ATACAGTAAAAAAATTAATTAAAAAATAACAACTTAATTAAAACATGCTCCTTTCATAAACTGTGTTCCTTTAGGCTAGACTCCCACGTTTTCACACTGAATTGCAAGCCGGTGTTAACATTATTTGGTTTGGCTTTACA
>NW_015645129.1:0-211 GCF_001515625.1 Sinocyclocheilus rhinocerous
GCCAGATCTGGCCCACATACAACAAGCCACAACTGACACTAAAACTGGCTTGATGTGTGTGAGCCAAATCTGGCCCAAATGAGCTCTGCCATTGCCAGAACTCAGCCATATGTGCCATATTTGGCCCAGATGAGGCCCGGAAGTGTATGCTATCAGGGTCGCGCCACGTCTTTAAAATTCAAATACTTTATTTTCTATGAGTGTAGGCACA
>NW_015645129.1:395-730 GCF_001515625.1 Sinocyclocheilus rhinocerous
CCCACCAAACACAACAGTGGCCAAAAGTGATGTGTGGATTTATTTTTATTTTTTTATGACCCCACATTTTACTTAAACCATTAAAATACAAAGGACAAAAAAACACTGACCAGTGTTGTCAACTGCTTTCGATTGAAAGTAGCTAAAACCGGTCACTTAATGTTGCTAGATTACCTCATAAAGGTGAGTTCACTGATCTATATTTATATTTATATAGATCAGTGAACTCGCCTTTATGACGTCATGGGAGAGTCTCAGAATGTAGATAAGGTTTGTCCAAGAAATTTATTTTGTTGCTAGGCTTTTGAAAAAAGTCTCTAAAGGGATGAGGAAGT
>NW_015645129.1:912-4344 GCF_001515625.1 Sinocyclocheilus rhinocerous
GCCAAAAATTATGACCGCACAATTTGGCATGTTTCATTGCATTATTATCACAAATAAAACATCTGACTCTAAGCAACTACGCAATATGCTTACAAAATCCTGCACATTTTTTATTTTATTTTTTTTTAAATTAAGGGTGAAGATGTCAAATTTCCTAGGCCGCACATCACGTTTGGCCACTACTATATGGCAGTTTATTGACTTTCCAACTGACCGCCAAACCATATTGCAAAAACAAGCCACTTTTATGAGGATTGTGGGCTTTCCTGGAGTTGTTGGAGCCATTGATGTAACTCATGTTCACATCAGTGCTCCAACTGTAAACGAGGAGACATACCAATAGAAAACGAAGCATCAGTAATAATTTGTGATAATTTTGCACAATGCAAAGCATTCTTAAAAAAATACATTTAAATATTAAAATATTTCAGTGTCTTAATTAAATTATTTTATTGTAGTTACATTAAATGATTGGTGTTGTGCTGCTGTGACTTTACATGAGCAGGCTCACTATTGGCTGATTCAGAGGTCGAGGTCAGCCATTTTGTGTTGACATCATTGTAGTCCTTAGTTCACAACACTTAAGTGTCACCTCAGTCAACACTTAAGAATCAGTCTTGGACTTTACTGAACGTTGCTTTTAGCTTTTTTATAAAAGTCTCCTACTCTTGGAAAAGTCCTACTTTTTACTAAGAATTTTTTTTACACTTAAGTCAAAGCTTAAAACTATTCTTAAGAGCATTTCTGAGAAGTTTTATACAGATGGGCCCTGATCACTCTCCGATACTTTGCAATATTATCCCCTCTGCCTTCACTCGCAAGTTTTATAGGTGGCGATTTAATGACAGTCTGTTGACAAATTCAGAATTTATGGTGCAAATTAATCAACAGATTAAGGAGTTCTTGGAGATTAATGGATCACATTGTAAAAATCCCCAGATATTATGGGAGACTTGCAAGTGTTTTATAAAAGGGTTCTGTATAGCTCTCTCTTCAAAATTGAAAGCATAGAGAATGAGAAGACTGTCGGAGATTGAACAAGAGGTGGAGACTTTGGAGGGACAACAAAAAGCACAATTCACGGAGCAAAGAAGTAATATTACAGGTGCATCTCAATAAATTAGAATGTCGTGGAAAAGTTCATTTATTTCAGTAATTCAACTCAAATTGTGAAACTCGTGTATTAAATAACCGCAGCCTTATGAGGATTGTCAAGCAAAATCGATTCAAGAATTTGAGTGAACTTCACAAGAAATGGACTGAGGCTGTGGTCAAGGCATCAAGAGCCACCACACACAGACGTGTCAAGGAATTTGGCTACAGTTCCGCTTTAAGGGGGGAATATAATTCTCTGTCTTTGCATAAAGCTGAGTTCATCGTGCATAGAACCAGACTAAAATATTATTTTCAGGGAGACAGACCTTGTCAGTTGTTGGCGTGGAAATTGAAACAAAATGAGGCAAAATGCTCAATAAACTCCATAAGAAATAATGAGGGTGATATTGTAACGGAGCCCAAACAAATTAATCAGGTATTTTATGATTTTTACAAGAGCTTATACACTCCAGGAGTTAAAGATAGCAGTAAAATCTCTTCAAAAAGGGAAATCTCCGGGCTCAGATGGAATTCCTCCTGAGCTTTATCTGGCCTTGTGGGACACAGTAGGAGCATTAATATTAGATTCTATAAACTATGCTCTAGAACATAAAACATTTCATAGGGATTAAAATTTTTCTTTTTCATTGTTCTTAATTCTCTTATAACATTACTGTTAAAAGATGGAAAAGATCCCATATCACTGATATGTGGAGATATCAATTTATATGCTAACGCTCTTGCGCTACGATTGGATAAGGTAATTGATAAATTAATCCATTTTGATCAAACAGGCTTTATTAGGGGTCGTTTGGCAGCAGATAATGACTGCAGATTGTTTCATATTTTGGAGATGGCAGAATTGTTTACTGAAGACTGGGCTGTGCTCTCTTTGGACACAGAAAAGGCCTTTGACAGGTTGGAGTGGCCATACCTGTGGGCAGTAATGAAACATTTGGGATTCGGTCCAAGATTGTCATCTATGATACAAATCTTATAAGAAACTCCCTTGGCATCTGTTATCACAGGCACCTGTCATTCTTTACCTTTTCCATTGCAGAGGGGCACATGAAAAGGCTGCCCTCTCTCACCATTATTATTTGCGTTATCATTAGAACCCCTTGCACAAGCCATAAGAGAGCACAAATCTATATAACCCATTGTTGTTCATGGCTCTAAACATTCTATTTCACTTTATGCAGATGACATTCTTTTGTTCCTCTCCAATGTCAAAATATCAATCTCACAAGTGTTATCCGTGTTCAATGAATTTAAGAATTTAGCAGGTTATAAAATAAATAGGCATAAATCCACACTACTCCCCCTAAATTCATCTGCCACTAATGTTCAATATCCTCCCTCCATTCCTGTAAGTAATGTTATTTCTTATTTAGGAATTAAAATATACGCAAAGTTATCAGAAATTATTCACGAAAATTATAAGGAAATCTTTCAAAAGGTGACAGAAGATCTACAGCATTGGAATACTCTTCCAATTTCTTTACAAGGAAGAATTTATATTGTTAAGATGAACATTCATCCTCGCCTCAATTTCTTGTTTTTCATGATTCCAATTTCTCCTCCAACTAAGTTTTTTGAGCAAACCCAATCTTTGATCTCCAAATTTTCATATGGAACAGTAAACGAGCTAGAATTAAATCTTCCACTTTGCAGCGTCCTAAATTGATGGGAGGGTTGTCTCTCCCTAACTTAAAACTATATTACTGGGCATTTCAACTAAGAGCATTGAGGGTCTGGATGGACGAGAATTGTAAGGTGCCTTGGAAATCAATAGAGACCGCTTTGGTACAGCCTAATAGGCTTCAAGATCTTCCATATACAGATTTAAAAGGCAAGAAACTTAAAGTAAAATTTGGCACTATAATTGCTAATTGTTTGGCAGTATGGGAAAAAGCAGAGAAACTGTTTGAAACGGTACCTAAATTTCATAAACTTTCCTTACTTTTTTTGGGTTTCACTGCAGCAAAGAAAACAATAATTACACTTTGGTGGGACACTAAGGCAGACATCTCAAGACTGTGGTTATTGAATATGCAACATATAGTTAATATGGAATGCTCTTTAGCTAGATTTAATAAAGATAAACCAAGAACGGTACAGGCCTGGCAAAGAGTTGTAGAATCTATTTGTGACCTGTTCATTGGATAGTAAGATGTATCTCCTTAGAATTATGAAGTACTCATATCTAGGGTATTACTATGTCATGTAAGTATTCATCTTAAATGTAGGAAGTGCTGACAGAATTTGTCATAAATTCCTTACATTTATATAGCGCTTTTCTGGGCACTCAAAGCGCTTTACATAGAAGGGGGAATC
>NW_015645129.1:4378-7102 GCF_001515625.1 Sinocyclocheilus rhinocerous
TGGCCAGGATGCCGGGGTTACACCCCTACTCTTTTTCGAAGGACATCCTGGGATTTTTAATGACCACAGAGAGGCAGGCCCTCGGTTTAACGTCTCATCCGAAAGACGGTGCTTTTTGTCAGTATAGTGTCCCCGTCACTACACTGGGGCGTTAGGACCCACACAGACCACAGTGTGAGCGCCCCCTGCTGGCCTCCCTAGCACCTCTTCCAGCAGCAACTTGGTTTTCCCAGGAGGTCTCCCATCCAGGTACTGACCAGGCTCAACCCTGCTTAGCTTCAGAGGGCAACCAGTCTTGGGCTGCAGGGTGATATGGCTGTGGCATATTATTAATTATAATAATATTGCATATTATTAATTTGTTTATAGGGATGCACAATTTGGCTGAAAAACCTAATTTATTATATCACTATAATTAATAATAACAATAACAATAATAATAATTGTTATTAAATACAAATATTAAATGAAATATTCCGTGTGTGTGTGTGTGTGTGTGTGTGTGTTCTTTTGAAAATCTAATAAAAAAAAAAAAGATAGTAGTTTGTGGACAAATTCTTTGATATGATAATCTACAAAGCTAGATATTCTCTCTGTAATGCTTCCAAAGCCAGAAACAATATGTTTTCCTGGAGGGTTATCCACATTTTTATGAATTTTAGGTAAAATATATGAATAAGGTTTTAAAGGAAATACATTAAACAGTGGTAAATTTGCGCCAGATCCCATCTAATTACTTTCATGTGAGTGTGCAGCAGTTCACACTGGCATGCCCAGGAAAAGCAAATACGAAACACAATGCCTATAGACCCTAAAGATATATGTATAGCTATCTCAGACACAGAGACACTATAAAGACAGCCAGACTTTGTCACATGAGGAAAAAAATGTATAGGCTATACCTAACACAATGTATTATTCTGTGTGTTGATAATCAAAATGATTTAGGCCACATCCACATCAGTGTTAATTTTGTTGACAAATAATTTTTGTCATTATAGTCGTCAACAAAATTTTTTTCACAGACAACAACGAGACGATAACGAACTAATGGCGCTTTCCACTGCGTGGTACGACTCGGCTCGGCACGACTCAGTACGGCACGGTTTGCGTTTCCACTGCAGTTCAGTACCGCGTTAGAGTGGGCGGGATTATTCACATGTCGTTATAGTTGCACCGCCTCTACTACCACGACTCCTAAAAAAAACTTTTTCATTCCGCATCGCCCTATCAAGCTCTCGCTGGATACGCTCCTCTGCTATCAACGAGAGGAACGTCTGTTCTTCCGCAACAGACAACAAAACTTTTTGGTTGTTAAAAAAAGGTGCGCTCGTTCAAAACAGTTGCGTTCGATCCTTCGCTGGCTGTGCTGATTTAAATCTAGCGGTTCTTTTGTGTTTGTGTCGCAAGTTCAGTGACGCAGGTAGTGACGATTCTCTCCGGCCAATCCGTCATCAGCAGGGTTAAAAATAAGATCATGTTCTTGTTCTTTATGAGAAGTGGTTTTATTTAATTTTAGCATAAATGCATGTTGTGCGTCACCGCAGTTAAATCTGTGTCAATGATGATAAAACCTTAATATTAAAAACCTATATAATGAGTTTGGAAATTTTAGAGAAATGCTTAATAAATGCATTACACTGTAACTAAACCCATTAGATTTTAGCCGACTAAATTTACTGTAGATTTAGTCGACTAAAATCTTATGATATTTAGTCGACTAAAACTAGACTAAAACTAAAAACAATTCAGATGACTAAAATATGACTAAAACTAAATTACATTTTAGTCAAAAGACTTTGGCTAAAACTAAATCAAAATTTGCTGTCAAAATTAACACTGATCCACATGAAGTCAGAGCTTTCCCTATCTAATCTTTTTTTTCCCTCGTTCTAAAAAAAATAAACATAAACCCGGAAACATGGCGTAGTCTCAAGAAATATCTGCGTACAAACAAAACCACTGAAACTGACTCAAAACTATGTAGTATACATGCCAGACCAGTATGTGGCACTGTAATTCTGCCACAGAGATACACTAAAAATGGAGAAGAATACTTGGAGCATGTGCATAAACCTTGAGCAAAATATACAAAAATGTTTGCTTTAGTAATTTTTGATTTTGCTTTAGTAAAGCTAATAGGCTCAGGTGCTTCTGCAGCACGAACACAAGCATGTAGTCAGCCATTGTTGTTGCTGTTGCCGTTACATGACAAAGCGGTGTCTGACTAGGGTCGAGACGTGGGGTGATGACATCATCGTTTCACAAAATATACGGATTGGCTGTACACACGAAAACGCAAGGGTTTCGTTTTCAGATTTATCCACTCTTGGACCCAGTTTAAAAAAATAGCAGTTTCAGGCTCCCAAAACGCAGAATCCGTCTAGACAAAACGCAGACGATACAATTTTTTTTTTTTACGTATACAGCTAAATGTTTACAGTTCCGTGTGTACAGGCTCTTAATTTACAACTAATTCAATAATTTAAAACTAACCATTTAGTCAGTTTGTTATGGATTTGTTAAAGGGGTCATAGGATGCTACATGCACTTTTAAAAGTTGTTTGAACTGAAATGTGTGTTGGCAGTGTGTGTACACAACCACCCTATAATGATAAAAATCCACCCAGTGTTTTTATTTTTTTTTATTTGCTCAAATATTTACCCCTTTCTCAAAGTGAGTCGATCTCAGATGCCTGTCTGTGTGATGTCACACAGACAGGC
>NW_015645129.1:7497-12662 GCF_001515625.1 Sinocyclocheilus rhinocerous
GCGCGAATCATTCGTGATCCAGCCTCATCTACAGAAGAAGTGAGTGTAAGGATTTTTAATGAATCTTTGCAAATCGCCCTTCCTAATAAAGTGCTAATTAGCAAGTTTTACAATGAATGCGGCTAAAGTAAACAGTCCCTCAGAGAGCAGCTCGGAAAAGAGGGGCGGCGTCAGCAGAGCTCATTAACATTTAAAGGAAAATGATACAAAACTGCGTGCTCTGAAAAGAGCTGTTTTTGACGGTAAAAAAGCTGTTTTTTACACTACCATTGAGAAATTTTAACTAAACTATGTTACAGACTTTTCATTAAGACCCTAAAGAATCATATCAACTTGTGGAAAATGGGCATCCTATGACCCCTTTAAAAAAATAAATTAATTATAAAAATGCAGTTTCGTGTCTTATACAAATTATTTATGGCCATAAAATGTTCAGTATCCAAAAATCATGTCAACTTGTGGAAAATGGGCATCCTATGACCCCTTTAATGGATTATATATAGTAGAGATGGGATGATAAATTGAAGCATCACGATTCGTGGATCGATTCTGTGTTTTTCTGCAATTCTCTCTTGAATTGATTCTGAGCTTAGTTTTTAACAGCAGATGGCGCTGTGTGCTTTAGAAACAGCCGTACTCTGCTTGCTTCCAATTCATTACACACACCACTTGAACTTCAAATAATCATTCTGTTTCCAAAAGTTTAATAAGGTTGAAGCGAATTGCAAGGGTGTTCACAGTGGGCTGTGTTTACATTAATCTTGTGTCATAAAAGCATAAAAGCTGAGGTGGAAGGGCATGCACAAGCGCTCTTCTTCGTGAGCATTTAAGTGTGTGGTTAAAAACTAGACTAGAGCACCATCTGCTGTTAAAAACTAAGCTCAGAATCGATTCCAGAGAGAATCACAATACATTTGTAAAATCTCAGAATCGATCCAAAGGAGCAAAGAACAATGTTCAAGAGGCTCTTGGCACACATAATTTTGAGTCCTGCCAGGGCAGTGTGGTTTACTGGGAGTCCATGCATACTTAACGAGTGCTACCTGCAAGCTTCTTTCTTTCTTTTATTGGACTTTAGACTTTCCAATGTATTTTCAAAGTGCCTTGAAACCCATATCTAAGACAATATGACTGGTAGGAAACCAGTTACAGAAAATGATGATTAGTCTGTGTAGTTCAATGGTCAAGTTGACAGATACTTGATTAATTAAAAAGTAATTTCAACATACAGCCTCATTTTATTTAAATAAATATGTTGTAAAAATGTATTGAGATTACTTGTGTTTGTTTGACAGCCACCGCCAGCGCTGAGAAGAGCTTGGAGTGTGTGAGGATCGTCCTGATTGGAAAAACTGGAGTGGGAAAGAGTGCAACCGGAAACACCATCCTGGGACGTGATTTGTTTAAGTCTCGGGCCAGAATGACATCTGTGACCAGAATGTGCCAAAAAGAGACTGGAGACATCTGTGGTCGACCTGTGACTGTGGTGTACACACCAGGACTCTTCGACACGACTCTCAGTAATGAAGAGATCCAGCAGGAAATCATGAGATGCATTGAACTCTCGGCTCCTGGACCGCATGTGTTTCTGCTGGTCATCGCTGTCGGCCCGTTCACACAAGAAGAGAGAGAAACCCTTCAGCTCATCAAGATGACCTTTGGACAGAAAACAGAGGCCTACACTATGGTGTTGTTCACACGAGGAGACAATCTCACAGATGAAAGCATTGAAGACTACATTAAAGATGAAAATCCACACGTTCAGAAACTGATAAATGACTGTGAAGGAAGATTTCATGTCTTCAATAATAAACAGAAGGATCCTGCTCAGGTTGTGAATCTGTTAAAGAAGATTGATAAGATGATGTGGAATAATAATGCTAGTTTCTACAATGACAAAATGTTTCAGGAGGCCGAGAGAGCATTCAGACTCATGCAGATCAATAGAGAGAGAGAAGAGGAGGTCAGACGAGAGATGGAGGCCATTAAATCTAAATATGAGTCTGAAATCAAAGAAATTCAAGACAAACTAGAAGAGGAAAAAGCAAGAGTAAAAGTTAGAGATCTTCTGCTTGTAGAGGCACAGAACAATCGCTTAAGAAAATGTCAGACTGGAAAAATTACAGAGGATGGAGTTAAAAATGATGAGAATAAAGAAGATCTGGTGAGAAATACTGACACACAACAAGGGGCAACAGGAAGAGAATCTGATAAAGATAAAAATAAACACAAGAGAAAAAAAATCATATCAATTCTATTAAAAGATGCAAAACCAAGGGAAAAGTATCAAAAGTTAAAACAAAAGGAAACCACAAGTCAAGAAGAGGAAATTGAAGAAATAACACCTACAGATCAGAATATCAAGAAAGACACTGGCATGTTCAGAGAAGAAAAAACCTTGCAACCAGGAGATCCAAAGAAATTAAATGAAAAAATGTATTTGCCTAAAAATCCTGAAGATGAGAGAAACATGAATAAAAATAAACTTTTTCTTGAGCAGTATAAGGCAATGGAGGAATGCAAGTGGAAGATGGAGGAGATCAAGAGAAGATATAAAGAGATTGAAGAGATTCATGATGCAGAACTCAAGAAAATGAAGAAAAGACATGCTGATAACACTACTGCCTGGCAGGGAAATCATGAAAAACACTGTGTGCTTCAATAAAAGTCACATCGGTCCAGATCTCCATTTATTAAAAGCAAACATTATGAAACATTACAGACATTTCTAAAAACATGTATATATTATATACTATATAATATATTGAGAAAATAATATTCATTAGTCCCACTTTATATTAAGTGGCCTTAACTACTATGCACTTACATCAAAAAATAAGTACAATGTACTTAATGTGTTCATATTGTATTACAAAAAACGTTTGCTGCTATTGAGGTGGGAAACTGGTAAGGTTAGGGACAGGTTTGGTGGTTTGGGTAGGTTTAAGGGTGGTTTAAGGTTTAAGGGCTGGGTCAACAGTGTAATTATGAATGTAATTACAGAAATTAAGTACAGATGCAGGTATTTTTAAAATATAAGTACAGTGTACACACATGTATGTACACAATAAGTGCATTGTACCAAATGATTCATTTAAATGTAAGTACATAGTTGTTAAGGCCACTTAATATAAAGTGGGTCCTTTATATTTAACACAGTTTTAATGTGCATGTTAGAAAACAAAATGTGACACTATTGTATTCTCTGGACTTTAACCCATATTTTGCTCACAATTTGAATAATCATGATTCCTGGTCACACTGCTGGGCTTAATAAGTAAAGATGGTTATTTTTGTATGATTTTGATCATATATGATATCAGATGTCTGTGTTTAACTGTCTGAACTTGGTAACTAACAGAAGTCAATAATTCAGAAATCAGAAACTTTAAATACATGTTAAGTGTTGTTTTATCAAATAAATGATTGTGTTACTTGTATTTTTATTCATTAGTTATTGTACTTTCTCTTGTGTTGTTACTGTATAAAAATAACTGGCCAGCAGAATGGAACAAATAAATAAGTATTTGTTTAACATTTTAAACTTTGACATTTTATTTTAAATGAAAAAGACCCCACATTACAAGCAGCAATGAATATGTTAAAAAAAATATGTTTTTACATATATTTTTATTGCTGGGTAGAGTGGAAGATACAAAAAGAATCATGTTCACATTGAGCCATTGAGCCAAATCGTTCATTTATTAACCAAAAGCCGAAACCACCAAACTGTATGTGTGAGCTATTTACAATGCAACATTATATAACTTGCGAGAAAGAAAGAAAGAAAGAAAGAAAGAAAGAACGAAAGAAAGAAAAATAAAATTAACTTAGGGGAAAAGGAACTACAGCGGTGCCAAAAAACGATTCCCATAAACTACTCCCCAATCCTGCTAACCTATGTAACTACTGTATGTCCTAGGAAATAATTAATGAGGAGGCGTTCTAAAATAAAGAATGATAATTTAGCAAGTAGCATAACGGTACAGCACATGCAGAGCAGGTGGTACGGTTCCAACTCTCTAACTCTTTGGTCTCAACTTACATATAATACAAACAACTACCGCCACCTATTGGCCAATACACTCTTAAAAATAAAGGCGCTTCAAAAGTTTCTTTAAGCGATGCCATAGAAGAACCATTTTTGGTTCCACAAAGAACCATTCTGTAACACAGGTCAGAATTGAGCTGGTTAAGAGAGATGAAATACAAATTGTCATCAATTTATTTTCACAAAATAATATTAAATCATTTAAGTAAATATATAAACAAAAGTCATCCTGTGCAGTGAAAACTAAAATAATTTAATTAACAAAACTGAAAAAGCGTAACATTTTGTCTTAAGATGGGCGCTGTGTATGACGTCATTAAGATGAGACGCATAACGAGAGAGAGAGCACACGCTTCGCAGATCGCGAGTGTCATTGGAAGAGATTAAAAGGCAAATATAACAATCATCCTTTTTGATATATATAAATAATATGTTATGTGATGTTGTAGATGTTTTTAGCACGATGATTGATGATATAGAAGTGGATGATGTCGGATTGTGAGCCTCGTAGAATCCAACGTGGTTAATAATTAACCCTCTTAGCGCCAAAGTCGCAAAATTGCGACAAGACGTCATACTTAATCAAATAGGCTGTAGTTCCTAATATGGTGTAATATCTCATTTGTATTCCCTACCACTAGATGGCAGACATGTAGTACTTCGATTCTAGACCAAAATTACGTCACCTTCCTATTCAAAGTGTTTGAGGAAAGAGCAGAGCAAGTGAGCTATCTGTCATTGATGCGGAAGTGGTTCAGTTCATAGCGTGTGGATAAGCTGTGAGATTTGTGAGAGAAAATCACCAAAAGGATAATAAAAAGTTGTACCGTGAGGATGTGTTGCAAATGTTATTCGCCGATTCTGACTCTGAAGGGGAATATTTGCCTTTTGGAAATGAGGATCGGTCGTCTAATGATCGCACTTCTCCCGGTACATCTTTGCAGCGCAATGGTGCCGCCGTGCAAGGCGGCTTGAGAAAGCCAACTTACTGAAATGCTAATTAAACTTATAGTGATTATTATTATTAAGTTGGCTTGAGAAAGCCAACTTACTGAAAACCGTCTTAAACTTATTATTAAGTTGGCTTGAGAAAGCCAACTTACTGAAATCCGTC
>NW_015645129.1:12672-13723 GCF_001515625.1 Sinocyclocheilus rhinocerous
TTAAGTTGGCTTGAGAAAGCCAACTTACTGATATTGTATTTAAACTTCTTCTTCTTCTTCTTCTGACCAAAAATTTAAACAGTATCTCCTCCTAGAGCTTTAAAGCTAGAACCACCAAACTCGGCCCAGACCTTCAGACTGTTCTGACTCGGGTTGCTATATCTTTTCAGACCGATCCGGCTTACGGTTTTCCTAAAAATGACGATTAAACCTGGGAAAAATCCCATAGACTTTTATTGAACAGTCTTGGCTGATCTGAACATTCCGTCAAACTCCAACTGTCAAAATTCAAATTTAAACACACTGACTCAATTAAAGTGCCATACCATGTACTATTTCTAAGTTAAAGCTAGAACCACCAAACTCGGCCCAGACCTTCAGACTGCTCTGACTCGGGTTGCTATATCTTTTCAGACTGATCTGACTTATGGTTTTCGTAAACCAGACTATCAAAACCACCTAAAATCTCATAGACTTTCATTTTAAAAACTTTTATACAATCAGACTTATGGTGTTTTTAAGCTGTCTACTGCCATAGTAAAGCTTAAACTCTCCCTACTGAAAAAACAGCTAAAACCAACCTAAGCTGATTGGCTGCTTTGGCTGGTCTCCCAGGCTGGTTTTAAAGTGGTTTTGGCAACTTTTTAGCTGGTCAGGCTGGTCTTAGCTGGTCAAGCTGTGGGTCGACCCGTTAGCATTTCATGCTTTGTTAAGTGAGTGTTCCTGTTAGTTTGCATGCGATAACTCATTAGTGCAAGAGGTAAAGCATCAATCCAGTTAAGTTTAGTACTTTTCTCTTGTTAGAAATTTAAGTACTGTTCCTGCTCCCTGATCTGCTGATGGTACTGCCTCCACCCATCTGCTAAATCTGTCTATGATCACCAGCATGTACCTTTTGCCTTGTACTCGCTTTATCATATCCACATAATCCATTACCAGATGCTTAAATGGTCCTTCTGGTACTGGTGTATGGCCTATTGGTGTTGTTATTCCTTTTCTCACATTATTTTGGCACAAACTTCACATGTGGCCAGAAATTCATCTACCATTG
>NW_015645130.1:0-733 GCF_001515625.1 Sinocyclocheilus rhinocerous
TTCAATGTCTTCCAACTTTTTTATGTAGGCTACGGAAATCACGCTCTCTTTCTCCTACTCTCTCACAGACGCACACACAGTACAGACACGCACTCGCGCACACACGTGGATACGTGAACAGAAACTTCTTGTCAGCGCTGCCCCGTGAATTTATCAATAAAATAGTTTCGCAGCTGAAAAGCTACATTACATTTCTCAGTAGTGAGGTACTTGAAGCAGTTTAACTTAAAGATTTGCTATTAGTAGACGCTGCTGCTGAACACGGCTGAGAAACGCATAGACGCAGGTATTCACACGCACTTAATCTCTCTCTCTTCCTCTCTCTCTCGCTCTCTAATAACCGCATTAGACTGCATTAATAACTGCATTAGCCTGCATATCAATGGCTCAAGCCTCTGTTATCAGCTCTAAAATGGCATTTTGGAATTTGCAATGGAAGGTTTGGGATGAGGTGCGTAAAAAATTAGTTCAACACGCACAAGATTTCAGGACGGAAACATGTCGAATGTCTTGAAACAAATCATCTGAACAATGTCTTGATGTGTGGTTGAGACTCCAGGCCGTTAATATTATTAGAGAAATAATGCACTCCCGAAGTGGTTATTGTAACAGGGCGAACGAGACGAGAGACGTGCGGATCCATCTGCAAAACTTTATTCTTAAACATAGTCAAAACAGACAAGAGTCAGACAATGGCAAACAGGTACTTAGAGGGCAAGACAGAAGAGTGATC
>NW_015645131.1:0-199 GCF_001515625.1 Sinocyclocheilus rhinocerous
TGTGTCGACATTATCTTTTTCAGTTTAACTTTAGCGCATAAATTAAATATCGATACATCAAATGTCGCAAAAAATAGTTTGGAAACAATTTTTTTCGAGAAAAGGGGCTTTAACCCAAATAAATGTGATGTCACATTGCATAATTAGCCTATAGGCAGCGTCTGTGTTCATGGTGTTGCTCACGTTAAAGCACACTTTC
>NW_015645131.1:458-637 GCF_001515625.1 Sinocyclocheilus rhinocerous
TGATATTACTATGCCAAGCACATTTTGTTTTACGTGGATATTGGAACGAACGCGAAGTTATTTTAAATTAATTCGTTTTGGCTTGTTAGTAGTTTCTTATATTTTTTTATTCTTGTTTTGTTCTGAGTTCTGTATACCGTTAAATTTAAAGTATTTGAAGGGAACTAAAATATCATGGT
>NW_015645132.1:0-1977 GCF_001515625.1 Sinocyclocheilus rhinocerous
GAGGCGAATACAGCCATCTGTCACGTCACATTAAAGAGCACGAAAAACACATTATTGTAAGACATATTGTCTGTATTTTCGCTATAAAACTGACAGAATTTGAAAGCTGAGACTTTGTTATATATTAAAAGTATGACAGAATTTGAAAGCTGAGACTTTGTTTTATATAAAAAGTACCAAAAGCACAAAGCTTAATGCTATTATTGGGGAAGACGTGAAATATTATTTCCAAGCATACTGTCCCTGCTGTGAGTATATGACATTTCTGCTAATAATCCAACATATATTCAAATCCAATCTGGGCCATTTGCATGCGCAATACTCTGAAAATGTTATAACTTTAATCTCATAAATGCTACGACTTAATTCTTGTAATTTTGACTTTATTCTCAAAATATATATCGATTTTATTCTCATATTGCTACAACTTAATTCTCATTATTTTGATTTGTTTCTCAAAATATTATCAGATTTGTTTAACATGGCACTAAAACGCCATCGCACATAATGCTACAACTTTATTCTCAAAATATTATGACTTTATTCTCAACAATATGGCTACGACTTTATTCTCGTAATTTTGACTTTATTCTCAAAATATTATTACTTTAATCTCGTAATCTTATTTCTTTATTAATTTTTTACTTTATTTTATGTTTTAATTTTACGTGGCACTAAAACGCCATCGTAGATCTTGTCTTGGTGTTTACTGCAGAATGTTGTTATTTGCACCATCTGGTGGATAGTGTGTGAAGCACAACAATGTTTTTAACAATCTGAAACCGCGCCTGCAGGGAGCTCTGTGATCACGCGTGATGAATTGCGTGATGCCGGGAGAAAAAGCAAACATTCTTAATGGCCACATCTGTAAGTCTCTTTGGATAATTGATGAATAAATGTAGAGAACATATACTTAGACATAATTGAGTAATTATCTGTAACCGGCTAAAAGTACAGTAGTAGTAAGTGTATTTTTGTTTTATCCAAAAAGATATGGAGATAAATGATGAGGCTAGGATTTATCAAAGGAACACTTGACAATGTTGTGGTAAAGAAGCAGAATGGTAATGAAAACAGTAAGAGACACATATAAGGCATCTCTCAGGTGTAGCTATTTTGGTTCGTAAATCGGTCAAGCACATATCTACGATCAGCGACCCTAATGGCCGTTATGTAATTGTATCTGACCTGCTTTCCTCAATTCATGTCACATTGCTGAATGTGTACGGACCTAATTTTGATGACCCCGCTTTTTTTCTCAAACTTTTTAATCTTTTACCAACCACTCTAACCTCGCACCTTGTAATAGGCGGTGATTTCAACAGACCCAGCTCTAGACAGATTTCCATCACACTCTGACATATCCTTGCCCAATTCCACTGTCATCTTTAATGATCTTATTAATTCTTTTGACCTTGTTGATATCTGGAGATTAAAAAATCCAACGGACAAACAGTACACTTTTTTCTCGCAAGTTCATAAATCATACTCCAGGATCGATTTCTTTTTAGTTGATTCTAAAATTATTCCCTGTGTTAAATCAATGAAACATCATAATAGAATAATTTCTGATCACTCAGCAGTAACAATCTCCCTAGATTTATTAGAAATTAAGCCTAGCTATAACTGGCGTTTTAATCCTACTTTGCTCTCAGATGCCAGTTTTTGTGAGCATATAACAGAGTTGCTTGCTGAGTTTCTCAAATTTAATGATACGGGCGAGGTTTCAGATTCAACACTATGGGAAAGCCTAAAGGCTGTTTTGAGAGGACATATTATACATATTATATCCAGTCTTAAAAAACAAAGGGAAAAACGTCTCTTAGAAATTGATAATAATCTTACTCGGCTTACTCGGTTATACAGAGATTCTACAGATTTGGATGTGCTTAATGAAATTACCGCACTCAAATTGGAATATAACTTAATTCTCTCAAACCAAGTTAAAAATATGTTGTTAAAAGTTAAGCAAAAACA
>NW_015645132.1:1998-15092 GCF_001515625.1 Sinocyclocheilus rhinocerous
AAAAGAGAGACAAACGAGAGCGGAGCTTTTTTCCTTGGAAAAAACGCTCGCAGTTCACGCCGATTGCCCCCTCGGAGACATCGCGTGCATGCTCTTCGCCCAAACAAATAACGCATAGATCGTGTGTGTGTCATCAGATGTTAAACAATGACAACACGGATGCGCACATCCTCTAAACGTTCTGCTAGTGCTCGCCATAATAATAGGATAGAGATTGCTCTTACCACGCTTCAAACAAAACAGTCAGTGAAGACGAAGAAGAGAATGACATGTTCTCCCGTCGCTTATTTATACTAATAGTCGCACCGGTAGTGACGTCATGGGCTGTCGCCGGTGTTTTTTCAATGTATGCTTCAGACACGGGTCACGACGAGGCGTTCCCATAGCGACCCCTAGAGGACGCAGTTCGAAGTTCCCTTGAAAGGGAACTAACTTTTAATCGCAGCTTTGAGCCAATATTTTTTTTACACTTAAGTCAATTCTTAGCAGCGTTCTTGAGAGTAATTCTCAGAGGCTTGATAAATACTGGGCCCTGATCAGCGTGTGTCATTAGTAAGAGAGTTCAGTACAGATGAGTTTTGTCCTGAAGTCAGAGAGAATGAGGTTACAGATAATGATGTTAAATGTGTTCATGAAGTCTTCAGATAGACTGTTGAAGTTGATTGAGATTCACTTGCTCCTCATATGAGGAGCCTTCAGCTCTTCTTCAGCAGGAGCTTCATTCAGCTTTCTAACGGTTTTCTATTTGAATATATTTTAAAACGTAATTTATTCCAGTGATGCAAAGCTGAATTTTCAGCATCATTACTCCAGTCTTCAGTGTCACATGATCCTTCAGAAATCATTCTAATATGCCGATTTGCTGCTCAGGAAACATTTCTAATTATTACTAGTTAAAAACAGTACTGTTTATTATTTCACCATGTTACATCTTTTCCGAATTCTTTGATGAAAATAAAGTTCAAAAGAACAGCATTTATTTAAAACAGAAATCTTTTGTAACATAAAAAATGTATTTACTGTCACTTCTGATCAATTTAATGTTTATAATAATTTATGTTTATAATAAAAGTATTATTTCTTTAAACCCCAACTTTTGAACAGTAGTTTACATTGTGTAAACATGAATGCCTGCTCAACATTTTGCAAGCATGAATATTGAAATCTAGCTTGCGCAGTGTGTTCAGGTTATGTTTCATGTCTTAGCATCAAACCTGCAGTTATGTCAGGAAATGTGGTCTTTGTTACTCAGAGCGACATACATGCGTATACAAACACATTGAGATTGATACACAGGACAAGCGGTCCCCGAAGCAGATAAACAAATCAACAAAATAAACGGAGAAACTCTTCAAACATTACGCTTATAAAGCACGATATTTGACTGCATCTGCCGTCAGCTCTAGGCAGGGGACACATTTTGGCTCTAAATAAACACTTTTCATCCTCAGAATTACACCACATATGTTGTATGTGTGCACAATTAGACCTGATCATAACAAAGGCAACAGCTTTACTGTAACCAAGTCCAAACCTTTGACAGAGCTAATGTCCACCAGATGCAAGACCTGACCACAAGAACTAAGACAGAAATGAAAGTCAAAAAGTCAATATAAAAAAAAAAAATTAAAAAAAAAAATACTGTATACTTTCTTAATGCATGTTTCTGGTTTGTTGTGCTTATTAAATACACTGCAAAAAAAAATTTCTCATTCTTTTGACTTGTTTTCCATTACAAATATCCAAACATACAAATCAAGATACACTTGCTTATTTGCTAACAGATTAAATAACTGTATTGGAAAAATTATTAATTTTGACCAATCTGGTTTTATTCCCGGCCGTTTTTCCTTTTTTAATGTCAGACGATTAATGAATATCTTATATACCAGATTTGATTCTAAAACCAGCATTGCAATACTTGCCTTGGACGCAGAAAAGGCGTTTGACCAAATTGAATGGGACTATATTTTAACGGTGATTAGAGAATTTAACATGGGTTATACATTTGCCTCTTGGGTGAGGATGTTATATGCCCATCCTAGGGCTTCGGTTCTCACTAACTTTAATAGGTCATCTCAATTCCGACTATATAGAGGCACCCGTCAGGGCTGTCCTCTTTCGCCTTTGCTTTTTGCAGTTGCAGTCGAGCCTCTCGCCCTTGCCATTAAAAAGAATCCTTTAATATTGCCCCCAAATATAGGCCGAATTAATCATCATATTTCTCTCTACGCAGATGATATTATTTTATATCTTCGCAACCCAGAACAGTCTATACCTCCATTACTAAATCTGTTAGAAACATTTGGTAAACTCTCTGGTTACTCACTAAACTGGCAAAAAAGTGAATTTTTAGCAGTGACTAATAATATTGACCCAATTTTTATGCGTAGTTTACCTTTTAAAATAGCCATAAATAGCTTGAAATATCTTGGAGTTAATATACCTAGAAACCCTAAGGAGATATATAAGCTTAATTATTTAACTATGATAGAAAACCTAAAGAGCAATATAAAATGCTGGCGCACCCTACCTCTATCAATGATGGGGCGTGTGAACGCTATTAAGATGGTGACATTGCCCAGATTCTTGTATCTTTTTCAGAACTTACCAATATATTTGCCTAAAAAGTTGTTAAAAATTTTACTCTATTGTACTGCCATTTGTCTGGTGCTTCAAAACACTATATAGAATATCTAAATTACATGTGTGCAAGCCAAGGTCATTGGGGGGTTTAGGTCTACCAAATTTTCAGCACTACTACTGGGCTGCCAATTGTAGAGCCTTAACTTACTGGTATGACCCACACCCCGATAGTTTCTCAGATGATCTTCCTTCATGGCTTGTGATTGAACGGGGTTCTTCAAACTCGTCTCTCTCCTCGTTGCTATTTGCAGCCCCAGAGACATCCTCTCTCCTCGTTGCTATTTGCAGCCCCAGAGACATCTAAAGTGGCAGTAGGATCCCACTTTATGATTAATAATTCTCTTAGGATACAGCGTCAGATCAGCAAGACATTTAAAGGGGTCATATGATGCTTTTTTAAAGATCATTATTTTGTGTATTTGGTGTAACAGAATATGTTGACATGCTTTAATGTAAAAAAACCACATTATTTTTCAAATACTGTACATTATTGGACAGATATAAAATATCGGAAGACACCTGTACCCTATCTTTTTTTCCAACTGCGTTCAGCTCTCCTACACTCTTGTCTTACAGCACGAGTGGTGTCATTCAGCCAAGGTTCAACTTTTGGTTTAGCACGAGTAACCTTAAATGGAGCAACTATATCTAAAAACATTTCAACATTTAAAAGCATCAAAGAACAGTTCAACAGTTAAAGGACTAAATGAACAACAACAATGTGCTGGGACATTTGGTTTAGGATTACAAGAGAAATACATTTCAAACAAAACAGGCATGTGGTCAGAGAAGGTAGCATCACATACCTCAATATTGCAAACAGGTAAACCAAAACTAGATCTAATGTATGCCCATGCTCATGTGTAGGGCTATTCACAAACTGTACCAAGTTAAAAGAGTCAATAAGATCTACAAAATCTTTAACTAACGGCTTAGAGGGACAACAAATATGGATATTGAAATCTCCAACTATTAAGACCCGATCATATTTTGGCATAATTCCAGCCAAAAAATCTGAAAAGTCATCAATAAAGTCTTAACTGTATTTGGGTGGACGATAAATCACAGAGACAAATCAAATGTCATGCCTCACAGGACCACGGTGCTACATAAATACAGACATACAACAATGAAGTAAAAGAGAACAAACCTATACACAACTAACCTACTGACAGATTTTGACTTTAAATATACTATATATATATAAATGTTTACCTAGACATAAACTAAAAAATACAAACTATACGAATGCTTCACATAAATACTGTACATGTGCAAAGAGAAACATTGTAAGTCAAGCAGCTGGCTGGGGAACAGTGCAAGATGATTTGTAGTGCATGAGTATGTAAACATACATTATTGAGTCTTTTGAGGGATTATGTACACACAGCAGTGTGTGTGAAAAGTGTCTAGTGCGCATAAAGGAGAGTGTGTTACTACAGGTGGTTTGTACAGGTCCACTCACCTGTGTGTAGCGCACTTCGAATTGCACAATAAAAAGAAAGTTTCAGACAGTTTTTCCTGCATCGTGTAAGGAAAATGTCCAGGATGGAGGGGAGAGGGGCACCGATGATCTTTGCAGCTGTGTTCACTGTCCGCTGGAGGGTCTTGCGGTCTGCTGCACTACAGTTCCCATACCAGACAGGGATGCAGCTGGTCAGCACGCTCTCAATGGTGCCCCTGTACTCCAATTACACCTAATATGATTGCTCCACTTGTCCATTTAGTTAAAGTTATCATTTTCCATTTTTTCCCATCTGCTGGTAGTACAATTTTTCGTTATCTGAATTCCTCTGAGTTCTTTGGTTATCCCAAATCATTATTATCATCCAAAATAGTAAGCTAAATTCCATAACCAGTATTGACATTATATCTGTGAGGTCAGATCCACTGATCTTGACCATAGTCTCATTGGTGTAGTTGCTTGCCATTGTCTCTTCTTCAGTCTCACTAGTCTTTGAAGTCTTCTCAACAGGTTAGTAGATGCTAGCTCTGTACCTTTTTTGTGCCTCTCACTGTTTTTATATTCACATCTTTCCTGTCTTCTGCTAGCTATGCCTCTTGCATCTCTAATTCAACATCATTGGTTCTTTTATCATTCAGGATGTTGCAAGCAAAACAGCAGAGAACTTTCAGCAAGTGTCTGAGTATTCCATTAAAGCCTGTCAATTCTACCACTATTAAAATTCCTATTACTGTTCCTACTATCAGTTACACATACCAATGGTCAATTATCAATTTAATCACTCTCATTAATGCATACCTGTCAACCCTCCCGTTTTTCCCGGGATTCTCCAGTATTTTACAATTCTATCCCGCTATCATCCAGTTTCAATATTTTCCCATATTTCTCCTGTATTTTTAATCTTTCTATAAAAAAATCCCACTGGGTGTAATTGATATGTTTGCTTCATTTGCCTCCGGTAATGCAGGTGGTAAATACAGGTAAATACAGAACATTAGCTGTAACATCTACAGAACTCACTAAAACGATAAGATTAACACCCGCCAATAAAAATAAGTAGAAGAAGAATAGCGGTCGAAGAATAAGAACAGCATCCCGAGGATGGAGGAACGTGAGAGAGGTGGCGTTGGAGTACCTGCAAAAAAGGCAAAAACTTTGTGCAAGTATCTTAACTTAAATGGGTGTCACAGTCTTCAGCTGGTGTGCCCAGGATGGCCACCAGAGGGCACTCCTGTGTCGGTTTGTAAGCACATGGCTTGTCATTGTTTTGGTTGGTGCTATGTGCTCTCCAGTCTTTGTCAACCCCGCCCACCTTGTTATCTGTTTATTGGTTAGTGGTTCCACCTGTGTCTCCCTCATTACCTGACCTACTTAGTCTCCCAGTGTTTGCAGTCCTGTGCTGGTTCGTTGTTTGTATGTATGTGCACTATCGGTTCCCGTTTTGCCTTGCCTTGCCGGTTTTCCCCCTCTGGTAGGTTTGTTGTTGTTTTGTTTTATTTTTTATCATTAAAAGTCAATTTCTTCCTGCACTTGAGTCCTCTCTCCACACGGATCGTGACAGAACGAACCAGCCATAATGAGGACTCATCCACCTGTCTCCACTCTCTCTAGCCCCCTCTAGCAGCGCATGCTCCAGCTCAATGCCTTAAGCTCCCCCCGTCAACGAAGGACTGATCCGAGGGAGTTTGACCTGGAGTTTAGGAATGCTGCAGAGGGTCTGGCCTACAATGACACCGATCTAAAGGACTTATTTAACTATGCCCTTGATGAGCACATTAGTCACTGGAGGATGTTGGGTTGCAAACATTTATCTTTTGAGGGGTTTGTGGAGTACCTCGTCCGCAGTGGAGGGCAGTGAGTACTGCAAAGAGAGGTGCCTTCTCATGGGGTGCCTTTTCACAACATGGCCGCCACACCAGAGGCTCTTCATAAGATGGCCACTAGCCCAGAGCCCCACTACAAGATTGCCTCAAGTCCAGAGTTTCTTCACAGGATGGCCGCCAGTCCAGAGTCTCCAGCCATCATGACCTCCACACCAGAGTCTTCAGCCGTCATGGATACCACTTCAGTGTTCTTGGGTATTATGAACGTGCCGCATGAAGTCAGAAAGGTGGGCCCAGGGTGTTCTGGTGGTCTCAAGTCCAGGGGTCCTGGAGGACCAGACTCTGGTGGTCTCAAGTCCGGTGGTCCTGGAGGACCCGGCTCTGGTGGTCTCAAGTCCGGTGGTCCTGGAGGACCCGACTCTGGTGGTCTCAAGTCCGGTGGTCCTGGAGGACCCGACTCTGGTGGTCTCAAGTCCAGTGGTCCTGGTGGACCCGACTCCGGTGGTCCTGGTGGACCCGACTCTAGTGGTCTCAAGTTCAGTGGTCCTGGAGGACCTGACTCTGGTGGTCTCAAATCTGGTGGTCCTGGAGGACCCGACTCTGGTGGTCTCAAGTCCGGTGGTCCTGGTGGACCCGACTCTAGTGGTCTCAAGTCCAGTGGTCCTGGAGGACCTGACTCCGGTGGTCTCGGAGGCTACCACAGAGCTGCCCAATTTCAGTGCTGCTGCCATAATCAAGAAAGCCGTCTTTGCCTTTCACCTCATGGCTGTTCTGCGTGCATGGGCCACTTCAGAGTCCACTCCAGAGCCTGCTCCAGTCTGGGAGCCATCAGAGTCCACTCAGGTGCCTGCTCAAGTCTACGAGTTCATTCCAGAATTTGTTCCCGTCTATGAGTCCGCTCCAGAGCCCACTCAAGTCTATGAGTACATTCTAGAGCTCATTCCAGTCTATGAATCTGTTCCTGATCCCACTCAGGTCTATAAACCTTGCAAACCTTGCTCCAGTCCAGCCCAGCCCACTCCTGAGCCCACTCTTGAACTCCCAGTCTGCCTTGTCCCGGCCAAAGAGACTGTTACTGAACTGTCTGCTTGTCCTGCTACAGCCATCAAGGCTGTTACTAACCTCTATGTGCTCCTTATTGCAGTCCTGCCTGAGCCATCAGGGCGGTCATCTGCCTTGTCAGTTGGCCTGCCATCCCTCCCGCCTCCCTCCAGGATTTCTTTGACTTTTGTGGGAGTGTCTGGAATCCGCTCCTTAAGGGAGGGGTTATGTCACAGTCTTCAGCTGGTGTACCCAGGACGGCCACCAGAGGGCACTCCTGTGTCGGTTTGTAAGCACATGGCTTGTCATTGTTTTTGTTGGTGCTATGTGCTCTCCAGTCTTTGTCAACCCCGCCCACTTGTTATCTGTTTATTGGTTAGTGGCTCCACCTGTGTCTCCCTCATTACCTGCCCTATTTAGTCTTCCAGTGTTTGCAGTCCTGTGCTGGTTCGTTGTTTGTATGTACGTGCACTGTCGGTTCCTGTTTTGCCTTGCCTTGCCTTGCCAGTTTTCCACCTCGGGGTAGTTTTGTTGCTACACAGATTTTAGTGTATCACACGGAGGGAAAAGTGATGTGAGCCAACATGACAAATCTGCAAAGCACAAGTGTGCCCAAGATGCACAGAAACATGCCCAGCCAATTACTTCATTTGTGACTACAAACGTTTTTGAGGCCGCTCAAGTGACAAAAGCAGAGGTGAAAATGTAAATTCTTTGCGCCAAAAATAATGTGGCCTTAAGTTTTTGCGATGATTTCAACCATAGTGTAGCAGACATGTTCCCTGACTCTGCCATTGCTCAGAAGTACTCAGCGGGAAAAATGAAAGCCATGCAACTCATCAAAGGTAAGGTATAGACTTCAAAAGTATGTTGCTTCAAAATAAACAGGACGATCTAATTTACTCCTTGACAGTGTTAATTTAGTTGACAAATAATTTTCGTCATAATTCTCGTCAATGACATTTTTTCACTGACGACAACGTGACAATAACAAACTAAAACTCTTTTTGAATGACAAAAACTATGACGAATATTTATTGACATTTTCATCAACGAATAAAAACGAGACGAAAATGTTAGGAGGGACGATTTAGGAAGAGATTAATTCAGAATGGATCTGCGGCGTGGTTAGGAGGTTAGGTGCGTACATATGAACCGGCGGGACATACACTTGCTGCACGTCGCATAAAACGTAAAAAAATTTCAATATGTGGGAGTAAGAGAAGAGCAGACATACGGATAAATCTGATGACGCAAGATAGAGATCAATTCGGTCCGGTTTTCTGAGCGCAGACACTGAAGCACACTCACACAGAGAGCGCATCTCACAGCGCGCGAGTACTCTTTGGTGTCGCATGTACGGAGAATTACACACAAAATGTCGAATTGTCCGTTTTGACGAGTATTCACGTAAACACAGTTGATTACGTCTTAATTGAACGTAAAGTAGGGAGAACGTGTATCAGTACATTGCATCCATTGCAGCTGTGCTTTCGGTTTTAAAGGGACAGCAAACTAAACCCATTCGATTTTAGCCGACTAAAATGACTGTAGATTTAGTCGACTAAAACTAAAAACAATTCAGATGACTAAAATATGACTAAAACTAAATGGAATTTTAGTCAAAAGACTATGACTAAAATTAAATCAAAATTTGCTGTCAAAATTAACACTGCTCCTTGATAATGTTCCCATGGTGTAGCCTAAAGTAACTGGACACTTTTACTTACACTTAAACTCCGCGGACCCGGATACGGGTCCAAAATCACTTAAAAAATGTTTATGCTTCATTTGCAAAGCCTTCATTATATGGTATCAGCCCATATATGGTATCATTTGAAAGCTTAGAGGGTATTCTTTGTAAAGAAGACAATTACTCTTGGTTTTATGATACATAAAGCAATAAAATGAAGCTTTGGAATGTATTCGACCCACACACGAATTTCTGCCTAATGATTGCGAATAATTTTTCCGAAGAATGTGTATTTTTTAAAATATTTTTCACAAAACAGTCAAGTCGTATATCACAAGAAAGCTCTCATTCTCAGGAATTTGACTATGTAGATTATTTCATTGTTTGATAATCACAGATCGAATGCTCTTCAATAGAATCACGATGTGAAATTTCTCACCTCTAAGCAAATTTTCGAATGGGTTACATTCCTACTCGTAGCACTGCTTCAGTCAGCCGCAAACAGCCACAAATATCTATATACTCTATATTATCTTTTAGATTAGGATCTCTTCTACAGAAGCGCACCAGAGAAAAAAAGACGCTCTTTTGGCAAACTCCAAATCAGCTCTCCAAATCATAGCAGCTCCGGCCAGCTGCTCTTATGTTCTACAACTCTAGGCTACTCTGGGCTGCTCAGTGGGCGGCAATAGGTCAGATTATACGCCACTCAAGTGCGCCGGGCCACTCAGAGCCGTGAAATTTGACACCTCTGGGTCAATAACGGTGGAGAGGAGAGGATGCGCGTCTGGTGAGCACATATGAGTGCTTTTGCTCCGTTTTTGATAGAATCATTATTTTGAAACGTAAAAGCACAGCTAATTCACATTCTGAAGACCAGATAGCAGCTGAGCTCATGGCAAAAGCAGTTAGCTCAGAGCTAGCGGTGTAGCTCGCGTCTGATCTCCAGGCAGGATGGTGATGTAGGGGACTAAAATTATGCACATAAATGGAAAGATATAAATCTGGAGGATGTGGATTCTGTTTTAGATTGTAATAAACCACATGGATTTTACAATTTATAGAGTCTTGTGTCTCCTGAAAAAAAAAAACTGATTGTATAAAACACAAAATTTGATATTTGGTATAATTCGCTTATGCCATTTTGTATATTACTACTTAGACAAACATAAAAATGAAACATAATTCAGTCAATAATCAAGAAAGTGCTATGGCACATAGTAAAATAGGATTCTGGGGGCAATATGATTTGTAAAACCTGTTTTTGCAAAGAAAACTCACAAAGACATTTTTAGACGCAAAAAGGGACAATTTTACTCCCTTCGGTTATAATTCAATAACTCCTGTTTAGAAGCTGTTATTTGAAAGATTCTTTTTTTTCTGGCACATCTTGGCACCCAGTGGAATCAAACAATATAAGTTGCAGAGAGCTGGAGCAAATAGAACCTGAATAACAGACTTTAAAAAAATAAAATCAAAAAGCGCCTATGTTTTTTAAGTGTTTATTGTAATATTTAAAACATATATAGTAGTTCAAAGGGTTTTCTATACAATGACACAATTTTTTTTTATTTCCTCCATTGTATGCGTGTAGGGTAAACATTTGAATTTGGGTCTGTCAAATTTAGGCGAAAATACACAAAAACGCCCCAGGTGCCATAGCTTTTTCCTGATTATTAAAATTCCGCATATTCCCCATAAATATGGGTAAATTTGTTGTACTCCGCTTTGCTAACAACCTATTAATGCCCTGAGTAAGGTCATTTCTTCTTATATTATAATCTATTTTGGTGTGTACACCATCCAACATTCATCACTAATTTAACTCTTGGATTTTTGTCTTTTTCATAATGTAATACTCTCCATAAACTTTTAGGGGCATACATTTACTGTTTGATCATCTAAATCTCCACTAAGATTATAGGATAGTCTGTATTCGGGTTTCATTAACTTCTGGCTATTATGATATTCTGGTATTCCATTAGGTATTATCCAAAACACACTTCCAGTTATATTAGGATGTCTTACTCTTACTTTAGGCATTGGGTAATATTCATATAACCATCTATTTTCATATTGTATTCTCATGCCATAATTACTTTTTTCCATTTATCTTGAACGCAGCTCCTTTTAACAATTTCTCAGTAATACCTTGATTAATATCGTCTCCTATATTTCCAATTAAATCCCAAAGTCTTAATTGCAACACCATTTGATCTGTTTCAGTGCCATGTTCAGTTAATATTTTCTTCCACAGTTTTTCTCCATTATTTGTGATCTTAGTCCTTTGCCATGTAAATTCTCCAAAATGCAAACCAATGTTTACTTTTTTTTCCTTATCCCAAGTTAATCCTGTTCTGGCTCTATAATTTTCACCACTGTACTGTAGTTACTAATGTGGTTCGGGTTGAATTAATCACTGTGGTACGTCTGGTCAAAACGCAGCAAAGATGCTTCTTGATTCACAGAAGATTTATTCCACTAGCATGTACAAACATGTGGGTGTTTGTGTGATTTTTTTAGATGCACGCACACGATTAAACACCACTAGAAATGAGGAAAACTCTTGTGCACTCCACACTCTACGGATTTATACCAACAACTGATGATTCTTATGACGCACTTTACAGCGCATTCTAGCATACTCCGTAATTCCTCAAGGGGGCAGTAACAGTCCACAGTCATTGAATAGTCCAACACATACCAATATAGCTCTATTACCTAAGAGTGTCTGAATACAGAGACCTTTGCAACAAACGACTGTTACGTGACTACAGAAAGTAGGCTTCTTCAATTCAGCAGGATTCTCAGATGTGCTTATGTCAGGTGTAACGGGCCAGTAGCAGGGCGAGTGCCAAAGATAATCTGGTCCTTGTCTCCATGTTTTGTCTGTGGATAGTTCCTTCAAAGTATTCCCACGAGTAATGTAGTCAGCTGGGTTATTGATGGATTCCACATACCGCCAGGTGTGTGCACTTGTAAGTTCCTGTATTTCGGCAATTCTGGTGCCCTCGAATACTTTGTAACGGCAGGATTCTGACTGAATCCATGTCAGAACTGTAGTGGAATCAGTCCAGAGTACAAAGAATTTAATGTTCAGAGTAAGCTCTTTAGCTAGTAAGGAAGCTAATTGTGCACCTGTAAGAGCTGCACACAGTTCCAGTCGAGGCACAGATAACTGGCGCTTAGGGGCTACTCTTGACCTGGCTGTGAGGAAGGCTACCTCAACACTTCCCTTTGGATCCTCTGTGCGCAAGTATGCTACAGACCCATATGCCCTTTCGGAGGCATCACTGAAAATATGTACTTGCCGACTACAGTTAAGGGAATCCAACTGGGAGCTCACATAGCAGCGTGGCAGTGTGATTTGGGAAAGGTGTTGCAATTCCCTTTGCCAATCATGCCAGGTTTGAAGAATGTCAGTTGGCAGTAGTGGGTCTTCCCACTCTCGTTGCTTAGCCCAGAGACTCTGTATAAGGATCTTGGCCCGAGTAATATAGGGAGCAAGGAACCCGAGTGGGTCTTACTGGCTCGCTACTACTTTGTATATATTTCTCATTGTGGGAGTTGGACAGTTGTCGAGGCGGTTTTGGTATCCAAGAGTATCAGACTGACACATCCAACGTAATCCTAATGCAAGTTCTTGAGGGTCTGATTCGGTTCCACAATTCCATTTCCGACTAGTTTCATAGCATGGACAAGGGGTTGTTAAATATTCTTCTCTACCTTTGACAAATTTTCCTTCATATCTGGTCATGCCTTTACAGTCTTGATCTTTTATAATCTCAAAATAGCCGTCTAAGGCCTTTTTGCGCCATAGAGTATATAATTGCCAATTATATTGTTCTCCATTACAATTATTTATATTCTTTCCTGGGCATTCCTCCCAGTATTTTCTTGTGCTCACACTTATTTGGTATAAGGTCTTCTTCTGACCAGAATAGGTACCAGGGTTTATTATCACTTTAGCTGTTCTATTTGTCTTACTATGCCAATTTATCCATGGAAAAAGTATTTCTGGCATTCTCCTTCAAAAACTAGCATAGGCTTTTGAAGTTTTGTTACAAGTTTCTTTCTTGTTCCAGTCTCTCTAGCAGTTGCTATGCTTAAGCCACACTGTGCGATGACCACGATTTGGTCGTCTGAGACAAATTTTGAAAATCCTAAAAGATTCCTATAATCCTAGGCTAAAATCTGTAGTCTTTGATCGCTGGTTTGACATGTTCACCGACAGCCGATTAATGGCCGCTGTGATCAAATTTGACCTCAGACGAAATTCTGGCAGTGTCAGAAGATTTGGCGCACAGTCCTGCAGTGTGACTTCTCCTACGACGAACGTTAAACTGTCTTCGTTTTTCAAGACAAGCCATGATCAGAATTAATGCTAGAGATTTCTTCTAACCGCATAAACTCCGGCGCTCTCGTC
>NW_015645132.1:16394-19269 GCF_001515625.1 Sinocyclocheilus rhinocerous
GTTTGACATGTTCACCGACAGCCGATTAATGGCCGCTGTGATCAAATTTGACCTCAGACGAAATTCTGGCAGTGTCAGAAGATTTGGCGCACAGTCCTGCAGTGTGACTTCTCCTACGACGAACGTCAAACTGTCTTCATTTTTCAAGACAAGCCATGATCAGAATTAATACTAGAGATTTCTTCTCTCTGCCATAAACTCCGGCGCTCCTGTCTTTTCTGACAGAATTCATATGATACGTTGTCTTTGCTATGATAAACTCCAGTTGCGCTGCAGTTTTCATGTGGGTGTGTAGTGCTTCTTGCACTATTCTTCTTAAACACACCGGTATTGCTGCCATTCATATACTTTTAATGATAGCTAACATTAGAGCACCGCGTGCAATGCAGCTCGCAGTCACTGAACGTGTATGGACTGATAATGTAGAACTCCGGACAGGTTTTCTTGCCCGTACCCGTTTTTAACGAGTCTGACATTAATGACAACTGAGTTCCTGTAGCTAATTTTACATAATGATTACATTTTTTTTTTAATTTTTAAAAAGTTTTTTATTTAATGAAAAATTTGCCTTATTAAATGAACTATTATTTATAATCTTTTTTCATTCTGGTGCCTGAAATGGAGGAATTTTGGTCAATATTTTGCAAAATGTGTTTTTGTGCTGGTAGTGCTGGCACCTTGTCTGGTCATGGATAAATAATGATGACAATAAAACCGCCAGTAGGTGGCAGCAAGTCCATGTTTTAATAAATTATATATTGAATCATTCAAATCAAACGATTCGTTCAACACGGCGAATTCAATTAGAAATGAAACAAGTGAGTCCATCTGAATGAACTGTTGGTGAACATGTCAAACCAGCGATCAAAGACTACGAATCGAATGCTCACTTGATTCGTTCAAAATCTGATTCATTCAAGGAACGAAACACTCTGTTGCTATGCACTGTTGAATAAAATGAATAGCACATTTGTGCTCGCGCACATGCGATGATATTCAGAAAAGTACATTGTTTGTGCAATGAATATAAAAACGTAAAAACTCATACATGGGTATTTTTTTCTTTCATTGCTTGAATTATAAGGGCATTCTAACTGTATTCTAACAGGCTTCATTGCGCAGTGAATGCTTTTGGACTCTTAAGACGTGTTTTTATTTGGTTTTTGCAAAGACGGTGACTCGATAATGTCAGCTCTACTATTGTCTCTCAATCCCTCACAGTCACACATACAGCACAATAACATAATGTTGGGGAATGTCTTTAAAAAGAAGACAACAAAAAAGGTCAAAAGTTGCGCTTGAACCATTTTGCACGAAAAATGACGAAAACTTGCTTCCGCTTGTAAGCAGCTTGTTACAATACCGAGTTCTGATTGGCCAATTGCCGCTATTTAGTTTGTGAATTATCATAAGTAGAGAATTTTAACATTTCATTTGCATGATAAGTTTTACATACACATTATTAATTTAAAGGGGATGGAAAGGAGGGATGGTGGTTTTACCAAGGGGATGCTTTTTGCCACCCCCCCCCGCATCCCCCCTCAATTCGAGCCCTATGTATAACAGTAAGGTCCATTCCTATTATATTCTGCTCTATTTCCTTCCAGATATCGGTGTGCTCCATAGGTTTACCTTTACTTTTTGTATAACCATTTTCTTTACAAATGTCCAAATACTCATTAATTCCCGCTTCAACATATTTGCTGTCGGTTATTATTATAGCCTGTTTTATGCCCAATTCTTTTAATTTCTTTATTGCTTCCGCCACAGCTTTAACTTCAGCTGTCTGTGCTGTTCCTTCTATTTCTCCCTTATTTCTATCTTTCTCCTGTCCTCTCGGTTTTATGTATCCCCAATGTGCCTGTTCATCCTTAATGCTTTTAGAACCATCTGTGTTGACTACTGTACTTTTTACCAAGTCTACTTTTTTCTTCTGACACTTTTTCTGTTCTTTATGTCTAATTTTCAGGTCTGGGTCTAAAAGCATGTCTCCCCATCTTTCCCATCTTGTGGTCTGGGCTTTACTGTCTTTCACTTTATTCTTACTCAAGTGTGCCATCACTGGCTCGTCAGTGTTAACAAACATAGTCCTTCCTCTAGCCAGTCCTTTTAATTTTGGATATCTTTTACTTAACTTGCTAACACTGCTAACTTCTTTTCAATTGGTGCAAACTTTTTCTCTGGGTTTTCCCATGATCCTGTAATTATTCTTATTGGCATATTACTTCCTACATTTCTTACCATAACTGGTATCCAACATGATCTGTTCCCAGATCAATTTCCAGATTTTTCTCATCCATTCTCCCTTCCACTTGTCCTGAGTCTAATATTGCTCTTTTCATTTTCTGTAGTGCCTCATCAGCGTCACTTTCCCAATTCAAACGTCCTTTTATTGCAGCATATATTGGTTTTGCCATTTGACTGTATCCTGGGATAATATCTCGTACATACTCCATTATACCCTTTATCTGTTGAACCTCTCTTACTGTTTCTGGCTTTTTTAACTGGTTTATCCTTTCTTTCATTGATTGTGTAGTTCCTTTGTTTCCTGCAGAAATCCAAAAACCTAAAAACTCCACAACATCTGTCATTAGTTCTGTCTTTTTAATATTTATCTTTAGGCCTGCCCCTGCCATTCTGTTTAGTACTTCTTTCACTACTTTAACGTGTTCTTCCTCGTCATCTGATACTAAAAGAATATTATCCACATAAATTTCCACTGGAAGTCCTTATACATCCATAATTGTAGCTTGGAAATGAACAGGAGAATTAATGTAACTGTCACGACTGCTACTGTGAGGAGCGAGGAGACGTAGGAGTTACACAACACGAGAGTCTTTAATAATCCAAATTACAGGGAAAACAGGGCACGCAG
>NW_015645132.1:20459-24904 GCF_001515625.1 Sinocyclocheilus rhinocerous
TCTGGGTCTAAAAGCATGTCTCCCCATCTTTCCCATCTTGTGGTCTGGGCTTTACTGTCTTTCACTTTATTCTTACTCAAGTGTGCCATCACTGGCTCGTCAGTGTTAACAAACATAGTCCTTCCTCTAGCCAGTCCTTTTAATTTTGGATATCTTTTACTTAACTTGCTAACACTGCTAACTTCTTTTCAATTGGTGCAAACTTTTTCTCTGGGTTTTCCCATGATCCTGTAATTATTCTTATTGGCATATTACTTCCTACATTTCTTACCATAACTGGTATCCAACATGATCTGTTCCCAGATCAATTTCCAGATTTTTCTCATCCATTCTCCCTTCCACTTGTCCTGAGTCTAATATTGCTCTTTTCATTTTCTGTAGTGCCTCATCAGCGTCACTTTCCCAATTCAAACGTCCTTTTATTGCAGCATATATTGGTTTTGCCATTTGACTGTATCCTGGGATAATATTTTGTATATACCCCATTATACCTATTATCTGTTGAACCTCTCTTACTGTTTCTGGCTTTTTTAACTGGTTTATCCTTTCTTTCATTGATTGTGTAGTTCCTTTGTTTCCTGCAGAAATCCAAAAACCTAAAAACTCCACAACATCTGTCATTAGTTCTGTCTTTTTAATATTTATCTTTAGGCCTGCCCCTGCCATTCTGTTTAGTACTTCTTTCACTACTTTAACGTGTTCTTCCTCGTCATCTGATACTAAAAGAATATTATCCACATAAATTTCCACTGGAAGTCCTTATACATCCATAATTGTAGCTTGGAAATGAACAGGAGAATTAATGTAACTGTCACGACTGCTACATCAAAGTACTTTTAGCTAGCTACATTGAAACTACTTAAAAAAATTATTATTATTATTATTTTATTACAATTAACATTACAAATAACTAAACAATTATTAATGAAGAATTATAATTAAGCTATAAGTAAGATATAATGAAGTTATAAGTAAAATATTTGGGGTTTAAAACAACATACTGTAATGCAATCATGATTTTAACGAGTAGGGTGAATTCAAGTTGATTGGGACACTTTTCCAAGCCATTTCAATGACAAAAAGTATCGCAATCATTTGATTGTGTAAACTATTCGATACACACAATAATAAAATAGGCTACTGCATTTATATTATCTTAAACTGACTGTCAACACGCAAAATTGCTATTAATGTAACATCAATGCAAGAACAAAATGTATGCAACTTAAACTGGATACGGAGGAGTCATAAAATAAGCGGTATTTACTGACTGTGAATGGAGACGTCAATCATCAGCTGCACGCGTGAACACTGCGCTTTGCGTGAATCCCGCCGCAACCATCCTTTGCCAAATGATAAGAGATTTTATTTTCTGTTCGATTGGTGTTCATTACAAAACTGTGGGGCACAGATTATATTATGATCGTTCATCATTGTAAAATAGACATTTGATCTAGAGTGCAATAAAGAAGAAAAATGAATCAGTTAAAAAAGGCTATTATTCACCTCCTGTATTTGCTTCAAGTTTTTGACGTAGGCCACATTTTAATCTTTGTTTTGTGTAAATTACAGTTGATTCATGTGAAATATCCACTCCTGTACATCCTTTGCAATATCATCAGACGATCTCTTGTCGGTGGAAAGACTGTAAAGCCGCACGATGCGTGATATCACACCAGATGGCGGTAATGATCAAATGTAGTTTGTGATCTATTCAGAAGAAGACGCTGCGTGCGCTGCAATGCATTACAGGCTCGTGACTCGTCAGAACGCAAAACGGAAATGTAGCATTTGGTCGCGCTACATCACTACTTGCTGGAAAAATTAGTTAGCTACAGGAAAAGCTACACTGTTTTAAAAGTAGCGTCGCTACTGTAAAGCTACTAAAAAATGTAGTTACGCTAGTAGCGTCGCTAATCCCCAACACTGAGAGACACATAGCATCAATAGACTAATGACACCAGGCGAGGGACAATAGAACAGGAAACTCTTAAATATACAACTAAACAAGGAGAAGAAAAGACACACCTGAAATCAATGAAACACAATCGGAACAGGAACAGGAAGATAACCAAATAAGGGCATGTCCCACATGAGGGAAAACTAGGTCAATGGGAGCACATGGGGAGCAAAACACACACAGACCGTCCATATTCCTGACTTATCGCCCACCTCCCAGAAGGCGCATCCTCGTGCCGAAGAAACAACAGAAGGAGGGATGGGTGGTAACTTGGGAGGAGGCTCAGGAGGAGGATGGACACCCGGGAGGCGGAGGCAAGGGATTCTCCAGCCACAGTGACGATGGAGATTGACATATGCGAGGGGCTCGCACCGTACTGATGGTGGGGCTGAGGGCAAGCAGAGGGGCTGCCAGATGACAGCGGTGGAGGAGGCAGGAGCGGGTGGGTGGTCATTTGTGAGTATCTGGGCTAAACTCAGGAACAGGAGCCCTCTCTGGGCTGGACAGGGAAACAGGAGCCCTCTCTGGGCTAAACTCAGGAACGGGAGCCCTCTCTGGGCTAAACTCAAGAACAGGACGGACAGAGGTCACCGACGGAGGAGAGGGGGCAGCCCTCTCTGTCCACGGCTTTCTCCCTCGTGGCGGGCATTGTAGCCGGCTCTCGCACATGGTCTGATGATCTGGGAGGCTCTGGCTCCGTGGCGATCCTCAGCTCTGTCGCACTCCTAGGCGATGGCTCGTCGGTCGCGACGGGCTCTGGCTCTAGTCATTTGTTCCCATTTTTCATCTGGGTTATAACTATTCTTAACAGGTGTCTTAACTATTCTAGGCTTTTCTTTTCCCCACTTTTTTGGGCTCTGATTAGTCCATTTCCCAGGACTAGGGACACTTTGGTTACTCTGCCTACTCTGGAACCTAGTATTATATCTTTTCTGTTCCCCTGTTCTAGGTTTATATGGTTTAACGTGGCCACCTTTTTTATAAACCTGCTTTTTACTCTGAGGTGTTTCTCTTTTCTTTTTTACATGCTGTGTAGTAAGATCATACTCTGCTAGTCTGTTTTCAATATCTTTTCTACTAGTATTGTTTAATGTTGTGGCTAATGCATGTCCTCCAGGTATAGTTTTACCTACTTCACGCAGCAACCTAATCTTGTCCTCATTAAAGAATTTCATCTTCTATTGACAGCCACATGCTCAATATTAGTACACCACCTTTTTGAGCTTCAATTAAATAATTCTTCCACTGTTTAAATTGATCCCCTGTCCCGGTCAATTTTTGTGCCCTCTCTTATGCCTCCGCAGAGACTGCATGGCCTGTACAAGTGTGCACTAACCTGGTGATTGAATCTTTGCCAAGTCTTGCAGCTTCAGCTGCTTTCATAATGCGGTTTGCGTAAACACTGAGGTCCTCGGCCTGTTTCCTGCCTCCTACCTGCTGCCTCACAGCCTCAGTTAAGTTTAACTATTAATAATTTAGATTGTAAATCAACTTGTTCTTCTCTTGACTCTTTTGAGGTATTAAATTTGTGGTATCTAGGAGTTGTCCTGTTCACTGGAACTGGTGTAGATGATCTAATCCTGACTCTCCTTGCCTGTTCTCTGAGCTCTTCTAGTCCGAGTCTTTCTCCATGCTATATTCAGGTTCTGACTCTTCTAATGCCATTTGTAGCTCTTTGTTTTCTTTTAAAAATGTCTTTACCATTCTATCCATCTCTCTAACCGCCTTCCTAATATAAGAATATCCTTCCTGAAATATAACCTGCTTACCAGACTTTGTCCATCCTTCTGCCCCAGCAATGCATTAGGCTGATGGAGATCTACTTGCTGACCTCATTTGTCTATATGTTATACTGTGTACTCTGATTACTTTTTGATCCCATTTTTTTCTCTAATTGTCTGCCTCTTTCTCTGCTGCTAGATTTTATTTCTTTGATGTTAACTTCAGGCCAATCATTATTTATCTGGTTTAACACTCTTTTTAGTTCCAAATTCCCTACTCTTTTATTGCGTTCTCTGAGATCATCTTCTGATGTCTCACTACTCACACTGTCTGTCTCTTCTGTTTCCTCTTGCTCATCTGAATCTATCAACCATTCTCCTGACCCCTGAGAGTGGTATTCTGTCATTTTAGGTTCAAAGTTCTCACTCCATGGCGCGGTAGGTTGTGAGGTATTTATACATTCTGTTAGCCCTAGCCTTTCCTCATATCTCTCTTTTTGTCTTTTAATAATATTCTTTATTTCCTCTGGTTCTCTCTCTCTTTTACACAATGAGATTTATGGTTACTTGGTTACATGATTTCTATTATTCCAGCTATATAGGGTTGCCAACTTCTTGTTGCCAATATATATATATATATACTGATATATATATATATATATTGAACAAAATTATAAACGCAACAATTTAGTTTTTGCCCCCATTTTTCATGAGCTGAACTCAAAGATCTAAGACTTTTTCTATGTACACAAAAGGCCTATTTC
>NW_015645132.1:25116-26487 GCF_001515625.1 Sinocyclocheilus rhinocerous
TATATATATATATATATATATATATACACATTAGCATGTATGAAGAATATTTTTCAATTAAAGACAACTTATAGATTTAATATGGGCTGCTTTTGGTGCTCGACATCTTTTTATTGGTCATTTTGTGTTTCAAGAATAAAGTCCAAGGTTAAAAATTATGCTATTTGTTACTTAAATGTCAAATGTTTTTATCTATTTAACATTACAATAGTGAAAGACGACTTCCCTTACTGATGACGTCTCTTGCGGATGTTGGACTTATGAAAAATTATCACATTGTTTGTATTCACCAAAACTGATTTACTGAAGTCAAAACACGGACGGAATTGGCATTAGTGCGAGCGGCGCTTGCTGTGAGATGGCAGCGAGCAGCAGGCAGAGGATTTCACAGCTTTCCTCGAACAGTTATGTTCACGATTTCTTATTTACTTCATTTATACTGCGTGAGGGGAGCTGTGATTGGATGATGACAGGTGTCGGTGATCATTCTCAAGTGATCAGCACTGCTGCTGTTGTATCAGTCAAGAAGTCAAGAAACGGGACAAGGGAGGTCACGTACGGGACATACAAATTAAGACCAAAATGCGGGACATCCCGGCTAATACGGGATGGTTGGCAACCCTAGCTGAGACCCTCCATAAATGGACTTACTGGGGTCATATGTAGTTCTCTGTCTCCTCTACGTACAGCTTCTCTAACTATATTTCTTAAAGGGGTCATATGATGCGATTTCAAGTTTTCCTTTCTCTTTGGAGTGTTACAAGCTGTTCGTGAATAGATAAGATCCCTAAAGTTGCAAAGACTAAAGTCTAAAACGTGTCTACGTCACGATGTGGGAAGATTTGCATAACGCCACCTAAATGTTCATGCTAAGAAAGAAGGCGTAACTTTGATTCTCGCTGAAGTATTGTTGCCGCCGGGACGATGTTGTGGAGACGCTGTTTCGTTGTGAAAGCGAAACGTCTCGGTTACTTGTGTAACCCTCGTTCCCTGAAGGAGGGAAAGGAGACGTTACGTCAGTCGTGACTGACGAATTGGGATCTCGCCCGAGAGCCCAATCACGCGCTCGGGACTGGGCCAATATAAGCCAGTCGTCGAGGTAGTTGAGAACGCGAATGCCCGCTTCCCTCAGTGGAACGAGGGCTGCCTCCACGACCTTGGTGAAGACACGAGGCGACAGGGATAGCCCGAAAGGGAGGACCTTGTACTGATATGCTCGTCCTTCGAACGCAAAGCAGAGAAACGGTCTGTGTCGAGGGAGAATCGAGACATGAAAGTACGCGTCCTTGAGGTCGATCGCTGCGAACCAATCGAAAGGACGGACGCATTGAAAGATGCATTTCTGCGTCAACATCCTGAACGGGAGCTTGT
>NW_015645132.1:26959-31303 GCF_001515625.1 Sinocyclocheilus rhinocerous
TACCTGCAGTGGGGCAGCGAGGTGGAACACAGGGACCCAACCCGGGAGGCCGTGCGTCCGAGGGTGGGGTCTGAGTGCGCGGCGCACCACTTACCTGGCTCCACAGCTGGGCAGGGGGCTCGTGAGGAGGCATAGCGTCCCTGAACCGGTCCCTGCTGCCCATAGGTGAAAGGAGACGGGGACGGCCGTGTAGAGACTGAGTCCCGTGCACCGCCATCCTCGCCCTCTTGGGACCCGGAGGCAAAGGAAACTGCTCTTTTATTGAAGTTTTGGGTACCACTGGCTGGGTAGCCAGTGGCGGAACAGAAACAAACGGGAACAAAAGATTCTCCACCCGGCCAGACACACCTGAAATCAATGAAACACAATCGGAACAGGAAGATAACCAAAATATGGGAATGTCACACACGAGGGAAAACTAGGTCAATGGGAGCACATGGGGAGCAAAACACACACAGACAGTCCATATTCCTGACAGTAGCCCTGTGGCAGTCTCTGGTACACATAATGTTTATTCCCAACTGTAAATGCTGTTTTTTCCTGGCTCTCCTTATCTAGAGGTATTGACCAAAAACCATTTGCTAAATCTATTTTTGAAAGGTATCTCCCATTTTTACTTCTTTCAACCGTGTCTCTTGCATTTATCAAATACCGTCTGTCTGCTTCCGCTTCAATAGGCCTACCTCTCCTTATTCTGCTTCTGAAGCTGCTTCTGACTTTGTGGTTTCCTGTTTCCTCTCTGAGTGTTTTTGCTCAGCTTTAAACTCAACCTTATTGTTCCTCACTTTCTTTGGGGTAATTGTACTATTTTTTCTTTTATCTATTATTTTCTTCTTTTCTTCTGGAGTCATTTGTTCCCATTTTTCATCTGGGTTATAACTATTCTTAACAGGTGTCTTAACTATTCTAGGCTTTTCTTTTCCCCACTTTTTTGGGCTCTGATTAGTCCATTTCCCAGGACTAGGGACACTTTGGTTACTCTGCCTACTCTGGAACCTAGTATTATATCTTTTCTGTTCCCCTGTTCTAGGTTTATATGGTTTAACGTGGCCACCTTTTTTATAAACCTGCTTTTTACTGTGAGGTGTTTCTCTTTTCTTTTTTACATGCTGTGTATTAAGATCATACTCTGCTAGTCTGTTTTCAATATCTTTTCTACTATTATTGTTTAATGTTGTGGCTAATGCATGTCCTCCAGGTATAGTTTTACCTACTTCACGCAGCAACCTAATCTTGTCCTCATTAAAGAATTTCATCTTCTATTGACAGCCACATGCTCAATATTAGTACACCACCTTTTTGAGCTTCAATTAAATAATTCTTCCACTGTTTAAATTGATCCCCTGTCCCGGTCAATTTTTGTGCCCTCTCTTATGCCTCCGCAGAGACTGCATGGCCTGTACAAGTGTGCACTAACCTGGTGATTGAATCTTTGCCAAGTCTTGCAGCTTCAGCTGCTTTCATAATGCGGTTTGCGTAAACACTGAGGTCCTCGGCCTGTTTCCTGCCTCCTACCTGCTGCCTCACAGCCTCAGTTAAGTTTAACTCTTAATAATTTAGATTGTAAATCAACTTGTTCTTCTCTTGTCTCTTTTGAGGTATTAAATTTGTGGTATCTAGGAGTTGTCTTGTTCACTGGAACTGGTGTGGATGATCTAATCCTGACTCTCCTTGCCTGTTCGCTGGGCTCTTCTAGTCCGAGTCTTTCCCCATGCTATATTCAGGTTCTGACTCTTCTAATGCCATTTGTAGCTCTTTGTTTTCTTTTAAAAATGTCTTTACCATTCTATCCCTCTCTCTAACTGCCTTCCTAATATAAGAATATCCTTCCTGAAATATAGCCTGCTTACCAGACTTTGTCCATCCTTCTGCCCCAGCAATGCATTAGGCTGATGGAGATCTACTTGCTGACCTCATTTGTCTATATGTTATACTGTGTACTCTGATTACTTTTTGATCCCATTTTTTTCTCTAATTGTCTGCCTCTTTCTCTGCTGCTAGATTTTATTTCTTTGATGTTAACTTCAGGCCAATCATTATTTATCTGGTTTAACACTCTTTTTAGTTCCAAATTCCCTACTCTTTTATTGCGTTCTCTGAGATCATCTTCTGATGTCTCACTACTCACACTGTCTGTCTCTTCTGTTTCCTCTTGCTCATCTCAATCTATCAACCATTCTCCTGACCCCTGAGAGTGGTATTCTGTCATTTTAGGTTCAAAGTACTCCATGGCGCGGTAGGTTGTGAGGTATTTATACATTCTGTTAGCCCTAGCCTTTCCTCATATCTCTCTTTTAGTCTTTTAATAATATTCTTTATTTCCTCTTGTTCTCTCTCTCTTTTACACAATGAGATTTATGGTTACTTGGTTACATGATTTCTATTATTCCAGCTATATAGGGTTGCCAACCCTTATTTATAGTTTGATTGTCAGTGCGTGTCCCATGCTATTCGACTCCCTGGGTTAAACATTAGAGAATAATGCTTGCCTGTTTGTGTCTGTTCACTAAGTGAATGTAATCTCGCTCAACACTGCGTGTGTCCGAGAGTGATTTGAATGGGAGTGTTTTAAAAGCTTGATCAAGTAAATTTTAACTTTGTACCAACAGCGAAGAAAACCTGTTGTGTTTACGGCACGGAGATTTAAGATCCGCCGAGATTGCCATCATTGTTTCCCCCAGCTGCAGCACGAAGCTGTTATTTGAATAAAGTTTAATACAACTCTGAACGAACTGAGTGTTTAAGCGCCACATCGCAAAACCAACTAAAAGCGGTGTTGTTATTTGTACAGTGTTGAAATGCGCCGACATTTCATGTTACATGCTTAACTTTAACTTGTTTGCAATGCAACGATTCACATGCTAGTCCACTAGAGTTTGTTTTGGTTGCCAGTTACGATTGTGACACGGAAGTCTTAACCTACAGGGTCACATATACGGTACTGTGCAAAAGTCTCACAGGCATCTTTTGCTGTAATGTGTCAGTAGGAAATCAGGGTGTTCGCGGGGTCTTAAAATGTATTAAATGTTGATAAATCAATTTAGAGAAAATTAAGACCCTTAAAAAGTATTAAAACATCTTAAATGCCATTTTCCAAGGTATTAAATTTTGTATCATCTTTTCATTATGTGTATTTGTCGGAATAGTGGGGTTCTGTGTAGTTTATTTGTAGACGTCATCTGTTACAGGCTCACTGACTGACTGCGCCGCTGCGTGATAGCACGGGACTTGTTACTTGATCCCGCTCTCGCTGAATTTCTGACCATTACTGCATGCTCCCATCCACTCCCGCGATTTTTGTGTCCGCTCCCGCAAACATTCTAATATTGTATATAATTTTTCGTGCATCAGGGAGCCGCTATCAATATGTGGGGTATTTAAATTGCTTTTGAATGAGCGCTCGCAGTTCAGTTTCACTTTCGATTTCGCGATCGCGCGCGCACTGTGTATATGTATTTTACAATGTATTTTAGGGATGGAAATGACATATTTTGATATTTGGGACATGGTCATTGTGCTACTTTGGGCTGTTTTTTTACTGGCACGGGATGCACAATTAAAATAATGTAATAGTTGTGATCATTATTTTACCTTCCATGATCATTCAGACACGATCAGGTGCAGTACTGACACTCTGAGTCAAGTCTGCATGAAATCAAGCACTCTGTAATCACAGGTAAACTGTCTAATCAGTCAGGTGTTTGTCATGAGAAGTGTTCCACAAAACAGCTATGGTTTGCAGACAGACAGTTAAGTTGATGTTACAAATACATCTTTTGAATATACAGTGTGAACTCATTGTCCCATTAGCTCAGAGAGATTTATTTTCCCTCCTCAATAAGTTTTGTCTGTTGTTTTTGTTTATTGCTCTAACCCAATGCAACCCAAGAAACAAGATTTAGTCACTCACTTAATTGTCTTGTGCTTTGTTCCCACCCTTCTGAATTATGTTGTATTGATAAGGAAGTATCACAAAGTAAGACTGTTTAGTTGTGCTATCTTACAAACAGTATATAGTAAATGTAAGTTAAAGCAGGGGCGGATTGGCCTTCTGGCAATTCTGGCAAATGGTCAGATTTTTTCTAAATATATATAAATAAAATTGTTTTTACGGGCCAACAGTGCATAGGACGGGTTTTTATCGCTTGCACAATTTCTCTATGGTTATAGTAATAATAATGTTAATAATAAATAAATGTTAAGCATTTGGCCCAGTCGGCAACGGCCGGCCGCCTGGTCCCGAGATGGGCCGACCAAACCGTTCAGTCAAAATCAAGCACTTCATCAGAGAGATTGCAACACGAGCTAAGTTTCAGTAAAAGCTAGATAATGGACCGTAAAAAA
>NW_015645132.1:33647-33940 GCF_001515625.1 Sinocyclocheilus rhinocerous
ATATATAATTAAAATAGTTTTTATGGGCCAACAGCGCATAGGACGGGTTTTTATCGCTTGCACAATTTCTCTATGGTTATAGTAATAATAATGTTAATAATAAATAAATGATAAGCATTTGGCCCAGTCGGCAACGGTTCAGTCAAAATCAAGCACGTCATCAGAGAGATTGCAACACAAGCTAATTTTCAGTAAAAGCTAGATAATGGACCGTAAAAAAGGAAAGGCAGAGCTGAAAAACGTTGAAAAAGTCAGACGCTGCTAAATGCGTAAAATTAACCGAACTCTTTTCA
>NW_015645133.1:0-159 GCF_001515625.1 Sinocyclocheilus rhinocerous
GTTCTTTTTAACTTTTGATTCATCAAAGAATCCTGAAAAAATATCACAGTTTCCTGAAAAACTGTTGATAATTCTAATAATAAATCAGCATATTAGAATTATTTCTGAAGATCATGTGACACTTTATAATGTAGTAATGACTGCTGAAAATTCAGGAAT
>NW_015645133.1:176-806 GCF_001515625.1 Sinocyclocheilus rhinocerous
TGAAGATCATGTGACACTTTATACTGGAGTAATGATGCTGAAAATACAGCTGTGCATCACAGAAATAAATTATATTTTAAAATATATTAAAATAGAAACCATTATTTTATATTGTAATAACATTTTGCAAGATTACTGTTTTTTTCTGTATTTTTGATCAAATAAATGCAGCCTTGATGAGCAGAAGAGCCTTCTTTAAAAACATTACAAGCCTTACTGACCCCAAACTTTTTTTGAAGAATGACAATAAAGTTGAGTTGAGTTTAACTTAATGTGAATCCCTTTTTGCACTGATTCTTTCATTTGATATGAATCATCTGATGTTGTGCTTTGTGTCCATCAAGTATAAAGCGAAAATAATCAAATGAGAAGTACTTAAAGGGATATTTCATCCAATAATGATCATTCTGTCATCATTTACTCACCTTTGTGAAAGACAGAAGATGTTTTGATGGAACCGAACAACATTGGACCCCACTGACAAAAAACACTTCTCAAAACATCATATTTGTCCAAACCATCCCTTTAATATACCGCTTAGCCAAAAAAAGCAGTGCTACCTTATATTTTTGGGTCAATTTCTATAAAACATAATCTAATAGTATGATCTAAAATGCTCCTATTGTAAAT
>NW_015645134.1:0-434 GCF_001515625.1 Sinocyclocheilus rhinocerous
AGCTCAAATACAACCCTCTAAGGTGAGGGTAGCACTGCCTGAGACGGCATTACACAAGAAGGTTCTCGTAAATGCCACCTATACTTCCCGCTCGATGCCTCAGCAAGAGGGGATATCCTGGTGATCAGGAGGCCCCTCAGGGCGACCTAGATACAGTAAACCAGACAGGGCAGCCTGAAAGCATAAGCCCAGCCCGGACGTCCAGGAAATTTTTGCAGTGCCGTGCCGGGGGCCTGATGATCAAGAAGGCTCCCGCAGAAGCCTGTGACCTGGCCGCATGATCCAGGAAGCATGAACAGAGGGGGTGCTCACCGAGGACCTACCCTTGAAAAGGACAGAAACACACAGGTCCCGCAGGTCCCGGCAAAGAAAGCCAGCAGAAGGGTTATACACACAACCACCAGCGCATTAAATACACACATACCACACATACA
>NW_015645134.1:1417-3634 GCF_001515625.1 Sinocyclocheilus rhinocerous
GGATGATGTGTTCTCCCGGCGCCTATTTATACTATAGTCGCACCGGTAGTGACGTCATGGCTGTCGCCGGCCAACGTGTTGTTGGTGTTTTTTCAATGTATGCTTCAGACACGGGTCACGACGAGGCATTCCCCATAGCGACCCCTAGAGGACGCAGTTCGAAGTTCCCATGAAAGGGAATGCCATTTCTGAAAACAGTCAGTTCTGTTCCCCTCAGAAACACATTCATATAAAATTCAATGTTTGGATTTTCTTCCTATATTTCGCGCATCGTGAACAGTGATATTGTTCTGTCTGCTACAGTACTTTCTCCTCTTTGTGTCCGTCTTCAGCATCTCCGGCCTCTGTTAATGGCCGTTTACAAACCAAGTATAATAATAACGTAATATTTCCACACAAATGACCATTGGGAAAATGATTGCAGTACAGTTTGTGTGCAAGCACGGAACAGAAGATAGTCTGAAATAAAACAAAAAGGTCCGGTAGATCGGTGCATCTGTACTCCAGTGTATAAATTCAATATAGATTAATCATTGTTAAAGCTACAAAGTTACTTGCCAGTGTAACAGGTATAGAAAGTATTATGTTCATATGTAGAACACAAACATTTTTAAAATGTGTATCTGATATGCCTGTCTCTCTGTGTGTGTGTGTGTGTGTGTGTGTGCACCTTCCCCTTTAAATTTCTGACTGCAATGTTGATCCTAATTTCCTGTCTTTACACCTCCTCTTCCCTTTCTGCACTGTCTCTGCATGGGAGAGAAACGAAAAAAGTGTGAATCCACACGGTCTAAAAATACTATTGTGTCTTATCAGATTAAAAGAAGAGTCGAACCGTCAGCTGATGTCCGTCTGATTAATGCATAAAAAAACACAACGCAGAAAACACCTGTTACACGTGGTGGCATGTCCATTTCGGATCATCAGATCAGCGCTTGGCAGATCGCCGTGATCGCGAGACGGCTCGCCTGCTTCGCCGATCTCCTCTCCCAGTCTTCCTCACCGCCATCGCTCGCAGCGGCCCGGTGTTATGAGATTTTCCCAGACATGCGCGTGGAACTGAGAATTTCAGTTCACGCTCCTTGTATCTCAGCAGGTTTAATTAAATATTTTTAAAAAGGTAAATATATTTACAGCGTTGCACAAACCTATGCCTAAACTACATTTGTTCATCATTTTGTAACAGTTTATAATGTTTTTATTAGTTTGCAGGTTTTGTGCCGTCGTCACTGACTGAATGATTGCAGACATTCAGTACACATTTAAAGGGATAGTTCACCCAAAAATGAAAATTTGATGTTTATCTGCTTGGAGTGTCAATGGTCCATTTGAGAGATAGGTAAGTCTGTGATCCACCGTAAAGCAAGAAGAAGAAGACGCCTCATGCGCAGGCTGAAGAAAAAGACGCGAACGCGCTCAGGACAGTTCAGACATTGCAGTGAAAATCAGAGGTAAAAAACCATATAAATACTGTTCAGTTTCTTGCACAGACCGATCGTTTTGTGTCTTTTCACATCAATGTATCATCACGAGCCGCAGGGTTTAATTTGGTTTTGTTTGTGTATGTTTTATGACTCTCAAAGCCGTGATTCCCATCCACTGACATTATAGGACTGACAGACTGCAACGGTTTGAGTTAAAAATCTCAGTTCGTTGTGCTGTAGCTTGCAATGCTTTAAAACTGTGTCTGTTGTTAGTTGTTATCATTTGAGTACAACAGCTGAAATAAACTTGTATTTGTGGATCGTTTTTTCATCTATCCTGGTGTGATGGTTCTTAAACTGTTAGGCTTAGGCTATTTGCAAAAATGAATAGGAATTTAAAACCACACACACAATCCAATTTTGGATTAAACAAAATTGTATGGACAAATGTTTAAAGTAGCCTACATTTGGTACACTGTAAATGAGAAAACAAATACTTGACTGTATTTTATGGAATGGAATAAGAAACTAATTTCATGTTAAAAAAATAATTTTATTAACAAATGTTCATAAGTGTGCTTGTTTTGATATGATATATACAATACTGTTCTAAGGATTCGTATTAGTAAGGTTCTTTGTTCATGTTCACCAACTGCATCAGATAAAAAAATATTAAAAAACATTAATATTGTGAAATAATTTTACAATTTAAAATAAAGGTTTTTCCCCCTGTTATGTCAGGTCTCAACTTATCCTCTTCAGTGTCTCATGATCCTTCAGAGATCATTCTAAT
>NW_015645134.1:3850-5062 GCF_001515625.1 Sinocyclocheilus rhinocerous
CCTTTGCCCGTTTACGTTTGTTTGATTTGTTCGTTATATGCCAGTCAGAATTCAGAAATTATTAGCCGCATTTCCACTGCGCACGCAAGATCTAAACGGGCCAGCCGGGGCTACAGCTTACAACTACAACCTTCGAGGCCACAATCAAACAGCATAAACTGGTATTTATGATTATTTCACATAGAAGAAGACACACGTATTGAATCGCGTCTGCACTGATTGGTTTGTTATCACATGGCTACTTTAAACAGCTCCATTAAGACTTTAGCCCCAAAGAGTGCACATTTAGAAAGATAATGATAAATTCTCAAATGTTCACACACCATTTCTTTACAGAGGATGATTCTATATTACTATAATGTTCCACTAAATTATGCGATCATATGATGAGTTTTAGTAACTTTCAGACACAAAATTCTGTTTTGCTCCGTCACAAAGAAAACAGAACAAACAGCAGAACCGCTGCATCTCCGAACAACAGTGTTTTGTTCCTCAGCGTTACATGAACCAGCAAATGATTCAGTCAGGCTATAAGTATGTACAGTCGTTTGCAAAGTTAAATGAATCAGCTTTTTAAACGAATAGATTGATTAAACTCACTCATTAAGACTGAGTATGCTGCCACCTACTGGCGGTTAAAGTTTCATATTTTAAAAAGTAGCTTATTCCATTTTTGCAATCATTTAATATTTCTACATTAAAATGTTATATTTAAACATTTATATACTTAACATTATGCACAATCCATCTATGAATTTTGTTGATAGTGATTTCATTTGATTGTTAATAGCCAGCATGTCTTTTTATTCGATTGAATTTGATTAAATAAGAACCTCCCAAGAGGACACAGATATGACAATAACTTTTATAATACTAATAAGCCAAAATCTCTGGCTTTTTTTTTTTTTTTTTTTTATTCGATTGAATTTATTGATTAAATAAGAACCTGACATAAGAGGACACAGATATGACAATTATTTTTATTTTATTTTATTTATTTGTTTTGCTCAAAGTTATTTCAGGGTTTTGATCTCTCGACTGAGAGAACACATCCTGTTTATTATTTTATAATGAATATTTAATATTACATTTAAACTTTGACTATAGCCTAGACATGTTGCATATTAATTGTACTATTTATGAACCTCAAAGCATATGTTTGTGTATTTTGTGTTACTCCATAATGATGTTCTATTTGAGGGCATTTGTAGT
>NW_015645134.1:5303-16927 GCF_001515625.1 Sinocyclocheilus rhinocerous
AACAGGATTTATTTGAAATAGAAATCTTTTTTTACATTATAAATGTCTTTACTGTCATTTTTATTAAATTAATGCATCCTTCAAGAACAAAATGTTCATTTCTTAAATTTTTTTTTTTTTTTTAAATCATAGTAATCTCAAACTTTTAAATGGTAATGTCATGTATCAAATGCCAGAATCAAGTTAAGAATTTTTTATTTTTTTATTTTTTATTTTTTAGCTTTATTATGTCATATTTTTATACAGCAGATTCTACAAGGACATTTCTTGTCTCCTATGTTGTCTTGTTTTGGTGCATAAATCTTTTTAGTTTGTAACAAGGATTCAATAGTGATTCATGCTCAAAATTCAGGAAAACTTTACTTTATTAATCATCCTCCATGACTAACATTTTCCTGGATTTTGGTTTGTGTATTTTGTGTTACTCCATAATGATGTTCTATTTGAGGGCATTTGTAGTATAGGTAATAGGGCCCAAACATAACCTCAAGCCCAGGGGCCCCCGCCCCCCTAAGTCCTGCCCTGATTATCACAGTTGAAAATGGTTGTACTGCTTATGAAGTGTGGAAACCATTATACAGCGACAGGATCCCTTGATGAATGGAAAGTTCAGAAGAACAGGATTTATTTGAAATATAAATCTTTTTTTACATTATAAATGTCTTTACTGTCATTTTTATTAAATTAATGCATCCTTCAAGAACAAAGTGCAAGTGTTAGAGGGTCAAGTCAACAAATAGTTCAAATAGAATTACAATAGAGAGTGCTAAGAGTTAGAGGGTCAAATATAGATGGAAGAGATGTGTTTTTAGCTGTTTCTTATTGAAGATGGCTAGTGGCTAAGGACTCAGCTGCTCGAATTGAGTTGGGCAGGTCATTCCACCAGGAGGGAACAGTTTATGTGTGTGTGTGTGTGTGTGTGTGTGTGTGTGTGTATATATAAATATAAGCCTAATTAAGAGTATATATGTTTATGAAACTTTATGACTTAGCCTATAAATAATGTTGCATGAGTGTTTGTTGTGCATCAAAATAGACCATGCATTTTTAGCAATTGTCATCACTGTGTATCATCCAGGTACAATGCAACACAAGGTCAAAGAACAGATGACAGAGAATAGCATCAGTGTAGTTTGCAAAATGTTTATTATGCCACTGATATGGTGGTGAATGTTATTTCATTCATTGCCAGAAGATGACCATTTTAAAACTTAAAAGGAAATAGAAGAGCATAAAAATAGATAATTTAAATGGTAGTTGGATCTGCGCTTATATTGGAAACCTGTGTAGCTGTAATCATCCAGGTGTTCTGGAATTTTTGGTTTCACTGTGCAAATGGAACCTTAAACCTTGTGATAATCTTAATTGGTAAATTTACATTTGTTTATAAAAATGTTTAACTATTTTACATTGGAAACATGAAAAATAAGAAAGAAATTTCAGCAACATGTTTTTGCAGCAGTGTATGATTGTATCATAGTTTACAACCAGACAGCAGACAATTCACAACCAGTCAACATGGAGAATGTTGAAAGGGGTAAGTTAAGACATGGATCATCACACCAGTATACAAAAATATGTCTACAGATACGTTTATATAGGTTTATTTCATTTGTTGCAGGCAGTACTGTATTCAACAAATGATAACAACTAATAACAGACACAGTTTTAAAGCATCGCAAGCTACAAATGAAGAGCACAAAGAACTGAAACCAATGTATAGGCTACAACTAGCTGAAGTTTGCTGTGCTTTATCTTAACATTACACAAATAATGCCTGTAATCATTCAGTCAGGGACGACTGCACAAAACGTGCACTGTGAACTAATAAACACATTATAAACTGTTACGAAATAATAAACAAATGTAGTTTGTCCAACGCTGTAAATATATTTACCTTTTTTTTATTTTTTATTATTTCATTAAACCTGCTGAGTTACAAGGAGCGTGAACTGAAATTCTCAGTTCCACCTGGTTCCACGCGCATGTCCGGGAAACTCATGAATATTCATGTATGCTCCGCCCACTGAAACCGAAAAATCTTGTAACACCGGTGCTCGCGGATAAGGAGGGCGCATATGACACAAACAGCACGTGACATCTCGGGACAGACTGTTGCTTGTTAAAGGGACTGTAAATAGTTTCATTGACTTTCTGATCGAAGACTTTTTTTCTCCAGAAGACTTTCGTTCATCGTTAAAGTACATTAATCGAGAGAGACTTTGTAATAAGGACAGCGGGACGCTTCAGTGACCGTCGAACATTGTATCCTTCATATTAAACTCTGAACTGTTTTGAAAGAGTCAAGTGTGTTTATTCAACGTACATATATTATATGCATTCTAGTTTGTGATTTTGTGTTTTTATTTCCATTTTCTGAGGCAATTATTGCATTTTTCTGTGTTTACTATTTCATCTGAGTCATGTTTGAGGATACTGTTAGTCAGGAAAATCTTAGTCCTGTGCAACGGCCCAGTGTCATGTTCCCAGCAGGCAGGGGTAGTGGGGCTAGAGTACAGCAAACTGACAAAATGTCTGATGTTTCACCTCAATGTTTTGGGAGAGGGAGGGCATTATTTAATGCAGAAATTGACCATGTACACATGTCTGATTCAGCTATTTGTGCTTCAGGGAGCCCAGCTGCTTGTTCTACCCCTTTTACACGTACAAATGCTGATCATGCTATTACTGCTGAGTCTTTAGGGGGTATTATTTCTGATTTGGCACAGACAATTGGTCAGAGCATTTCGGCCATTTTCAATTTAGCACAACAGCCCAGCCAAATGCAGTCTAAGTCAGTTGTGCAACATTCAAGTGAATGTGTTGATGCTTCTAACTTTAAAGTCATTGTCCAACACGATGTTACACCTCCACCTTTCTTTAGGGGTGATAAAAGTGATTCATTTACTGTGCATGAATGGGAAGACATGATGTACAGTTATTTGAACATTAAGAAATGCACCAATGACACTGAAGCCTCTGATGTCATTTTGAGCAGATTAGCCGGAAAAGCGAGGGATGTAGTCAAAATGTCCTTGCGCAGTTTCCCAAGGCCGACCACTACAGTGCTCCCAAGCACGGTGTTTGACATTCTGAAACGAAATTTCAGTTGAGTTGACGTATTCGAACATGCCTATGGCTGACTTTTACAATACTCTCTCTAAGACGGATGAGAGCCCAATCGACTATTGGATATGATTGAATAAGGCAATTGATGTGGCTGATGAGTGTTTGCGTAGGCGCAGAAAGTACGTTGAAGACCCTGCAGCTGAAGCTGTAATGATGTTTGTCTCTCACTGTCCAGATCCTGGCCTTGCTTTGTCTTTTCAGTTCAAGCCTGCTGAACAGTGGAGTGCTGCTGAGGTTCAAGAGAACTACACGCTACTTACCTGTGTCCGCTTACCATCAGAACACTGTGACAGTTAGTGATGATCCTGTACCCAATTATCCCAAACAGCCCAAACTCTCATCAGGTCAGTCACAATGCTCAAATGGTCAGCTCAACCCCAAAAATTTCAGCAACATGTTTTTGCAGCAGTGTATGATTGTATCATAGTTTACAACCAGACAGCAGACAATTCACAACCAGTCAACATGGAGAATGTTGAAAGGGGTAAGTTAAGACATGGATCATCACACCAGTATACAAAAATATGTCTACAGATACGTTTATATAGGTTTATTTCATTTGTTGCAGGCAGTACTGTATTCAACAAATGATAACAACTAATAACAGACACAGTTTTAAAGCATCGCAAGCTACAAATGAAGAGCACAAAGAACTGAAACCAATGTATAGGCTACAACTAGCTGAAGTTTGCTGTGCTTTATCTTAACATTACACAAATAATGCCTGTAATCATTCAGTCAGGGACGACTGCACAAAACGTGCACTGTGAACTAATAAACACATTATAAACTGTTACGAAATAATAAACAAATGTAGTTTGTCCAACGCTGTAAATATATTTACCTTTTTTTTATTTTTTATTATTTCATTAAACCTGCTGAGTTACAAGGAGCGTGAACTGAAATTCTCAGTTCCACCTGGTTCCACGCGCATGTCCGGGAAACTCATGAATATTCATGTATGCTCCGCCCACTGAAACCGAAAAATCTTGTAACACCGGTGCTCGCGGATAAGGAGGGCGCATATGACACAAACAGCACGTGACATCTCGGGACAGACTGTTGCTTGTTAAAGGGACTGTAAATAGTTTCATTGACTTTCTGATCGAAGACTTTTTTTCTCCAGAAGACTTTCGTTCATCGTTAAAGTACATTAATCGAGAGAGACTTTGTAATAAGGACAGCGGGACGCTTCAGTGACCGTCGAACATTGTATCCTTCATATTAAACTCTGAACTGTTTTGAAAGAGTCAAGTGTGTTTATTCAACGTACATATATTATATGCATTCTAGTTTGTGATTTTGTGTTTTTATTTCCATTTTCTGAGGCAATTATTGCATTTTTCTGTGTTTACTATTTCATCTGAGTCATGTTTGAGGATACTGTTAGTCAGGAAAATCTTAGTCCTGTGCAACGGCCCAGTGTCATGTTCCCAGCAGGCAGGGGTAGTGGGGCTAGAGTACAGCAAACTGACAAAATGTCTGATGTTTCACCTCAATGTTTTGGGAGAGGGAGGGCATTATTTAATGCAGAAATTGACCATGTACACATGTCTGATTCAGCTATTTGTGCTTCAGGGAGCCCAGCTGCTTGTTCTACCCCTTTTACACGTACAAATGCTGATCATGCTATTACTGCTGAGTCTTTAGGGGGTATTATTTCTGATTTGGCACAGACAATTGGTCAGAGCATTTCGGCCATTTTCAATTTAGCACAACAGCCCAGCCAAATGCAGTCTAAGTCAGTTGTGCAACATTCAAGTAAATGTGTTGATGCTTCTAACTTTAAAGTCATTGTCCAACACGATGTTACACCTCCACCTTTCTTTAGGGGTGATAAAAGTGATTCATTTACTGTGCATGAATGGGAAGACATGATGTACAGTTATTTGAACATTAAGAAATGCACCAATGACACTGAAGCCTCTGATGTCATTTTGAGCAGATTAGCCGGAAAAGCGAGGGATGTAGTCAAAATGTCCTTGCGCAGTTTCCCAAGGCCGACCACTACAGTGCTCCCAAGCACGGTGTTTGACATTCTGAAACGAAATTTCAGTTGAGTTGACGTATTCGAACATGCCTATGGCTGACTTTTACAATACTCTCTCTAAGACGGATGAGAGCCCAATCGACTATTGGATATGATTGAATAAGGCAATTGATGTGGCTGATGAGTGTTTGCGTAGGCGCAGAAAGTACGTTGAAGACCCTGCAGCTGAAGCTGTAATGATGTTTGTCTCTCACTGTCCAGATCCTGGCCTCCAGTCACCATGCTCAAATGGTCAGCTCAACCCCAACGCGTCTCCTTTTACTCTGAATGCTAGTATGCAGCAGTTGGTTGGCATGATGGATAAAGTTTTATCGCTATGCACTGCCCCACTGTCCTCGTCTCATCCTGGTAGAACCGTCAAAACTCCAGATCCCAAGTCCAGTGTGAGTTCAACATGTAGAGTGTGTCGGTCTACAGAGCACACCACGTATACTCACTGCATGCGCCATAGGCTTTGTCGTAACTGCCTCAAACCTGGACACTTTAAAAGTAATTGCCCTGAAGCGGCAGGCCTTGTACCACTTTCTCCTACCACCCAGTTAAACTAAAAAGCCCATGTGTGGAGGGGGTAAGCATGGGCGATGGTGAACTTCCCCTAAATGATGAGTCAAACCCACAATACATTTTTGTAAATAGTTGCAAGTTTTCACCACCCGACAAAACAGTGCTATATGTGGAATCTCAGAAAATTGATGGAGCTACTGATCTGTTCTATGCTCCTGTGACTGTTGGCGGCCATAAAAATGGGGTCTACAGCTTATCCTAAACCTTCGTTTAGTTAAATGTACGATACTTGCATTGCCTTGGCCTTGAATAAGCGTCCGGATGCAGTCTCAGATGAAAGTCTTGATGGTTTGGAGGTTCGGTGGTGTAGGAGTCGCGATCACGTTCTTCTGGGTTTGAAGAGTGATGATACAACTCTTTATCTCTAGCATGGTGTTTTGCATATGAAACTCGATTGGGTGTTCAAGAGAAGAATCTTCAAGATTCTTATAATACCAATGTGTTGCATAGGTATCAACATATAATATACACTCTCATTTAGATCATGAAAATACGAACTCATATATACCAAACATGGTATAGGTGAGGTTATATTAACTAGTGATCTATCATAAGCATGCATAAAACATATACAATACACAAAACCATATACAAGAAGGTAGTAATCATAAATGATTATTTGTTAATCTAATGAATAACTGATTTGTTAAATCTAATATAAAATTGTGTCTGATTGGTCCAAATGCTACACTGTCCACTACCAAAAGTTGAGAGAGGTTCTTTCTGAAATGGAGGAGAAATGCATTATTAGTAAATCCATCAGTGAATATGCATCTCCTTTGGTAATGGTTTGGAAGAAGGATGGATCGCTGAGAGTCTGTACTGATTTTCGCTGGCTTCACGCGAAGACTATCAAGGATGCTCATCCTTTGCCACATCAGGCAGATTGCCTGGCTGCTCTTGGTGTCAATCTTCTTTTCAGCTCTATGGACTTAACATCAGGATTTTACAACACCCCACTCCATGTGTCTGATCGGCATTACACGGCGTTCACAACACCCATGGGATTGTATGAATATAACCGCCTTCCCCAGGGCCTGTGTAACAGTCCGGCATCCTTTATGCGCGTGATGCTCAGCATTTTTGGAGAGCTCAACTTTTCCAGCCTTTGCCATCTCGATGATTTGCTGGTTTTTGCCCGTTCTGAACAGGAGGCCTTGAAGCGCTTGGAAGTGGTGTTTTCTAGGTTGAGAGCTAGTAATCTGAAGTCGGCTACAAAAAAAGTGTAATTTTCTCAGGCGCTCCATCAAGTTTCTGGGCCATGTGATCAGCAGTTCTGGAGTTTCTGTGGATTAAGACAAGGTAGCAGTCATTTCTGCCTTTCAGAAGAAAGATCTCATGAAAGAGGATGGCTTCAAACCTTCGCCAAAGAAAATAAGATCGTTTCTGGGCATGGTTCGTACTACCAAAGCTTCATCCCTGGATGTTCACGAATCGCAAAGCCACTGTTCAATATGACGGCTGGACAAAAACGTTTGGCGAGAGGCACAAGCAGTCGTAATAGAGCTGGCACTTTCCGAGAGTTGTCTCCACAAGACTGGACTCCTGCCTGTGATGTCGCCTTTGAGGAGTTGAAAAGAGCCCTTGTCCAGAGTGTTGTGCTCGCTCACCCTGACTTTGAGCGCCCCTTTATTCTCTGCACTGACGCGTCGTTGGATGGCCTAGGTGCAGTGCTTTCTCAAGTTCCCACTGGCGAGGATAAAGCACATCCTATGGCCTTCGCCAGCAAGTCTTTGAGCCGCAGCCAAGCCAATTACCCTGCGCACAGACTGGAGTTCTTGGCTCTCAAGTGGTCCATATTTGACAAGTTCAGTCACTTCTTTTCTGCAGCTTTTATGTCAGCAGAAAGCGCAGACCTTCCAGACGTGAGCGTACAAATGAGGATTTGCATGTTTTGAGATTGTTGAAGCAGTGTGACAAACTGTTTTTGCTTAATGACATTCTCTACAGAGCCGTTAAAGATCCACTCACAAAGCATAAGAAGTTTCAGTTCGTGCTGCCTGATTCCCTGAAACAGCAAGCTCTTTCTGGTGTTCATGATTTGGCCGGTCACCAAGGTCAGCCACGTACCCTGTCCTTAGCTCGCCAGAGGTTCTATTGGCCTAGGATGGAACGTGATGTGGGTGATTACGTCAAGACTTGTACCCGTTGTGCTCCAGAGCCAGCAGCAAGAGCACTCTTGGAGAGCATCAAGACCACTGCCCCATTGGAGCTTGTTTGTATTGATTTCTGGGCTGCTGAGGATAGGCACAATAAATCTGTGGATGTCTTGGTAATCACGGATCATTTCACCAAGCTAGCGCATGCTTTTCCTTGTTGTAACCAGTCTGCTAAGAGTGTTGCTAAGAAACTATGGGATGGATTCTTCTGCATCTATGGCTTTTCTCAGTGTCTCCATTCGGACCAGGAAGCCAGTTTAGAGATCGAGCTGATAGCAGAACTTCTTGATCTTACCGGTGTAGACAAGTCATGAACTTCCCCGTACCATCCAATGGGAAATGGTAGAACTGAAAGGTTCAACAGAACATTGGGCAACATGCTACAATCCCTTCCTCCTAGATCAGGGGTAGGCAAGTTCGGTCCTAGAGAGCCGCAGTCCTGCAGAGTTCAGCTCCAACCCTAATCAAACACACCTGAACAAGCTAATCAATGTCTTCAGGATTACTAAGGCTATAGGCAGGTGAGTTTTGTTTTCAGGGTTGGAGCTGAGCGTCTCCATTCGGACCAGGGTGCCAGTTTTGAGAGCGAGCTGATAGCAGAACTTCTTGATCTTGCCGGTGTAGACAAGTCACGAACTTCCCCGTACCATCCAATGGGAAATGGCGGAACTGAAAGGTTCAACAGAACGTTGGGCAACATGCTACGATCCCTTCCTCCTAGATCAAAACAAAAGTGGCCACAGTTGGCAAACAATGACATTCGTGTATAACTGCACTGCCCATGAAACAACTGGGTTTGCCCCTTTTTACCTGATGTTCGGGAGGGTGCCGAGAATACCTGTTGACCTTATGTTTCAAAGTGTCCTTCATGATGAGTCCATCTGTGATTAAAATGACTACGTTCAATCCCTTGTCAGAGATCTGCAGTCTGCTATGCTGCTGTCAGTTGGTGATCACGTTCTCGTTGCTAACAAAGGCTGTAGAGGTAAACGGACGCTTGCCGATAAATGGGAGCCCACCATGTATTGCGTTGTTTTGTCCAACCTGTCTTTGCACATTTATAAGATCCGTGACACATCTGGTCGAGAGAAAGTAGTACATCGGAATCTCTTGATGCCAGTTAACTTTCTCTCTTTGCCCACGACTGAGTTTGATTTTGCTGTCAGTGGAAATATTTGTAATGGTACATCTTCCACACCTTCTCAGTCTGTATGTGATCTGGCTGAATCCACAACGCCGGTCACTGATGAATTGTCACATGCAGAGTCTCTGTCTGTCATTTCTCATGTAGCTATTTGTGATGAAGATCCTGTTGCTGCTTGGGTCTCATCCCATTCTTCTCAAACCCTTTCTGAGGCACGTGATGATTTATCTGTTGTTGACTTTGACACTGTAGCCAGTGCCTCTTCACCTACTGTTCCTGTTTCTAACAATTCACATGATCCTGTAGTTGACGGTGACTCCGGCAATCACTATACTACCAGGTTTGGTAGGGTAATTAGACCTGTACGTAGACTAATTGAGTCAATGGTTCATCTTGAGACCTTACTTGGTACGGAGTCTGGATCTCCTGTTATTCATGTTTAGGTCTGTGTATTGTATTGCACTGTCTTTAATGATGCTAAGTGTCATTTTTCCTGTATTCTCATGTATATTAGTTCTGTTTAAGTGAATGGTCTGAGTTATTCAAAGTGTAATGGGCACTTTGTGTATGCCTACAACATGTGTAGAGGTTTGGCCAACTTCTTTCATATTTGTATCCTGTGGTTGGGTAGCTTTCAATGCTGATTTTCCTCACTGATTGCAGGGGCGATTCTAGGATTTTTTTAATGTGGTGGCACTGGGGGACCAAGAACCAGTCAGGGGGGGCCCATGGGAAAAATCATGGGCCCCAACACAAGTGGGATGACATAAAAATGGCACTGCACAAGTGCCTGGACAACGCATCTCTCTTTTTATAAATGAAAAACCATTGAACAGACAATAATTGTTCTCAACTTCTTTTATTGTCCAAACAGACTGTGTGTGTGTGTGTGTGTGTGTGTGTGTATCTTGTGAACTTTTTGTAAAAAAATTTTCATGTTCTGACTTTCACCTGTTGCTGCAGATAGATGGCTTCTGGTGTAGTCTCACTGACTGGCTCTGACCTGTGCTGCCAGGTTCAGGGCTGCTAATTTGCTGGCCAACTTGGCCAAGCCTGGCTCTTACTTGTACTGCACTGTACTGCATCTACCTGTCTTTGACATGGTTTCTTCTAGAAGAAACCTTGAATGTATTGCTGTTGTGCCTGACTTTGTCCGCTTTTCATTTTTTTCCACAAAATTCTGTCTAAAAATAAACAAACCTCTAACTTAATTATCAATATTACACAAATAGTAAAAGCCATATTCTCATCTGATTAAAGACAAAACCATTTAAATGTGAAGCTGTTCTTGGACATTGCAAACGAAAAAAAAAAAAAATAAGACTAGGCTACCATGCAAAAACGTTTGTTTATTCAATACAAACAGGTGTTTACTATTCTACATCTTAAAATTTCAAGTGTCAGAAAGCTAACATTATTAAAACCCCACATTTTAGCGTTTACCACGTTACTGTAGACTATTTGGGAAAGTGATTGTGCCTTTAAACTTTGAAACAACAGGAAGAAACATAACATAACGATTTCTATTTTAAGCGGTGCTGGTGTATCGCGGCCGAATAACACAACTATGCACAAACTCTAAGGAGCCTTTAACATACATTAATGCAGAGATGGGCACTCGAGTTAGTGACTCGATCGGACTCGAGTCGCATTTTTATAAACTTAAGACCTGACTCAGACTCGACCTGAAATGACTCCAGACTTGACTCGACTCGAGTAAAAGGACTCGTGAAAAATTTAAAAGCAACTCGAATCTTTTATCCTTAAATACTTATATAACTGATATTCAAAAGGCGGACCGCGCACCCCGGCATCCATCCGGACCGCAAGCCGTAACACAGCAAGTGAGCAGCACGTCAAAACAGCGGAGCGGCTCACATAACAAGCGCCCAGGGTCGTTTATGGTAAATATCTTTCAGCGCTATAGCCTCTAGTATTTTTTTTATCAAAAGCCAAACGCGCTTTCTTCAAGCCCTTTCAGCTCCGTGCGCTTTCTCTCTCTCTCCGGACGTGCGCCGGCGCCAAGTTTAAGAGCTGTGGATGACGCGGTTATTTTAACAACAACAGAAACAACAAAACACACAAGAAAACAACAATGGTGAAAATATAGTTATTTTACATACTATCTATTTATCTATCTATAACCTATGACTCTGACTGTTCAAGCCAGATGTAAGACGTTTATCTACATTTAGCATTATTAATCTGTAGGCTAAGAACATTTCAAAAGAATCATGTAGGCTAATTATAATTAGGAAAATTGTTGTTAGATGACTAGGATAGAACTTAAACTTTGGAATTGCTAGTTATCTTTCTTTTCTGCTCAAGATGAGAACGTTTTGATATTTGTGGCTACATGGTTTTTAGATAATGCTTTTAAGTAGGCTAAAATATTTAAATAGTATAGATTTCAGGAGGAAAACCCTGAACAGAAACATTGTTTTTTCTGTCACATGGCCTCGCATGTATCTAAATGTAAAAATGCAATCCATGTAAAAAAAAAAAACATTTTTCGGACCTCTGCTTGGAAGAAAATATGCTGCGCCTTGGAACTTTAATTGAATACCCCTGACTTATA
>NW_015645134.1:17022-29801 GCF_001515625.1 Sinocyclocheilus rhinocerous
TGAACAGAAACAGTATTTTTTTCTGTCACATGGCCTCGCATGTATCTAAATGTAAAAATGCAATCCATGTAAAAAAAAAAACATTTTTCGGACCTCTGCTTGGAAGAAAATATGCTGCGCCTTGGAACTTTAATTGAATACCCCTGACTTATATAATAAAGAAATGCTTTATTTTTATGGTTTTGTAATATCTGTGTCACATATTTCCTTGTGTGTCATGGTAGATCGAACTCTTATTATAGAATTTCATTACAGAAAAACTGTTTTGAGCATGGTAATGGATTAAAACATTGCCTATAAACAACAGGCTGGATGTACCTTACATCAACAACACCTCTTTTTTTTTTTACAAAGCATATTATAGAATATATAGCCTATAGCCTATGTCTATAGCCTATAAAACAGCTTCGTAAATAGGAAGATTTCAATACATGAGGATTTTGAATGAGGTTTTTTTAGCAAGCCACTAAATAGGTGCGTTCGACTTCATGCAGCACTGCGCAGATCAATCGCAATCTGACTTGAAGCAGTGCATGCCGGTTAGTAATTTTGTCCGACTTGAGACGGCACGGACTCCACGTCACTGTCACGTGTGGCATCAAAGCACCGCGAGAGCATTTCGAGAGGGGTCGGCTGACTCAGCCGGCGCAGTTTCTCCAGAGCGGCTGCAGGAGCGTTGAAAAAAAAAGTCTTGCCGCAGCATTTTGGATAAGCTGAATTTGAGATTTAGATATACCGCAATATAAAGAATTGCAGTAATCTAGACGAGACGTAACGAACGTAACAACAGCCATTTCTAGAGTTTTAGGAGTGAGAAAGTTTTTAATTTTAGACAGTAAACGACGCTGATAGAAACTGGACCCAATGACAGAAGAGATATGTTTATCAAATTTTAAATGCTGGTCGACTAGAATACCTAGGTTCCGCACCCGCGAGGATCTAAAAATGAATAAACTTTCTAACTCAGGGCTTATACACTGAGAGTTATCATTTGGACTGAAAACAATGACCTCAGTCTTGTCTTCATTTAGGAAGAGGAAATTTTGGGCTAGCCATGATTTAACCTCCTCTAAACATTTCAGAAGAGAAGTAATCGCAGTGGAATTGTTTTTCTTGATTGGTAGATAGATTTGAGTGTCATCTGCGTAGAAATGAAAAGACACACCATGTTTTCGTAGAATAGAGCCCAGAGGTAACATGTAAAGAGAGAATAGAGAGGGAGCTAAAATAGAGCCTTGTGGAAGGCCACAGGTCAGAGGAGCAGGGGAAGAGGAAAAATTACCCAACTTCACTAAAAACTTTCTGTCAAACAGGTATGACTGAAACCATTTCAGAACGTTTGCTTTTAGACCTACCCAAGACTCTAATCTAGATAATAGTGAGGAGTGGTGGTATCAAAATCTAAAAGAATAAGATCCACCGAGTCTCCGGAATCAGTAGAGAGGTAAATATCATTTAACACTCTCAAAAGGGCGGACTCAGTGCTGTGAGCAGACTTAAAACCAGATTGAAAAACCTCATAAATACAATTACTAGTCAGAAAATGTTGAAGTTGATTCAGCACAATTTTCTCCAAAACTTTTGAAATGAAAGGTAGAACAGAAATAGGCCGAAAAAATTTTAGGACAGAAGGATCCAGTGAAGGTTTCTTGAGCAGAGGAGTGACCGTAGCGACTTTAAGGTTGGCAGGAACAGAGCCGGTTTGGAGACACTTATTAATAAGAGACACCAAACCTGGCCCAATCGAATCGATAATTAATTTTAAAAATCTCGGGTGAATGATATCGCTAGAACAGAATGAAGGTTTAAGCTTGTCAATCACTTGCTTCAATTCCTGGAGGTTGATAGGTTCAAAAACATCCAAAAATGCAGAGGCAGATGACATAATTGGAGAGACAGTTAAAGTTAAAGTGGGGCAGACGCTAAGCCTTAAGTTAATAATTTTGTCACTAAAATATCTCAAGAAGCTTTCACAGAGAGCATCAGAGGCAACAGGCAAGGTGTTAACTGAAGGTTTTGTAACAGATTGAATAATTGAAAACAAAACCGTAGGTTTAGAATGATTAGTTTCAATTAGATTAGAAAAGTATGCAGCTTTCACAGACTTAGCTGCAGTCTGGTAAGATGTAAGAGAGTCTCTGTTTGAAGAGAGATATGCAGCCTGTCCTTTTTCCATTTACGTTCTGAACTCCTTACTGCAGTTTTGTCTTAGGAGACGGGTATCAGAGTTTTGCCACAGTGCAGATAAAATTGTTACTATCCCACCCCCGCGTCCACTCGGACGAGGAGAGTTAAAAAATGTACAGTCAGCAGGGATCAGATCAGAAAAAGGAGTTAGATCACCAACCTTTATCAAGGATTCCGTGATAAACATAAAATCCAAGTTGTGAGATTAGTAAAAATCATTTAATAAGAAGGTCTTATTCACCAAGAAACGGGCATTTAATAATGCCATCTTCGGTGAAGAAATAATATCAGGAGATGAGGACGCTCTTTTCAGCGAGCGCAGATTTCCGTGAGTTACTCCCCGTCGTCGGGAGCCGAGGCTGATTCGGTGGAGACCGGCACGGGAACCAGGACTTGGGTGCAGGGGGAGAACAGGACGAAGCCACCGGTAGGCCAAATCCAGCAGGCAGCAGGCAGCAGAGCCGCCCCAAATGACCCGTGGGAAGGATCCGAGAGAAGGCCAGCCCGCAGATGAGCTTTAAGCTTCACGATGTATCCTCCGCGTTTGCCTCGTTTCCTCCTTCGCTTTCTCCGCAGGATGCCGAGGGGCCACCGGCGGATACAATCCGGGATAACCACCTGGAACAACTCATTCCTATTGCCAAAGGAGCAGTCCACATCCAAAGTGTAAGAGTTGGTGAATGTGTCCGCAACTGAGTTGCGGATGTCCAAGAGTGCTTGACGGTTGTAGATTAAAAGCATGTAGCAGTTTAAAGACAGAGCAGACAACCAGACAAGCAAACACGAGAGCAACAGATATAATCAGTATATATCTGTTGCTCATGAAAACATTTCTGAAACGTCTGTATATTTGACAAATATTGCATTTAATTCACTTCATCTGTGATAGAGTATGCAAACACCACGCGAGCGTCACTAACTGGAGCAGAAAGTGTCCGGCTTGACGGCTCCGTTTTCAACTCCGCCCCCGACTGCAAGCGGCTACTCTCGTCGACTGCCGTTTGTAGCCGTGCTTCAAGTCGAACGCACCTAGTGACTTGAGACTCAACTCGAACTCGTGACCAAAGACTCGAGACTTGACTTGCTGTTGGGGGGGCACAAGGGGGGGCCAAGCATATTTTGAGTGGGGCCAGTGCCACTCCGTGCCACCCCTCTAGACACGCTCCTGTAATGTTCTAAGCGAAAGTGCGGTTCTGAATGTGCATGCGCGGTGTACATGAAGACTTACGACTGATACACGGCAACATGCCAAGTGCGCTGGTTATGCAAATAGTGATTCAGTAAACGTAAGATTTGATTCAACTTTACACCATGCTTGTCCGTGTCTCCTTGATAGAAACAGAACATCACACTGGCGACGAAGATTGAAATCTACGTGCAGAAACAGAGCGACAACACTCGACGCTGACAAGCACAAACACTACAGAGGGCGATAACCATGGCGATTATCTACTGTCCCCGAATGTCTTTCACGCTGGCCCCGGGCCATCGGGCAGTCCTTATTGTAAAGCCCTGAAATGGTAAATGCAAGGGCTGTCAATCTATGTTTGGTGAAGCTACAAACCAAAACGCAGCCCAAAAGTCGCATGTATAGCCTATACTGTTCACTTATATTTTGTATTGTTTGATGTCCTGAAACAATTATGCTAGTTGAGACCTTTTTAACAATATATGACCAGTATGTCTGTTATATAACATCACATTTTCAAGTAAAGTCATATTTTTATTTTCAATTTAGGCATATATTTTCAGTTCATATTTTTGGCCTTTTTCTTTTTCAGCCAAAAGCCAAAGGCACTGAGGTCCACCCTATTTTACTAAGGTCCACTCACTTGAAAATTTCTGGCCTCGCCACTGGTGCAGATTTAGTGTGAATGCTTGTCTAACGTAATCATTTTTTTTATGCACTTCAATGTTATGATATTGATAAAGTAAACTAAACTTCTTTCTCATTTAAAGGGGTCATATGATGCCATTACGAGTTTTTTTAACCTTAAACCGCATAAACACATTTCATTACACCAAATACACAAAATAATGTTATTTTAGCAACATATGACCCCTTTAATAAAAAAATATTAGAGGGGAGAATAAAGGCACATGTGTGTACATGCGAGGTGACAGCTTGCGTGATTTCTAGGGCGGTGCAGTGCATCACAGAGTGAGTGATATTTATTTAATTTTTTCTGGTAAATGTTTATGTACACTCAAATAAAATTGATTTATGTCTAAAAATACCAAGGGAAGCAGGTCACGGAGATGATGACATTACTAATGTCACTGATTAAACCCACTCTCTATCACTCAATAAACGAACCACATTGCTGCGTGTTTTTGAAAGATTTGATATTTGGTTTAATAACATCAAGTTTGCGAGTATGACTCTGACTAGGCTTGTGAAATAGCAGAACTTGAACAGGGACATTCTAAGATGCTTAACACGAATGACGCTTAATGTGGCTTAATGTACTAAGACAGTGATAAAGACAAAATTGTAAGACATGCAGATATTCATATAAGCCCAAAATATAAACGCAATGCGTTAATTTACACATTAATCATTTTCCTCTCAAACGAAAAACGCTTAATGCACTGAGACAGTGATATTAAAAGAACACATTAGTACATCAAGCCAGCATTTTAAAATGCTACAAAAAGCTCCCAGGTTTTTTTATTTTGGTTGTCATTTGTTGAAATAAATGTAAAAAATACAGTGTGTTCGTGTCTGTCTGTTGAATCATGTGACCCACAATCTCTGACTCTCCTCCATGGCCATGGAAAAATTCATATTTACAATGACAATAAATTACACTCCTTCACTGAAATGCTTCCAAAAAAGAAATGGATGGACTTCTGTCAGCTTGTAGAACACACACATTTATCTGGATATTCTACCATTTAATGGCTGAAGCAGCAGCGAGCAGCAGTGAGCATCCACTGCGCGACACTGTTTTCACGCTAATAATATTGTAATATTTATTGGGTTCTATCTCTTTTTCTTATAATATGGGACTAAATGAGATCATAGTTCAATTAACTTGCTGCCACCACCTTTGTTTAGCCCGGTTAGGTCCGGGATAGGGAGCAACCACAACCAGAATAAGGAAATAGGAATAACTTTATTAACACATTTCTAGTTTTAAGTTTGACTGGGTATCGAACATCAAACAGCAGTATAAAATTCATCAAACACATGCTACAAAACCCCACCCGTAATTCATAAAACTCTGCTCAGTAGTGCATCACTTCACTCGGACACACGTGTTTCAAATATAAAAGGGCACGGCAAATGTGAAAAATCACACGTGTACTGCTGCGAGTTTTCGGCACAAGCCTTAATACAATTTACTTCCCCCTCCCACATAAACAAAACCCCACAATACAATACAATACAATTACAAACAATAATAAAACCACACTTCCCTCGTCCGGTGGCCGTCGAGACACCCCCCGTCGAATCCTGAAGTGATGTCCGTCTGTCGATTCAATGTCCGTTGATCTGTTCCGTGTCACTCATATAAACCGGCGTCCAACACACCAACACAGTCTCTGATCGTGAACAGAACATTCATCCACATCGACTCAGTCCAATAAATTATTCATCTGACCACATAGTCATCTGTCCAGCAATTCATTCATCCTGCGCAAGATTCACAAAAAAAGGTCAAGCAAGCCTCATCCTTCAGTCTCGTCTGCTCCTTATATTAAATTGCTCCATTCACTCTGCTCCAGGTGATTCACATCATTAATCAAAGTGCCGCCCACGCCTCACTTGACACTTTGTCACACTACACCCCCCCCCTTCGAAAAAAGAAGCTTGTCCTCAAGCCCCCTACAGTACATAATCTTGTGTCCAACGGGGCAGTCTCTGCATTCGTGTTGGCCTAAACTCACGAACTCTCTGGGGTCGGGCCATAACCTCTGTCTCTGGCAACAAACTCCCAGAACCCCCAAGAGTCACTGAAGCAGACATATCCCCAGTAACAAGGGCTGGTCCATAATCCACAGAAGTCGATCCCGACAAGCTCTCTGATACAGTCTCCAAACTCGAACTATTAGTCACTGCCGGCACTGTGTCCCCTGAAGCTGCTGGTCAAAAAGGGGGGACGGTGACTCCAACTGGAGCAGATTCTATATCCGCAAGAACCACTGTACCTGGAGCCAACAAAGGAGCAGACTCCATATATATGAGTGTTGCTGAAAAATGTGTCCCCAGCAAAAATCCCACTCAAGGTGGGTTCTAGTACAGGCTTGTAACCACAAGGGGGTCCCAAAATCCTCTCCTCCCAACACGCTGGTCTGATGAGCTCCTGACGTTACTGTAGGTGGGGTCTCTCCGGTCCACCACCTTGGAGAACAGCCACACCTGTCAATGAGGAAGAAACATGAGGCTTGAGTCTATTAAAATGAACAATCATTTATACTCCCTTTTCCTAATCCAGAAGCTTATACAACACTTCTGAAACCCTCTCCACAACCGTATATGGACCCTTATACCGTCTTTGTAGTTTGGGACACACACCTCTTCTTCGAGCTTTTTAACCCAAACCTTCTCCCCTACAAAATAACACTGATGATTGATTTTAACATCAAAGTGGAATTTTTGCTTTGCAGAGGCCTTCATTTGATCTTTCCTAACTGCCTCCACCACAGTTAAAAGGCTATCTGCCACACTTGAAACATACTGAACAGGGGTCTGGAATCTTTCTTGTGCACCCACATCAAACATCACATCAACCGGAAGGACTATTTCCCGACCAATCAATATCTGATAAGGCGTAAACCCGGCACTAGAATGCAAACTACTTCTTTATGCCATCATAACATAAGGTAACAGGGTATCCCAATTTTGTTGGTTCTCATCTACAAACAGGGACAACATAGAAAGAAGGGTTTGATTAAATCGCTCAATTAGTCCATTGGACTGAGGGTGGTATGGTGACGTTCTTGTTTCATGTATGGTCAACAATCTGCACAATTCTTTAAAAAGACATGACTCAAAATTCCTTTCCTTGATCTGTATGGATACTCCGAGCTGCTCAAACCCACTCCTCTACCAAACATTTAGCTGCTGTTTGAGCTACCTGGTTAGGTAATGGAAATGCCTCTGTCCATTTAGAAAAGTAATCCCCAATAACTAAAATATACTTATTCTTCTGACTAGTTTCTGGAAGGGGACCTACAACTGACAATCCAACTGATTTACGTGAAGCACAATCTACACACTCTTTGCACCATCTTTCGATGTCTTTGTACCACCCTGGCCAATAAAAATGATCTCTTACCTTCCCCTGCTACTTCTGTACCCCTAAATGACCACCAGTGGGAACATTATGCAACATCCCCAATATTATGGGCACCATTGACTTAGGGAGGACCACCTGCATGCCACCTAACCCACTCCTCCCCTCCGGGCAAACTCGCACCAACCGTCCGTCCTGTACTTTAAGCTGATCCCACACAGCAGCGTATTTCTTGAGGGAAGGATAATTTTTTTATGTTTTCTAACAGCCCTTTCGGACACCCCTTCAATTGCAACAACAAGTTAAATTCTGAATCACTTTGTTGAGCATGTCTTAGTTCCTCTTCCCATGCTAACGGGGTGTTCTCAATCTCTTCCTCCCCCTCCTGACATCTGGGATCACTACCACAAGCACAGACCAGTTTAACCCCTACATCACTGACTGGCCCATCCAGTAACACAGAGGACCCATTTACTCCTGATACCCTGGTGAAATCATTCAATCCTTCACTTACTGCTAATGCCGGGATTCTCAAAAGATCATCTGCATTGCCATGTTGCCGCCCTGGCCGATGTACAATCTTGTACTGAAAATTAGCCAGTTGCTCCACCCACCTTGCTAATTGTCCCTCTAATCCTTGAAAATTATGAAGCCATCTTAAAGAATTATGGTCTGTCCTTAAGACAAATTCCCTCCCCAAAAGGTAGTACTTAAAATAATTTACAAAAGTAACCATACTGAGCAATTCTTTCTTTGTAGTGGCATATCATCGCTCAGCCTTGGACAAAGCCCGGCTAACATAAGCCACCACCCTTTCCAAGCCATCCACCTCTTGCGAGAGAACGGCACCTATTCCAAAATCACTAGCATCAGTATCCAAAATGAAAACCCTATCAGGGTCAGGATATGCTAATATGGGAGCTGAGATAAGATGGGTTTTTAACTCTACAAAATCCTTTTGACATGCTTCATCCCATTTAAACTTCTTCCCCTTTTCTGTCAACTGGTGCAAAGGCCGGGCAATTTCAGCTTCCGCACAAATCAACGGTAGTAAGAGGCCAACACCAAGAAGCTCCTCACCTCCATCTGATTACCTGGCACAGGCCAAGTCCTAACAGCCTCCACCTTCTTTGGGTCAGTCTTCACTCCCTCGGCTGAAATTACATGACCTAAATATTGGACTTCCGTAGAAAACAAATTACACTTTGATGGCTTAACTTTCAAATTAGCTACACGCAGTTTACTCAATACCTCCCCTAACCTACTCAAATGCTCCCCAAAAGTTCGGCCAAACACAATGATGCCGTCAAGATAGACTAAACAAGTGGAACACTGCAAGTCGGCCAGGACTAGATCCATCAGCCTCTGAAAAGTACTTGGACCATTGGTAAGGCTGAAAGCTAAAACATAAAATTCAAATAGCCCTTGCCTGGTGATAAATGCAGTCTTAGCCTTATCCGTAGGTGCTACCTCAACCTGCCAATATCCACTTGCTAAATCAAGTGTACTAAACCATTTTGCATTAGCCAAACTGTCCAAGGCATCATCAATTCGAGGAAGGGGGTATGCATCCTTGCGAGTGACATCGTTCAATTTCCGATAGTCCACACAAAAAGGCAAACCCCCATCCTTTTTCCGTACAGGAACTATAGGTGTCGGCTCATGGACTACATGAAGGTTGAATAATACCACAATCTTGCATCTGTTTAAGATTGTCAGCCACTTCTTGTTGCAGGTGAAGCGGAACCTTTCAGGGGGCCATCTCAATAGGCCTTGTATACCCAGTATCAATCTCATGGAATGTCAGGTGAGTCCTCCCCAAATCAGCATCACTCACACTGAAAACACTCAAATTCTGACTAAAAATTTGCCTAATAGCTTGAAGCTGCCCTGGTTCAAACCCCCTACCATCCAAACCCAATTCTCCAATCAAATCCTCTAACAACCATAACTTATCCTGACACTCCCCCAACTCTTCACCTCCCACTTCTACATCTGTAACCAGGGTCCCTAAGGCCATACCTTGTTTCAGTGTGAGCGGGTCATCTGCCACATTAATAACTCTCACTTGCAATTTTCCATTATCAACCTTACACACAATCCTAGCTACCAACGCATCCCTCTTGGTTAAAGTGCCCGGCTCCAACATCCCCTCTACACTTTGCAGCTCCCCTTCTACTACTCCAGTAATAACAATTACCTCACTCCTGGGAGGAAGCGTAACATCACCAAAAACTGTCACTGATAACATTTATCTTGCATCATGAACAAAATATAATGGTAATTTCTTCCCCATGATGCTACACTGCCTACTCCCTAGATCAATAAGTAGTATCTGTGATTCAGCTTATGACAAAAATGATTTATGATCCTTGATTTATGGCTTTGACCTTTTGACCTTTCCCCTCCCCCACGTAGCCTACCCACATTGCGACCACCCTCATCACGACCATCCGCGGTGTGTTGACCCCGTGACCTGTTAGATGTCCAGATGTGACCTATGACCTCCGGGGGAAGACATATGATGTTTGTTCAGATGTTTGTACGTGACCGAGGATGACAGGAGATAAATTAAGTCCTGATGAATGTTTTTGTATTTTTATGGTCCGTTCCCACATCCGGGGGGTTTCCCCATCTGGGGTCCGTGTGTCCGGTTGCATTCCAAGGTGTGCTTAGATAAATAGACCCAGACACTTCTGTGGAAAATCAGAAAAGAGCTGTGAAATACATAGACATGGACGGTTTATACTCACCTAAAACTCCTGAGAAGGAATGAGATGAACAATAAACAGAATAAATAAACAATTTTATCAGATTCTCTTTCTCTCACACACACACACACACACTGTAATGTATAATGAAATTGGGGATAAAATTTTTTAAATTTGGTTATGTTTTATTTCACAATGTTGATCTGTTTAAACATGTTCTCATGGAGTTCGAACAAACTATTATGTTATGTTTTGTTTAAATAACAGTAGTACTAGGTGTTTGTAAACTCTGCCAGGCCCCACTTAAGGGACGGTCCAGGAGTGGTGTGCAGCTTTTACCCACCCGATACGGAATTTATTGTTCTCGTACAACCATAGTCATACACACAGACACAGACACATACATTAAAACATACATTAAAACAGACTGCTCTACACTCGTCCTGAGTGACCTGTCAGTTTTACTCACTCTTCCACTGATACACTTCCTCAACACAGTAAAAAAGCAGTACCCTGCAGGAATTTTTGCCTATCATAGGACTTTGCGCGCTTCCTTATAATTTATCTGCTTAATGTTTATTGCTATCCTAACACAAACACTCAGCACAAGCACAAACACAAACATACACGCAAACACAAACAGTCAATCACACACAAACACTCAACACAAAGACAAGCATACACACAAACACTCAACCAAACACAAATATGCAGCAAAACGCAAACCCAAACATACACGCGAATGCAAACACACACACACTGCTTTTAAACATTGAAACTTTTACGATGTCTCATACAAACCTTTTACAAATAAAACGTTTTACCATCACACTGTGTATCTCTACAAAATGATGAAAAGCAGTATGATTAAACAATTACGTAACTTTTGTTTTATCAAATAAGTTAAATTTTGTAGAGTTTTCAAACCTAAAACCATGAAGTTCTAACATAGGGGTTAGAAGTAGTCAAATGAGCCTCTGATGAATGCAAGGCGCTTACAGAGAATTTTCTTTATGAATTAGACCTAAATTGGACTGAAAATCAGTTGTCATAAGGTTGTTTGCAACAAAAGTACTTTTTAAACAAGGCGCTACGAATGTCTCACAGAATATTTACAACAGATAGGCGCTTACAATTTTCTTTATGAATAAGACCTAAATTAGACTGAAAATCAGTTGTCATAAGGTTGTTTGCAACAAAAGTACTTTTTAAACAAGGCGCTACGAATGTCTCACAGAATATTTACAACAGATTAGACTTTCTTTCTCACTTTAAAAATGCTATTATTAAACCATGATGTTTAAAAGCACCATATTTATTTTCACACTATGTTTTATTTTATTAAAATAAAAACAAGCGGGTCTATACAGTTTTATATTACTAAGATTTGATCAAATAATTGATAGAAGAAATAATCGATAAGTCCAACTTATCACCCCCACCTGATTTGTCTGACGGCTTGTGATGATATATATCTTACTGATACAGATGTGTTAAGATGTTAACTATAATGTGTAAAGTTCAATATTACTGTTAAAAATTGTTTAAAATGTAATCTTTGTAGCTTTCATGTAGGATTCATGTCCACACTCAAGTGTTTTTTGTGTAACAGAGTCCTGAGACAAATGAAAATAGAATGTATGAAAGATTTTTCTCTTTAAGATATTTGTAATTACAGACTAAAAGCTTTAGTTTGATTAAAACAATTGAGTTTATACATTTCTCTTGAATACGTATACGGTAACCAGTGAGTACATGAAACAGTATAAATACTATTATTATTATTATGTGAGTATAGGAGAGCATATAACAACCGGTTTGTTGGGGAAAAACACATACTGTAGTGTTATGTTTCTAAGGTAGGATGCTTGTAGTTAAATCACATCTTTAACCAAAAACATTTTTCATTGAAACTCTCCCTCACACACACACACACACACACAGCTTTCACAGACTCCCACAAACTGCCAACAACATTCTTAAGTTTGTTTTATCATTTTGCTGTACCTTAGATCCTAATGGAATTATTTTAAGCATTATTACAAGTATAGATGCTGAAAGAGCTCATTAACCTGTTTAACTCTAAAAATGTGTACAATATCACTTAAAACTAGTTTGACAAATAAGGGTATGCTCATAAAACAAGCCTGGACCCAATTTGAAGCATTCTAACAATTACAACCATTGCAGAAAATGTATTATAGCACCGCAGTAAGATATAACTCTGGATGTGTGATTGACCAACTTATCAGATGTTCAACATATTATTACAAGTCCCTACTTACCTAGTTTATGATGAAACAAAAAAATATAGGCATGAGCTAACAATCACCTTGGAGAAAATCAACAGCAGTATGAAAAGACAATGCAGAAAAGCTGAGCAGATGTGACGGAAGACGAAACTTGAAATTCACTATAGCATCTATAAGACAGCCTTCATGCTTTCAATGTGTAACTAGCCACAGCTAGACAGACCTTCTTTACAAACCTTATAACTTAAATAACACTCAAATACAAACAACAATAGCAAAATTTTGAAAGAAATAGTACAGCACCTTACATAACCTGCTATCTTGGCACGCTTCCCACATCATTTTTCAAAAGTGTGTTTAACTGTTTAGAAGCAGATCTCTTATAA
>NW_015645135.1:0-2372 GCF_001515625.1 Sinocyclocheilus rhinocerous
TCCAGAGAGGTCAGCAATGGATGATTACATTTGTAAAGCACTGGATAATGGATTCATTCGGCCTTCCACTTCACCGGCAGGAGCTGGGGTTTTTTTCGTGGGTAAGAAGGACGGAGGTCTTCGCCCTTGCATTGATTATCGTGGCCTAAATAACATCACGGTGAAGAATCGATATCCACTACCACTTATGGCCACAGCCTTTGAACTTCTCCAGGGCGCTACCATCTTCACTTGAACTTCTCCAGGGTGCTACCATCTTCACGAAATTAGACCTCCGGAATGCGTACCACCTAGTGAGAATCAGGGAGGGGGACGAATGGAAGATGGCTTTCAACACCCCTACAGGGCATTACGAGTATCAGGTGATGCCCTTCGGGCTAGCTAATGCCCCAGCCGTCTTCCAAGCCCTTATCAATGATGTTCTTTGAGAGATGCTCAACAAATGTGTTTGTATATCTCAATGATATCTTAATATTTTCCCAGAGTTACGAAGACCACGTTCAACATGTCCGGCAGGTTCTATCTCATCTGCTCTCTAACAACCTCTTCGTCAAACTAGAGAAGAGTGAGTTCCACAGCACTACAGTCTCTTTCTTGGGTTTCATCCTGTCATGTGGCAGTGTACAGATGGATCCCAGCAAGGTTCGTGCAGTCTTGGAGTGGCCCCACCCTGATTCAGTGAAACAAGTCCAATGCTTCCTGGGTTTCGCCAACTTTTATAGGAGATTTATTCGAAATTTCAGTTCCATTGCAGAACCTCTCACAGCTCTCACCAGGAGGTCTGGCACACCCTTCCAGTGGACAGAGAAGTCTAACCAGGCATTTGAACGACTCAAACAGCTGTTTACTTCAACTCCCATATTGACCCTACCAGAACCTGAGTTACCGTTTATTATCGAGGTGGATGCCTCGGACGTGGGTGTGGGAGCAGTTTTGTCCCAGAGAGCAGCTAGGGACAATAAACTCCACCCTTGTGCCTTCTTTTCACGTCGACTGACAGCAGCAGAGAAGAACTATGATATTGGGAATCGGGAGTTGCTGGCTGTTAAGCTGGCATTGGAGGAATGGAGGCACTGGCTGGAGGGTGCTAAACACCCGTTTGTAATATGGACGGACCACAAGAACCTCACTTACATTCAGGGAGCCAAGAGGTTAAATCCTCGGCAAGCTCGGTGGGCCCTTTTCTTTAACCGGTTTGACTTTGTCCTCTCTTACAGACCTGGTTCCAAGAATATTAAGCCTGATGCTCTGTCAAGGCAGTTCGAGTCCCAGGAAGAGGAGGGCAGGTCAGAGCCCATCATACCAAGGTACAGAGTGCTGGCAGGCATCCAGTGGGACTTGGAGACAGCAGTACGGAAGGCCCAGATTCACCAGCCTAACCCAGGTAATGGCCCATCGGGTCGCCTCTTTGTGCCTAACACCATCAGGTCCAAAGTACTGCAGTGGGGTCATGCCGCACCGTCATCTGGACATCCAGGGGTCCTAAGAACCCTGAGGCGGATCCAGTCTAAGTTTTGGTGGCCCAATATGGGAACCGATGTCCGGAGGATGGTTGCTGCATGTTCCACTTGCGCCCGGATTAAGGAACCTATAGCCCTCCCTCAAGGTAGACTACATCCCCTCCCTATCCCGAGACGACCCTGGTCCCACATATCCATGGATTTTGTTAGTGGCCTCCCCAGTTCTCAAGGTAACACAGAAAATCTGTCGACCACAACAAGAATCACTAAGGCATGTCATCTCATTCCCACCCCTAAGATTCCTACAGCAGGCCAGACGGCAGAACTTCTCATGCAACATGTCTTTAGGATTCATGGGTTTCCCCAGGATATGGTGTCTGATAGGGGTTCCCAGTTTACCTCAAGATTCTGGAAAGCTTTTGGACCTCTAACTGGTTCCACTATCAGTTTGTCCTCAGGGTTTCATCCCCAATCCAATGGCCAGACAGAGAGAGTGAACCAGGAGATTGAGAAGACCCTCAGGTGTCTGGTCTCGAACAATCCGAGTTTGTGGAGTTCCCAGCTGGTCTGTGCAGAATTTGCCCATAACACCCTCCATCACTCCTCATTGGGTATGTCTCCATTTGAATGCCAATTTGGGTTCCCCCCCCATTGGGTATGTTTCTATTTGAATGCCAGTTTGGGATCCCCCCCCCCCTCTTTTCTGAACAGGACCTTCAAGCACAGGTTCCAGCAGCGGCCCAGTTAGTCCGGAGGTGCCGAGGGGTCTGGCGGAGAGCTTGGGCTGCCCTGGTAAAAAAAGACGTCGGCGGATTGGTCCGTCATTTCGTCCGGGGCAGAGAGTGTGGCTTTCCACTAGAAACCTTTCATTGCACCTCGAGTCACGGAAACTGGGTCCTAGATACATTGGAC
>NW_015645136.1:0-684 GCF_001515625.1 Sinocyclocheilus rhinocerous
TCCGGACAAAAGCGCTGATGCCTTGTCTGGATCACATCCCTAGGTTTTGCCTACCTCCATTTGACCCGCGATTCCTTCTACACCTACCCGCAGGCGGGGGAGGAGCGCGAGCCGCGACACTAGCCTTCTGTGGCCGTCTCTGATCCTCAGACCGAGACGGACCAGGACCCCTATGCTGTTCGGGCTTAGACCTGGACCATCGTGAAATGAAGGACTGAAGGCCGCTGAGCATGCCTTTGCCTCCCTGAACTTCTCGACCACCGTCTCAACGGAGGTAACCAAAAATATTCAGAAGGCGAAACCGGCGCATCGAGAAGAAAGCCCCTCTCTTCCATCCCGATATCTGCCAGGTTCACCCACAGATGTCTCTCAATACCTACTATAGCTGCCATGCTTAGTAGCACAGAGAGTGAGATCTGTGGTGCGGCGAAACTCAGCTACCTCATCAGGCCTTTATCCAGGTCTTCCAGCAGGTCAGCCTAATATGCCTGGAGCACCGCATTGTGCGCAACGAAGCAACAGCCTGACCTGCTGCTGCGTATGCCCTGCCATCTAAGCGAGATGGCAAGGAGGGAGTTTTAAGAGAGGACATCTCACCCATAGAAAGATAGCTAGCCAGTCGTCTTTTTTACAGGGGCATCCTCTCATAGTCGTTTCCGCGCATCGCCTCGATGTTGGCAGAAC
>NW_015645136.1:1086-1187 GCF_001515625.1 Sinocyclocheilus rhinocerous
CCTGCCATGCTTCGAACGCAAGCTTCAGACGAAGAAGTGAATGACATGTTCTCCCTGCGCCTATTTATACTATAGTCGCACCGGTAATGACGTCATGGGCT
>NW_015645137.1:0-1460 GCF_001515625.1 Sinocyclocheilus rhinocerous
AATAAACGTGGAACACACAACACTATTATACATTTATTTATTTAAAACACATACTTTTTTACATTTTAAATTTGCACATATCATACCTGTACATACATAATTGTCTATATTATATATTGTGTTTTTGCTATTTTGTACATTGTCTATTTGGTATATTTGTATATTATTCTTTTTATTATCTATGTCCTGTCTTGTCACTGTCATTCTGTTGCACTGTGGAGCTTCTGTCACTAAAACAAATCCTCGTATGTGTAAACATACCTGGCAATAAAGCTCATTCTGATTTTGATTCTGAAGATTTGGAATCCACTCTTGCCAGTCTTAGGGCTTCAACAACTGAGAACAAGGCAGTCTCGGTTGAATGTCCACTTCTGAAGCCAGATTGGTTGCTGTCCAGGAGGTTATCCCTCTATCCCTTCCTGTCCTAGCTTTTACAATTTTGAATGATGACTGAAACCAATTGTATACCTGGCACTTCTCGTGTTTATTGCCATCCTATGATGAATCGCTTGTTGTAATCTCCAAAAGTCGCTTTGTACAAAAGCATGAATAAATGAAAATGTAAACATGTCCTTAGGCAATATATTGTAGGTGGCTGTCAATGCATTAACACATTCTATTAATTCAAAAATCTTTAACGCGTTAAAATAATTGAACTCGATTTCGCTTCTGTGTTTGCGATCAGATCATTTTAAGCCACTAAACTCCAGGAAATTTTTCAGTCCAATGATCCGGTAAGCGAATGCATTCAAACAATCAGTCCAAAACAGCGCTAATGTAAAGGAAACCAGGCTGATTACATCAGAGATGAGACAGAGAGAATAGGGACTCACGTTTCATTTTGTGCCATTCAGGAAATAATGCATATGTACTGCTTGAATATGGATTGGTTCACTGGTTGAAAGTTTGGTTTAATGACAAATGCATTGGTTTATGATACATTGGTTTAACCAGACATATACTGGTTTACAGGGACACATTGACGCAAATGCTTCAACAGGCTGAAGCCCAGGTGCATGCACTTGGGAGGGGCCTACTGGCTGCAGGTGAATTATATTTTTTGAATAATTATGTGTACATATGGGAGTTTGCAGCAGTAACAACAGCATTCTGAAAACAAACTCAAACGCTCATTTTCAGCGATGGCCTGCTTGTAGTATATGTAGTGCATTGTTCAGTTTAGGTTTCCCTCACACAGTTTGTATAGTTGGTATGTTCCATGTATTCCACCGATATACTAGCGGAATACACAATGCATGCGCTAGTAAAGCCCAGCACGAGAGTGTCTTTATGTTAACGTGCAGATCAACAAGAAACACAACACTGCTGTGTGAAAGGAGCTGGACCGGACAACTTTCTGTAACGTCATACAGTGCGAGTTTAGTGACTTGCTTGGATGTAATCTGTGTGTCAGATGAAGGTTTTAGATTCAGTCACTGTGTTCCAACATGCTGCTTCAG
>NW_015645138.1:0-958 GCF_001515625.1 Sinocyclocheilus rhinocerous
TCCTCCGTCCTCCCTCAGCCCTCTTAAGCGGGATTTGGAAAGAGAGAAAAAAAGAAAAGAAACAGCAAACAAATACTTATACTTGCTTGTTGAACCCAGTTCTTCCCAAATACTGTAACAATAATGATTTCATGTTTCTTCCTGGAATTAATACATTCTTAATTATAAACTGCTCACCCCTCTGCTGAGGAAAAAGGTAAGCAAAAATGATTTTAATTAGTAGTGTTTACACATTTAATGTTACATTTCAGTTTTTATAGCTGTAATGGTTACTGACTCTGAACAAAAATAGGCTCCTACAACACAGGTGGGAATGTCTGTAATCACCCAAGGCTCCTACAAAAATGCCTCACATCTCGTGCAAAATGAAACACCTTTGCCATAATATTAATTCCTGTTAGATTTTTGTGTGTTACATAGAGTTGTGTTTTGCAAAAAGTGTTTTACAAAATTGAAAACAAAGTCAAAGGCAGAGAATTAGTGTCTGGTTTTGCAGATTTGGTGTGCGGTTCTGATGTTTGAGTGTCAGCTTTCAGAAACTGTGTGACAAGTAAAGATTTTATGTGTAAGCAGTTGAAAAACCAAAATGTACCAAACTCTTACTAGGATTCAGGAATTATTTTTGCAGCTCAATGTCTATCACAGTATACATACATTAAATTACAGATACAGATGTATAATTCAGCAATGAAATTTTGGGGAAAAAATCTTTTTCATTTTACTATACTGTAAAGTAATCTTGCAAAAAAATCTTTTTCATTTTACTGCTGTAAAGTAATCTTGCAGTGGATGAAAAGCACTAGATCAGTTCAAATACCAAATAATTGTATGAACTTGGCATGCACCACAATACAGTACAGTAACAAATAAATGTAAAACAAGTAAATTTAGCATCCTCTGCACATTTGGCAACATTTCATTACAGTATACAGTACTATAGCAGTTTCTTGGTCTCCTG
>NW_015645139.1:0-199 GCF_001515625.1 Sinocyclocheilus rhinocerous
ATTACTATCTATCTATCTATAGTCTAACTATTTCTATCTATCTATAATCTGACTATCAATCTATCTATCTGACTGTCTGTCTCTGTCTATCTAGTCTAACTATTACTATCTATCTATAGTCTTAACTATTTCTATCTATCTATCTATCATCTGACTATCTGACTGTCTGTCTGTCTATCTATAGTCTAACTATTACTAT
>NW_015645139.1:245-713 GCF_001515625.1 Sinocyclocheilus rhinocerous
TCTATCTATCATCTGACTCTATCTATCTATCTATAGTCTAACTATTTCTATCTATCTATCTATCATCTGACTATCTATCTATCTATAGTCTAACTATTTCTATCTATCTATCTATCTATCATCTGACTCTATCTATCTATCTGTCTATCTATCTATCTGTCTGTCTATCTATCATCTAACTATTACTATCTATCTATCTGTCTGTCTATCTATCTATAGTCTAACTATTACTATCTATCTGACTGTCTGTCTGTCTATCTATCTATAGTCTAACTATTACTATCTATCTATCATCTGACTCTATCTATCATCTGACTCTGTCTGCCTGTCTGTCTATCTATCATCTGACTCTATCTATCATCTGACTCTGTCTATCTATCTATCTATCATCTGACTCTGTCTGTTTGTCTGTCTGTCTGTCTGTCTATCTATCTATCTGACTCTGTCTGTCTGTCTATCTATAGTCTA
>NW_015645140.1:0-542 GCF_001515625.1 Sinocyclocheilus rhinocerous
GAGCAATCAACACTGTGTAGGGACCATGTCAATCAGAACACAATTAATTTATTAAGCTCTCTTACAATGAGCTGGTTATCTGAATTAGGTGTGTTAAATAAGAGAGACATGCAAAATATGCAAAGTGGTGGCACGCGAGAACTGAGACATGCAAAATATGCAGAGCGGTGGTACGCGAGGACTGGAATTAGGAACCACGGCTCTAGATCAGGGGTGCCAAAACTCCTGGAGGGCCACTGTCTTGCAGAGTTTAGCTCCAACTTGCCTCAACACACCTGCTGGTAAGTTTCTGGTATGCCTATAAGAGCTTGATTGATTAGATAAGATGGGTTTAATTGGGGTTGGAGCTAATCTCTGCAGAACACTGGCCCTCCAGGAGCAGGACTGGATACCTAGATAATAGCATAAATGTATAATACACTGTGGATGGAAAGGGTTCAAAGTGGAGAAAAAAAATGTCCAGTGACAATGTGATCCAGAAGAGTAGCTGAATTAGATACACTCTGCTCAAAGGACAGACACACTTTTTTTTAACTTTACAA
>NW_015645141.1:0-1094 GCF_001515625.1 Sinocyclocheilus rhinocerous
CCCTAGAGGACGCAGTTCGAAGTTCCCATGAAAGGGAATCACATTATGTATTGATGAAAGACATGTTACAGACAGAGTTTTGTCGTTAATACCTACTTACAATTTGGTTTGCCGCTATTAATGCTGTTCTGTCTGACTCATCTCAGGCTCTTTTTCTCTCCTGGTTCATTAGATTATCTCTTGTCCTCTTTGTTTGACATTTTTCTTCTTTCTCTCTTGTCCTGATGTTGCATTCTCCTGCAGTTTGTGATGCTGCACTGATCTTCTGCCATGAATTAATTTCTTTAAAAAAAAATGTCATTATCTGCTGAAAAAAAGAGATCCAGAATTAATAATAAAAAGCTTTCATCTACAACACAATTCAAAATGACAGTGTCATTACATTGTGGTGAGCTGAAATAGAGAATCTCCACTGCAGCTCTGATGACTCTGCTTTTGATCTGTATGAGATTACAAGCTTCAGAGAAACACAACCAATGCAAATGAAAAGACATATGCATAGTGTTGTTTGCGCAGCTGTTTCCTATAGTTCGTCAGTTGTCAATTATAGTACACAATACAGAACAGCACAATTGAATATTGGAACAGGTGGTGCCTGCTGTCGTCAGGCTGTATTATAATGCATACAGATTGATGAACAATGGTTGAACATTGTGTGTAATACATTTCAAAGAAGAGGAAGGACAAAAAAGTCAGAGGTGGCGAGTAAATCTTTTATTATTAATAAAAATAAATAAATGAACACATTAAAGTGCTGCCGGGCTCTCTGCCTCCACAGTCTATTGCACCGGCACACACACAAACAATAAACAGTCTCTCATGGTGATCAGTCTCTTATATCCCATCTCTCTGCAGATCACTGGAATTAGAGACAGGTGTTATCATTCACTTTACCTCCTTATCACCGTTTCACACAGAGATCTGATCTGATCATCATCAGTCTGTCTGGAATGACATGAAGAAACAGAACAAACTGAGACAGACTCAATCCAGAAGAACTGTGGCAACGTCTCCAAGACGCTTCAAGAAAGCTACCTGCAAAGCTCCCTGAGAAACTATGCGCAAGTGCACCGAGGGCAAAAGCTGCTTTAAAC
>NW_015645141.1:1194-5180 GCF_001515625.1 Sinocyclocheilus rhinocerous
AAACATTTATGACATTATTTTTGACAGCATTTTTACACAAGTGCCTAAAACTTTTAACTGTACTGTAGCTTTGCAGGTAGGTTGATGCCTTGAAGCGTCTTGGAGATGTTGCCACAGTTCTTCTGGACTGAGTCTGTCTCAGTTTGTTCTGTTTCTTCATGTAATCTCAGACAGACTGATGACGATCAGATCTGGGCCCGTATTCACAAAACATTTGATCTCACCTCTAAGAGTTCTCCTAAATAGCAGTAAAAGTTTTTAGCTAAGCGTTTTCTCTTAAAACCTATTCACAAAGCTGCTGAAACAAACTTTTACTAAGGAATAGAGAGAAGTCTTAAGCTAAGATAACGTTTTACTCTTCTATAGTAACGTGCGTCGTAGCGTACGACTCAATGTGTCATCATCGTACAGTCTACATGCATGTCGTACCCAAGTTTATTAGATCCATGACACACATTGTGACCAGCAACGATCTTATAGGATTACTAAAATCATGGAGTTTGTAGAAGGCTTAAAGCAATTTTATGTAATCAGCCCTGTCCATCTTTTTAAAAGTGATTTACATTTAATGAATATGATTTGATGCACAGATTAAAATTCAGTCTAGTTGAGTTCTCTGATCTGCACATCTGAATTGAGTGCAGGAAAGGGTGATTCATATTATATGAACACTCATAGTAACAGTATTCCTGATGCTAATGTGCAGATAGATGTATAATCAATCATAATTATATAATTAATTATATAAAGATTTATTTTTGGTATATTTTTTGCCTTTTTATTATGATAGGACAGATCAAAGCTTACAGGAAGCGAAGCGGGAGAGAGGTCTTCGAGTCAGGATTCGAACTCGGGACGTCACGGCCGTAGCAATGCAATTTTGAAACCAAAATAAAATTTTATTTTCAGTTTGATCTTGTCTTACATGTTTTCAAACAGCATTTCAGATTTTTGCATTCACTTTTGTCTTTATCAGACAACTCCAAATAAATAAATAATTAAAGACTCTGCTAAAGCAGAGCATAAAGCATAAAGTTCATGTGATCTCTCAGCTGTTGATCTGCTGAAGAGAGCGATGCTGTGACGTGTCTGTATTTTTGTCTGTAAATCTCTCTCTGATTCTCATCTTATTTTCACGAGTGTGTGCCGTCAGTCCTGCTCAGATGTGAATTCTAATATTATTCTGTGACGCAGCCTTTCATTCTGTCTTCTGTTCTTAGGGAATAACTCTGAGATCATACATGACACAATTTAATACTGGTATGTTAGAGAAAAACCCTGGACTTTCTGAGTGAATCCTCAGTGACTCATACCACCACCTGCATTTCAGAATCACCCAGTTTTCCAAAATCCCTATTCAGCATGTGATGAATCAAATAAGTAAAAAGGACTAATCAATTTAAACACATTTCTCCCCCTCACTTGTCTTTGACCATTAAAAGAGATTATACAACAAAATCAAAATATTGAAGAGAAAAATATTTGTATTTTTTACAAGTATGTACAGATTTATTGCAGTAAAAATCATAAAATTAGTTTTATAAAATATACATATTTTTGTCACTATGAAATATTGTAATTTTAGAAACATTTACAGAAATATTTTTTATTTGTAATATGTATAGCATCATACAGTAAAACAAATTGCTAGGAAATTTCAACAACAGTATTTCAGATAATACTCCAGTTGTTAGTTTTGAAAAATATTTTGTACAATGATTGAAATTGATATTAGTTGATATTGGTTTGTTATATAGGTTCATAATATTTTGAATATAAAGTAACACAAAAATACAACAACCAATCTAAAAAAAAGCAGTGTTTAGTTAGATACTGAATATAAAATTTATTCTGCTGGTCCGGTGAAAGGTGCTGCTCCTGTCTGAAGAGAAAACACTCTCTCAGAACTATAACACACATACAGTAACTGACATTATACAGTATATACAGTACACATACAGAGTAAGAGAATTGATTCTATCTAGTCTGTATAAGATCAGTGAGAATCTCACCTCATCTGAGAGTCAGTCAGAATAAAACTGTCTGCATCATCACAAACTAGACATTAGAAACACAATCATCTGATTATCCTCATAGTTTTTATATAGTGGATAAAGAGTAAAGTTTAGGGTTGATTTTACATTCAGACAGCAGAGAAGATGCAATTGCATTATATGTTGATAAAATAAGTGTTTTTATCTTTAATATCATAAACACTCACAGTTTGGTCTTCCACTATTAATACTGTTGTGTCTGACTCGTCTCAGGATCTTTTTCTCTCCTGGTTCATTACATTGTATCTCGTCCACTTTGTTTGCCATTTTTCTTTTCCTCTCGGTTTAATTCTCTTGCAGTTTGTGATGCTGCACAGATCTTCTGCCATGAATTAATTTCTCTTAAACTACTTTTCATTATCTCTTGGGAAAATAAATAAATACATTAAGTTTAGTTTCATTATAACACAAACATTAGATTTATGTCCAGAATTAATAATAAAACGCTTTCATCTACTACACAAATAAAGATAACAGTGTCATTACCTTGTGATGATCTGAAACTAGTGAATCTCCACTGCAGCTCTGATGTCTGTTGAAGTGTCAGAGGTTTAGAGAAGTACAGTGTGCACTGGTGACGCCTCTTCTGGCACTGAGCCTAAACAAAGACAGAACTGGCCAATACTCAATTTGACATGCAAATCCATAATATTTGTTTTCTGTTCTTACTTTTATAATTGCTTTTTGTTGGAATATATTCATGTCTTGCTTCCCTGTTTCTGTATTTTTCTACAAGTTTTGTAATAAAAAAAAAAGACAGAACTGGCCTGAGGTGGCGGTGTTTGCACAGTTGTTATCTATTCATTTACTGCACGGTTACACATTAAATAACATTAATGTCAATGTTAACATTCAGTACACATATTGTTCTGTACATAACTAATGTGTGTTTTTCAGTGACAAGAGTACGCGCGTTTCCATTACAGATTTGAGCAAAACTTTATCGATATTTTATAAATATCGATTTAAAAAGTATTGCGAAATGACGGTGTTCCCATTAACCTATGTTATGCAACTAAAACGTATTTTTTTCCTCTCGCGATAAGTCATGGCAACGGATTTTGATGGGATTTTGACGGATTTTGGCTTCACTAGCCATTATATTTAATCGAAGGAGGCATATGCGATCAGCGCGGAGAGCAGCTTCTGGGACGTGCCGTGGCGTGACTGGTAACACAAACATTGACGAGTGGCCGCGATCAGCTCCAGCACTGCACACGTCTGCGGCCACTTGACAGAGGGCGTTTCTGAAGCTTGGTGCTGACGCGACCGTCATAGTGACTACTATGTGACATCAGCCAATCACATTAGTTTTCTGGTGTTGTATGAACACAATTGGCTAGCGTCTGCACCAAGGTATTTGCATAAGGCGATCTGATTGACGCCTGTGTTGGCGCTTGAAAAGTTTTCAACTTCTGCCGTGAGCAACGGACCCAACGCGACGCGACGGACCCACAATTCATTTCGGCAACGCTTGATGTCACTCCATTCAAAGTAAACAGAGAGTCCTTGATGCAGACGCCCCGTATGAATGGGGTGTAAGTAGTCTAAGCATTAATGGCAGGGAAAGCCCTTTATACTTGAGAGCGGCCACATATGAAGTGTTTCTTGGAGGTTATAGTACATTAAGGAATGATCATATGACTTTTTACGTACGCCATGTGACTGTATTTTCATTTCGCAATTTCAATTTGAGCAATTTGAAGGGTAATGGAAATGCAGCTATTATATTCACCCAAAATCAGAATCAGAATGAGCTTTATTGCCAGGTATGTTTACACATACGAGGAATTTGTTTTAGTGACAGAAGTTCCACAGTGCAACAGAATGACAGTGACAAGACAGGACACAGATAATAAAAATAATAATATAAATGTACTGTCTGTCGTGGCAACAGTTCAAAGAGGGAGTGTGCTGGATGTGAGGGGTCCA
>NW_015645142.1:0-2261 GCF_001515625.1 Sinocyclocheilus rhinocerous
CAAGTGACGTAACCGGTGTTGCGGCTTAACACCGTATCACCGTCAGCACCGTCTATCGCGGCAAGCCTACAAGAGAGCAGTGGATTTATTCATTTATTTATTGTATATTGCTGCTGCCACACAGATCTAAAATAAACATGCGATTTATTTCCTAGCAGTTTACCTTCACAGACATAACCGACACTCATGAGTGTTTTTAACGTAAACTTGTGTGTGAATGAGAAGTTAGTTTAGTAAGTACATGCTGTGACAGCCGCTTTCTGTACGTGTGCTTCGGATGTGTGCTCTCAGAAAACCTTATATCAGAAGTTTAAACTCATATTAGGGTTGTGCCGATAGACGATAGTATCGTGTATCGACGATAGTCAGAGATATCGCCTGTGGCTGATGCCACTGACGATAGCAAGACGATTATTATTATTATTATAATTATTATTATTATCAGGTTAGTAATACAACTTTAAGTTGAAGCTTAACTTTTTCTAAGCTAACTGTTTTTCCGCATTTTAACAGTGTTGCGCGTTATAACCAATCACACACGATTATGTTATGCTTATGAATGCAATGGCCAATCAGAGGCGTTCAGATGAGTCATCGCTGAAACAGCGGGGTTTCGTTGTTCAGCGCGCGCTGACTGAATTCTGACTCGTGAATTCTTTCATCATAAACAACAAAGTGCAGATGTACGTGCGATGTAAGTATGAGAGATTTATTTATCATGCAGTGTAGATAGCTTCATTGATTTTAACGGGAGTGTATTTTAAAGTGCATAAACTCGCGCTAGACTGAGCTTGTGATGATGTTCTTTGGTAATGTAAATGTTCTTTGCTCGTTTTCTGAAGCTGCTTTTTGAATAACTGAGGAAATATAAGCATTATAATTAGTAACTTACAATATTTCTATTGAATTGTTATCATGTTAAATACAAATTCAGTCACATTAAAAAGGCTGTTTTTAGCCTTACGCTGGAGTTGGTTCACTTTCCGGCAATGAAACTAAGTAAATAAATAATGAAATAAATTAACACGATAATATCGTGTATCGGCGATCTCACAGGCTGACGATATGAAAATTGAACATAACGTCCAACACTAACTCATACGGTTTAAAACGCATGATTTCAGCGCGATAAACATGATAATCAGAACCAAAACAGATGTTTTTAACAGGTCCCAGCTGTAATGGCGCAGCTCTATTATAGAAAAGGGGGCGGGGAGCAGCAGCTAATTTGCATTTAAAGAGACAGGCCCGAAAAACAGCGTGTTTCTGCTTCCACTCAAAATAGGCATTTTCTAAATGATATAATAAATGATCTGTGGAGTATTTTGAGCTGAAACTTCCCAGACACATTCTGGGGACACCAGAGACTTATATTACATATTGTAAAAAGGGGCATAATATGTCTCCTTTAAGTATTTAAGTATTTAATATAATTATTTAATAGTAACAATTATGCTTATTTTTTTCTGAATAAACTAAAACCTACAATTAGTTGTTTTATAATGCTACAAGTGAATTAAGGCAACACAACATTATAATAACTAAGAAATATAGATATTAATTTTGAGATGGACTTACATTTAAGAGGGTTTATGATGTTGTTTTGAACACATATTTTAAGTGCGTGTTAGATGACAGGTAGTCTACATGTGGAAATAGAGGAAGCTAGATTTAAAACAATGACGTAATGTCAGCTGGTGATCCATATATCCTGCATCTTAACACTCAAGAATGCAGTGCTTCTGTGGTTTGAAGTGTTTTTGTGGCCGACTTTGACTCCTCCTGTCATGCGCTGGCCTCATGCTCTGCCTGCTTTCATGGCCCAATAACCCATTCTTCAGAAACGGGAAATGCTTATCTTGATGTAGCGACACTCGCCTTCAAGCTTTTCGAGTGCCATCTTGATGATTGTGACTAATAGGGCCAAATTGAGACCTTATACCGTGTCTCAAAGTGAAAGTGTCCGATAAAGGTGACAATATTAAGAGCTGAAGATAAGAGCTTTCTTTATAAAGACTTAATACTTGTCGGTTTATCTCTGGCCTTTCCCCAGACTGCTGTTGTTTTGTTGTTGCAGTGTGTTCCTCCAGCAGAGCGAGCTGTTGGGTGTCTTTTGCTGACTGAAGGAATTCTCTGCTGATTGTTTGTCCGCAGGGTTTCCTGATCGGCGCCCGTCCCGAGAACGCCTGCGTGCCGATCGACCCCCCGCCGCTGCGGGACAACCTCAGCAGCGCCTTCATCGTGCTGATCAAGCGCTTCGA
>NW_015645143.1:0-1197 GCF_001515625.1 Sinocyclocheilus rhinocerous
ACTTTAGATTAAGTCATGCAAAATGCTTAATTGTCATTAATTAATCGCTTTAATACTACCTTTTATTATACGTTAATTCCATGAATAATAAATGTTCCTAAAATGTTTACAAAGACACTAATTAAGCATTAAATGTGCATCAATTCACTTTATACGTAAGCATTTATTTACTGTTAATTAATAACTTCTTTTTTTCATGAACCATTAACAACTCATTTAATACTGGTGTAAAATATATCACTTGGATATAGTTAACAAGTTACTCATTTAATATTGGTGTAAAATATATCACTTATAGTTAACAAGTTGTTAATAAAGGATGAAAAAACGTTATGTAAGTCTTTAATTAACACTTAATTCAATTACAATTAATGTTAATTACAGTAATAATAATCGAAAAACTCTATTTGTTTATAACTTGTTTATGTGTAAACAACATGGAAACTACAATTTATAAACTATTAATTAACTGTAAATTAACAGTTTGTAAATGATTTGTAAGTACTTTATTAGTCTGTACTTATTATAGTGTTCACAAAGTTGCTTAAAATGTTTACAAATACATGAAGTCTATCCCTAAACATAACATATCTATAACCTAAACATAACCACTTAAAAAATGAAATGACATAATGCTGACAATATGAAATATATACAAATACTCATTAGATCACATGGTTAAAATACATCAGTTAGGATTATAGTTAGAGTTAGGCGACAGATTATACAGTTTGTAAAGTATAAAAACTGAAAATGAATGCAATTAATTAATGATATTTTCAGATTTTCCATGATCTAGTCTAAAGTGAGTACTATTTATGGTCAATATGTTGTTAATAAAGCATTATATAATTCTTTACATATGAGCTAATTAAACAGCAACACTTTGTTAATTACTGTAACGATAGAGGCGTGACAACAGCATTGCATCTGCAGCTTTTATTAAGAGCGTAGTCGGACAGGCAGGGTCAAAACACCAGCAAAACAGTACATCCAGGGTAATCCAAAAGAATAATCCAAAGAACAGGCAGTCAACGATCACAAACCAGGTAAACAGTCCAAGAACAAAACACGAAGGTAAGGCAAGGCAAGACAAGGCAGAAACTAGACAACACAGGCTAAACAATAATCAGCAATGTGCGTGTGGATGAATGCAACCTTTATAGTGTCACTGATGGGAAACAGGTGTGGTGTGAT
>NW_015645144.1:0-200 GCF_001515625.1 Sinocyclocheilus rhinocerous
GAAGTCCAGTGTGAAGTTTCTGAAGTCAGTGATGATTTGGGGTGCGTGAAGTCTGCTGCTGTTGGTCCATTGTGTTTTATCAAGTCCAAAGCCAATGCAGCCGTCTACCAGGAGATTTTGGAGCACTTTATGCTTTCATCTGCTGACAAGCTTTATGGAGATGCTGATTTCCTTTTCCAGCAGGACTTTAGCACCTGCCC
>NW_015645144.1:399-521 GCF_001515625.1 Sinocyclocheilus rhinocerous
GGCTGATCGCTTCCATGCCACACCTCACTGATGCTGTCATTTGTGCTAAAGGAGCCCCGGCCAAGTATCGAGTGCATAAATGAACACACTTTAAAGAACTTGAACTTTTCTGTTTTGCAAAT
>NW_015645145.1:0-11971 GCF_001515625.1 Sinocyclocheilus rhinocerous
AAAATGCGCATAAAAAAATATGCGCACAATTGAGTAGGATAAACTTTTTATCCGTTAATAAAAAATGCGCATAAACTACGATAGAAATACATTTACCGAATAAAGTCAAAAAAGTCATGTGACTTTGCATGATGGGACAGGATAACTTGACTAACCAGTGGACCGTTCTCGTTGCACAGCATCTGAAATGTTGTTTCATTCATTCTGAAATGCCCGAGCAAAGTCTGTCATCAAAGTATTTCGTTATAATTGTCTTACACGACTGTGTTCCCAAACAGCAGGCATCCACCTCCAAAAGGAATGACAGCATTTATTGTGTTTCGTCTGCTAGCTCTGAGGTGCAAGTAATTTATCATTTATGAAAATTATTATATTCAGTGGCTTCTCCTACTTTTCTTAGTGATAATTAGTGCCAGTTTATCAGGAAGTGATGATTTTGTTCTTTTTGACTCGTTGGATGGAAAGAAGAAGGATTAGTTGCATTCCTGCTAGATCGATGATTATGGTCAGTTGTTCTGTAATGTTGTGGGGACTGGAGGAAACAAGCAGACGCGAGGATCTAAGTGCAGGCTGTTTAATGAAGTGACTAAATAAACGAAGAACAAGAAACACCAAAAACATAGAACAAAACACGAGGAGAACAGCAACCATTAGGTATAACAAATCACAAAGCACAAGAGAAACACAGGGGCTGTAGGTAAATACACTGGAGAACAAAAGGACCAATGAGTAACTATGACAACAAACAAGGAAAGGGGTGTGGCTAATAAATTGCCATGACAACTAACAAGGGACAAGGCACACGGGGTAGTGGGGGACCTGGTCACTGTCCTCTTCCTCCTGCCCTCTTGGTCCACCAGCAGGCTTGAACAGAGACACGTGAAAGGTGGGAGTGATGTGACAAGTAGTGGGCAAGGCAATGGGGTTTGACACAAGGGTAATCGGTCTAAGAATTTTGAATGGACCAATTTACCCACATTTCTTGAAGGGTAGATGGAGACATAGATCACAGGTAGAATGCCAGACCCACTGACCTGGAGTGTATTCCGGGTTGGGATGGCAGTGATGGTCAGCCTGTTCCTTTCCTCTTCTGAATAAATAACTGAATAAGGGAGGTTGAAATCGTAGCACACATTGGAAAGGGGTCAAAAACCTGTGGAGGGTTTCTATAGTAAGTTCTGGGCATGTTCTGCCCAAAGCAGATGCTCCAGTAAGACTGATTCTGGTTTGCGGTATGTCCATAGAAAGTGAGTCAATTCTTGATTTAAGTGTTCAGTTTGACAGTTGAATTCAGGATGATACCCAGAAGTAAGGATGACGTTTACTTTGAGCTGTTGGAAGAATGTGGACCACACTCAAGAGGTAAACTTGGGCCCCGGTCTGAAACGATGTCCTCAGGTATACCATAATATCTGAATACCCACCAGAAGTGGTTGCGGAGTAGCAGTAATACAAGGATGCCCAGAACTAGGGGAGGAATGAACCCACTGCAAGACCTTCTTTTGGAATGATGAAGAAACGTAAGTCTGATTCACGTCCGTGCTACGTTAGCTGAAGGTAAAGTGCACACTCACTGTTTCCCTGGTGCTCGTGTTCTCGATGTTTCTGCGCAGATACCCGCGATCCTGAAGGGCGACGAGAGCACCGGAGCGGTCGTGCTTCACGCGGGGGTTAACGACACCAAGCTGCGGCAGACGGAGACACTGAAGAGGGACTTCAGGAGCCTGATCGAGACAGTGCGCAGCACATTGCCCGCGACGGCGATCATCGTGTCAGGACCGCTTCCCACGTATCGACGAGGACACGAAAGGTTCAGTAGACTTTTTGCTTTAAATGAATGGTTATTGTCATGGTGTAAAGAACAGAAACTGCTCTTTGTTAATAATTGGAATATTTTCTGGGAGCGTCCTAGGCTTTTTCGCGCTGATGGCCTGCACCCCAGCAGAGTCGGAGCGGAACTCATGTCGGACAACATCTCCAGGACGCTACGCACCATATGACTAGTAAGTCAAATCTCAAATAACTGCCCTGATGACTTGTGTTCTACCCGCTTAAATGATAGAAGTACTTGTGCTGTCCAATCTATAAAGACTGTGTCTGTTCCCCGAATAGTGAGGTCAAAATATAAATTTAATGCAGGATCTAGAAAAAATCTTATCGTGATTAAACCAGAAAAATGTAAAATAAATGAACAAAAACAATTTTTAAAGTTTGGGCTCCTAAACATTAGATCACTCTCACCCAAAGCAGTTATTGTAAATGAAATAATCACAGATAATCGTTTTGATGTACTCTGCTTGACTGAAACCTGGCTAAAACCTAATGATTATATTGGTCTAAATGAGTCTACTCCACCAAGCTACTGTTATAAGCATGAGCCCCGTCAGACTGGTCGTGGCGGCGGTGTTGCAACAATATATAGTGATATTCTCAATGTTACTCAGAAGACAGGATACAGGTTTAACTCATTCGAAATACTAATGCTTAATGTTACACTGTCAGATATGCAAAAGAAATCTATCGTATCTCTTGCTCTGGCTACTGTGTATAGACCACCAGGGCCATATACAGATTTCCTAAAAGAATTTGCAGATTTCCTCTCAGACCTATTGGTTACTGTTGATAAAGCGCTAATTGTCGGAGATTTTAACATTCACGTTGATAATACAAATGATGCATTAGGACTTGCGTTTACTGACCTAATAAACTCTTTTGGAGTCAAGCAAAACGTCACCGGGCCCACTCATCGTTTTAATCATACGCTAGATTTAATTATATCGCATGGAATTGATCTTACTGATATAGATATCGTACCTCAAAGTGATGATGTTACTGACCATTTCCTTGTATCGTGCATACTGCGTATTACTGATAATAACTATATCGCTCCGCGTTATCGTCTGGGCAGAACTATTGTTCCAGCCACCAAAGACAGATTCACAAATAACCTGCCTGATTTATCTCAACTGCTCTGTGTACCAATAAGTACACATGAACTAGACGAAATGACTAGCAACATGGGCACTATCTTCTCTAATACATTAGAAGCTGTTGCCCCCATCAAATTGAAAAAGGTTAGAGAAAAACGTACTGCGCCATGGTACAACAGTAATACCCATTCTCTCAAGAAAAAAACTCGTAGTCTTGAGCGCAAATGGAGAAAAACGAACTTGGAAGTTTTTAGAATTGCGTGGAAAAACAGTATGTCCAGCTATAGACAGGCTCTAAAAGCTGCCAGGGCCGAGCATATCCACAAACTCATAGAAAATAACCAAAACAATCCAAGGTTTTTATTTAGCACAGTGGCTAGATTAACAAATAACCAGACACCACCCGATCTAAATATTCCCTCACAGTTTAATAGTAATGACTTTATGAATTTCTTCACTGATAAAATAGATAACATCAGAAATACAATAACAAATGTAGATTCTACAGCGTATAATACTTCAGCTTCATTCATCGCACCAAAAGATAAACTGCAGTGCTTTACAACTATAGGACAGGAAGAGCTAAATAAACTTATCACTGCATCTAAACCAACAACATGCCTGTTAGATCCTGTACCCACTAAATTACTGAAAGAGTTGTTACCTGTAGCAGAAGAACCGCTTCTCAATATTATTAACTCGTCGTTGTCTTTAGGTCACGTCCCAAAACCATTCAAGCTGGCGGTTATTAAGCCTCTTATTAAGAAACCACAACTAGATCCTAGTGAACTGGCAAATTACAGACCCATCTCAAATCTTCCTTTTATGTCTAAAATTTTAGAAAAAGTTGTGTCCGCTCAATTGCGCTCCTTCCTGCAAAAAAATGATCTCTATGAAGAATTTCAGTCAGGTTTCAGGCCCCACCATAGCACAGAAACTGCACTTGTTAAAATTACAAATGACTTGCTTCTTGCGTCAGACCAAGGCTGTATCTCATTGCTAGTTTTACTTGATCTTAGTGCTGCGTTCGACACTATAGATCATGACATACTCATAGATCGATTACAAAACTATACAGGTATTCAAGGGCAGGCTTTAAGATGGTTTAGATCCTACCTGTCCGATCGCTACCACCTTGTTCATTTAAATGGGGAGTCATCTCAATTATCACCAGTAAAATATGGAGTGCCACAAGGATCTGTCCTAGGTCCTCTGCTATTTTCGATATACATGTTGCCCCTTGGTAATATTATTAGAAAATACGGGATTAGCTTCCACTGTTATGCAGATGATACTCAACTATATATCTCAACAAGACCAGATGAAACTTCTAAATTATCTAAGCTAACAGAATGTGTTAAAAATGTAAAAGATTGGATGACCAATAATTTTCTCCTATTAAACTCGGATAAGACAGAGATATTACTTATTGGACCAAAAGACAGTACACAGAATCTCGTGGATTACAATTTGCAACTAGACGGATGTACAGTTACTTCCTCTACAGTCAAAAATCTGGGTGTTATATTAGATAGCAACTTGTCTTTTGAAAATCATATTTCCCATGTTACAAAAACAGCATTCTTCCATCTTAGAAACATTGCCAAACTACGAAATATGTTACCTGTTTCTGATGCAGAAAAGCTAGTTCATGCATTCATGACCTCTAGACTGGACTATTGTAATGCACTGCTAGGTGGTTGTCCTGCATCCTCAATAAACAAGCTACAGGTAGTCCAAAATGCAGCGGCTAGAGTCCTTACCAGGTCAAGAAAATATGATCATATTACCCCAATTTTACAGTCTCTGCACTGGCTACCTATTAAGTTCCGTATCAGTTACAAAATATTATTACTTGCCTATAAGGCCCTTAATGGGCTAGCTCCTGCGTACCTAACTAGTCTTCTACCACGCTACAATCCATCACGCTCCCTAAGGTCGCAAAACTCTGGACTTTTGGTAGTACCTAGGATAGCAAAGTCCACTAAAGGAGGTAGAGCTTTTTCGCATTTGGCTCCCAAACTCTGGAATAGCCTTCCTGATAACGTTCGGGGTTCAGACACACTCTCTCTGTTTAAATCTAGATTAAAGACACATCTCTTTGGCCAAGCATTCAAATAATGCATATCATAATCTTGTACTGCAGTTATATCTGATCAAATGCACATTATTATTCTTTAGTTTGGGTTAAACAAATAAATTTTGCTTGGTTGGAACAGCAGCTACGCTAATTATGTCCCTATTTGTTTCTCTGTTTTTGCCACAGGATTGACATCCCGTGGTAACTAGGATTTACACAAGCTTCAGTCTGGATCCAGAACACCTGAGAAGAGATGATGCCAACCCCTCAGAGGACCTCAGATGATGCCAACCCTGAAACAACCCACCAGATCCAGTCTGTATCCAGATCAGATGGTCACTGCAGTCACCCGGATCCAGTACGTATTCAGACCAGATGGTGGATCAGCACCTAGAGAGGACCTCTACAGCCCTGAAAGACAGCGGAGACCAGGACAACTAGATGAACACCAGATACAGATGTTATTCCCCTGTAAAGACCTTGTCTCAGACGACCACCGGGACAAGACCACAGGAACCAGATGAGTCTTCTGCACAATGTGACTTTGCTGCAGCCTGAAATTGAACTGCTGGTTTGGTCTGGCCAGAGGAGAACTGGCCCCCCGACTGAGCCTGGTTTCTCCCAAGGTTTTTTCTCCATTCTGTCACCGATGGAGTTTTGGTTCCTTGCCGCTGTCGCCTCTGGCTTGCTTAGTTGGGGACACTTCATTTCCAGCGATATTGTTGACTTGATTGCAAATGATTGCAAAGATACTATTTAAACTGAACTGAGCTGAATGAAGACATCACTGAATTCAATGATGAACTGTCTTTAACTGGAAAATTAGTGTTTACTATTGTCATTTTGCATTATTGACACACTATTTTCCTAATTAATGCTGTTCAGTTGCTTTGACACAATCTGTATTGTTAAAAGCGCTATATAAATAAAGGTGACTTGACTTGACTTGACTTGATTCAGAGGACAGTGTGGGGGTGATGGGTTACGTGCTTGTTCCATTGTACAGGAACCAAGATCATGGTTGACCATATGATGGGTTCGTCGGCCTTTGCATGTTGTGAGGACTCATATTGTTGGGAAAGACCGTTGGCTTTCGTCAAGTCAAGTCAAGTCACCTTTATTTATATAGCGCTTTTAACTGTAACCAGGGGCGTGTCTTTGAAACCTGTATGATATGTGACAGTGAACTTAAACTGAGTAAAGAAGAGAGCCCACCTGGCCTGTCTGAGATTGAGTCTTTTGGCCATGTGAAGATACTCTAGATTTCTATGATTTGTCAGGACCAGGAAGGGATGTTTTTTCCTTCTAGCCAGTGCTGCCACTCCTCAAAAGCTGCTTTCATGGCCAGCAATTCCCGATTCCCCACATCATAGTTCTGTTCAGCAGGAATATGCTTGCATGAATAATATAGACAAGGGTAGAGTTTGGGTGGTGCACCATGACATTGGGAGAGAATGGCTATGATGCCTGTATTGGAAACATCTGTTTTAACAGTGAAAAGATGGTTAGGGTCAGGGTTATGAAGAATGGGTGCTCAAGTAAAACTTGCCTTGAGATTTTGAAAGGAGTGGAGAGCTGTCGGGGACCAAGATAGCTCAGTACTCAGTCCTTTGCGAAACAGCAGTTTTAATGTATCCTCCACTCAAAACCTTTGAGCAGCTAGTGTTCAGAATGTTAGTGCATATTCAGCAGCAGTGTTCTTACCCTGGCCAAGAGAAAGTAATTGATCGCCTGCACTTTTACCCCCCTCAGGATGCTCAAACACCTCACACAATCGTTGAATGAAGCAACTGATTGTGGGAAATTTTAAATGATCATCAATGCAAACAGCTGTTGGCCAACCCAAAGCCCTCCCATTGAGTAACGAGCAAACAAAGGAGATGCATCTCTGCCAGTGGGAAATAATGCAGGTTGTTGATTGAAGCAGGAATCCCTTACATTTAGCAAGTGTTCCCTCAAACTTCTCGGGAATTGGTGAGGCATGAGCTAACAGTGGTTGTGTTCACTGAACTCATGGTAACTGAGGGGCTAGGAGGGTGGTGCTGGCTGGTATGGCAAGGGTAGGTGGAGGCTATATAGCGTTTTTACTGGCTTCTCCCTAAATTAATATTTTATTTTATTTATTTCCCCCCCACCTTTACAGAATGTTTGACCTTATTTTAACTCACAATTATAGACAAACACAATTTAATAACACCTTTGCTTACTTTTCTAGTAACAATTCCTTTCATATATATATATATATATATATGTATTTCACGAGTTTGCACTAACATATAATGTGATTGAGCAATTGGTAGCATATTTGGCGTGCTGTCCAGAGGGAGGGCTCCGAGCTCGGGTTAAAGCCCGAACCCAGAGAACTCCCCAAAAGAAGCTAATGGCATGAGACAGCAGCCGGAGAGAAAATTGTAAGTAGCCCCCAAAAATATGCGTGCCGTGAAGAAAAGTAGGGTGTGCGAGGAGGCGGCAGGGCGACTGGGAGGGGTCGTGCGGTGCTTGAATGGGAGCTGCGGCTCTCCATGTCGGATGGCAAGCCCTACCTGCCAATAAGGAGCATGATGGAAGGCCAGGTGAGGGACTCTCACTGCGTCCGAAAGGAGCTGCGGCTCTGCTGCACCGGAAGGGAGAGCCCTGTCCGATGCGGAAAAAGCAAATGAGGCTCAAAACGACGGATGAAGGGCTCTCACTGCGACCGAAGGGAGCCGCGGCTCTGCTGCACCGGAAGGGTCAGAAGGGAGAGCCCTGTCCAATGCTGAATAAGCCATTAGGCTCGAAACGACAGATGGAGGCACTGCGGCGGTAGTATCAAATTAAGCAGGCACTGCAGCGGCAGAATTGAATTGAGCAGGGCGCTGTGTCGGCAGTATCAAATTGAGCGGGCACTGTGGCGGCAGTATCAAATTAAGCGGGGCACTGCTGTAACAGTATCAAATGAGCAGGGCACTGCAGCGGCAGTATCAAATTAAGCAGGGCACTGCAGCGGCAGTATCAAATGAGCAGGGTACAGCAGCAGCCATATCAAATTAAGCAGGGTGCTGCAGCGGCGGTATCAAATTAAGCAGGGCACTGCAGCGGCAGTATCAAATAAGCGGGGCACTGCAGCGGCAGTATCAAATAAGCGGGGCACTGCAGCGGCAGTATCAAATAAGCGGGGCACTGCAGCGGCAGTATCAAATGAGCAGGGCACTGCAGCGGCAGTATCAAATGAAGCGGGCACTGCTGTGGCAGTATAAAATGAAGCAGGGCATTGCAGCGGCAGCATCAAATTTCATTTAACTGATAAGAATTAGCAGCATCAAATTTCATTTAACTGATCAGAATTAGATGGACTTTCTTTGTGTGAAAATTATTGGTACTGATATAGCTCTTGAAGGCGTCCGATGACAATCGACCGAGAGCTTGGATCTTCTGCTGTGAGAGGCCTTTTTGAGCTGCTGTAGTTACTGCCACTGCATCTGACATAGCATTCATGTCTATTTAAAAGACTGTTTAATGCTGCTCAATGACATGTACTGTATTTACACACACACACACACACATACACACACACGCACGTTGGTATTGGTGGTTTGCGGGGACTCTCCATAGGCTTAATGGTTTTTATAATGTACAAACTGTATTTTCTATCACCCTACACCAACCCTACTTCTTACAGAAAACTTTGTGCATTTTTAGATTTTCAAATTACTCACCCTCATGTCATTCCAAACCCGTAAGACCGTCATTAATCTTCGGAACACAAATTAAGATATTTTTGATAAAATCTGAGAGATCTCTGACCCTCCTTAGACAGCAACGCAACTACAATATTCCCAGGTCCAGAAACGTAGCAAGGACATCTGTAAAATAGTCCAAGTGACATCAGTGGTTCAACCGTAATTTTACGATGCTACGAGAATACTTTTTGTGTGCAAAGAAAACAATAATAACATAATTTATTCAACAATTCTTTTCCCAGAGTTATACCATCTTCCGCCATTTTGGACAGTATCCACTGAACGTAAACAACGTAATCGGCAGTTGCTGAACTCAAAATACTATTCAGCATGTCAAAATAATATTAGGTAAATTGGCAGTTTGCGAAATCACACAGACCAAATAAAAACACATTCAGACACAGAAAGTGCATTTCAAAGTAGAATAACTGGCTGTAGCATTGTTTTTTGGAGAAACAAGTATGTCAATTTAGCACGTTTTCGATGTCCGACAGAAGTGGCTGCACAGACAGCATGTGATGATCTCCAGTCCCATTTTACCTTAGCTCCCATCCTGCTTAACCTGGAACTTGCATTTCAGCTTGTGGGTGTTACTGTCAGGTCAGATAACTGTCTCCTGAGCTCTGTTTTTCCTTCTTTTGCTTTCTGCCCCCATCTGCCTTTTGGTTATGCCTCATACTCAGACTGCCCAGCCTGATCCTCGAATTCTCTGCTCTCCTTGGCCTTCTTGCCTCAGTCAAGCCCCTTGGTGGTTGCCGGTTCATAATGATCCCTGTTTACCGACTTTCTGTCTAGCCCTGACCTGTCTTTCCTGTAGAGAACCTTTTTTGTACTGATTTCTGGCTCTGACCCTTGATCAGACCTAACTATCTGTTCTGTCTTATCCTTGCTAGTTAAATGCCAGCTTATTTAATGTGCCTCAGATAGGCTGTCCGTGGACAATACAAATAAACATCATATTTCATGTTTGTAATGAATAAAAATGACTTTAGAGACATCATTGAACACATTAATGTAACATAACTCTTAAATATGCATAAGCTGTCTGTGGATACCACATTTTTAGGATAATTATCTAGGGCCTGTCAAATAACTTAAACCTATTGCCACCTATCTGATTTGGCAGAATCCCAAATTTCACCAATTTGATAGGCAGTTTGTGGACTAGTGTCTCTAATTGGGACAATTGACCGTTCGCAGGGAGCTTGACTGACAGGAGATCTGACCAATCAGAATGCGGATATTATGTGCCGCCATTGTTATCCGCCATCTTGCCCGACAGCTACGGCTGGTCTCATAGAAATCCATGTTAAAACGGGATAAAAAATATAGACTGAATTGAAACTTTTTCAATATAACTAAATATAAAAATGTGCGCAGGGTTAAGCTGTGCTGTCGTTGTCTGCCACAGTAACGGCAATAAGCTAAGGAATTCCTTTAAAGTACTTATTTTACGTACCAGAAAATCTGGCACTCTATGCATGGCTTGCAGTGCTTAAGTTAAAATACTTAGTGTTAAAAAAATAATAATAATATGTTAAAATGTGTGCTCTTATCATTCTGTTTACAAAATCCCGTGAACTTCTCCCCGATTGGGAGCTGTTTATGCACATGTGTGCTCATTTGTTTTCAATGCAGCTAACCTCACGTCGCTTCATGTCATCTTCCCACTCATTAAACTATGACAGATCCTTTACTACAAAAAGACGGTCACTGCGACAATATAAAGTGATGAAACTATGGCGCCATGTGCTTTTTAAAGCGATTTTCATAGGTTTCACATTATATCGTCAGCTCGAAAAATATGTAAATGTGACTAGAAACCCCAGAGACCGGAAATGTAAAGCACTGTACCAGTCAGGAGAGACTTCCGCGTTCAGAAAAGGTGGTTAGATTGTGTTTTCTTAGCGTCTACACCTACCCCAACCCTAAACAATAATGCAAAAACAGTATTGTTGTACAGTGTGACAAAAAATACGCTATATTGATGTGCACATGCCCAGTAGCTGCAGTATCCCTTCTAGCCGTAACCACAAATCGGACAGGAGAGTAGATTAACTTCTCAGAATCAGAATCAGAATGAGCCTTATTGCGAGGTATGTTTACACATACGAGGAATTTGTTTTTGTGACAGAAGCTTCCACAGTGCAACAGAATGACAGTGACAGGACAAAAACACAGATAATAAAAATAGAACAAGTAAATAAGGGATAACAATATACAGTTTGACAACTGTATGTACATGTATACTACAATAGACAGTTTTGTATGTACAGGTATATTATGTGAAAATTCGAAATGTAAACTAAGTATGTGTGTTAGATAAATAAGTATATACGTGTATAAATAGTGTTGTGTGTTCCACAATTATTGTCAAGTGTTCATAAGATGGATTGCCTGAGGGAAGAAACTGTTCCTATGCCTGGCCGTTCTGGTGCGCAGTGCTCTGTAGCGCCGAATAGACGGCAAGTAGAGTTACTTGCATGTAATTATGCATAATTTATTGTTATTATAATAGTTAGTACATGTGACATATGTAACAAGGACACCTTAAAATAAAGTGTTACTGACTTTAGAAATGGTAATGTATCTATGTATAGATATCTATGGGTGTCTCGCCTTGCCACCACAAAGACCTGTCTGTGTTTGATGTTTTAGGTGTGTGTGTGTGTGTAAAGACATAAATTGTGCACTTTTTAATATACATATTGTCTTTAATATGCATTTATTTATTTAAAATATATTTTATAGGTAGCTTTCCTTCTTCAACTGCAAAATTGTCTTATATTGAGGTCAAATTTTATATGTCATTACTTTATACTGATTGATTTATTAAAAAAAAATAAGTCAAGTTAAGTCAAGTCTGCTTTATTGTCAATTCTTCCACATGTACAGCACATACACACAGAGAATTGAAATTGCGTTACTCTCAGACCCTTGGTGCATACAGATAACACTAACAGTAGAACATAAATACAGATAGATACAGATTATAAAATATAAAATACAACTATACAAATAAGGTCAAATGTAAAAAAAAATATATAAAATATATATATAAAGCAGCACAAGGCACATGGCAGATAGAGTGCAAACCAGTGAAGTAAACAACAGTGCAGAGATAATGATTGTAGTGCAAAAGAGCTTATTCAGACTGATTAAAGTGACAGTGTGTGTGTGCATTTGGGAGGGGGGAGTGGGAGAGTCCGTCAGAGTTCAGTGGTGCGTGGGGCAAAAGAGGG
>NW_015645145.1:16351-23512 GCF_001515625.1 Sinocyclocheilus rhinocerous
GGGGGGCAAGGTCGGGAGGGAGTTCAGCTTCCTGACAGCCTGATGGATGAAGCTGTCCTTCAGTCTGCTGGTCCTGGCCTGGAGACTCCGCAGTCTCCTCCCTGATGGCAGCAGACTGAAGAAGCTGTGTGTTGGGTGGGTGGGATCACCTGCAATGCAGAGGGCTTTTCGGGTGAGATGGGTGTTGTAAATGTCCTGGAGGGAGGGGAGAGAGGCACCAACGATCTTCTCAGCTGCTCTCACTATGCGTTGAAGTGTCTTGCGGCAGGACGCGTTGCAGGCGCCATACCACACAGTGATGCAGCTCGTCAGAATGCTCTCGATGGTGCCTCTGTAGAAGGCACCTTCAGACCTTTTGGTTTATAAATTTCAGTTGTTCTCCATCCATAGATTATTGGGTTAAAACAACATGGAACAAATAAGCACATGAAGCTTATAACTATACGGTTGTTGGAAGAAATGTTGTTTCTTATTCTGTATGATAGAAATGCAATCAAAGCAGAAATCAAAGCAACTGACAGGACAATTAAGTGGGTAATGCAGGTGTTTAAGGCCTTCGTGTGAGCTTTGCCAGATTTGAAAACAGAGGTAAAAATCTCAACATAGAATAAGTAATGAGAATAAATTCTGCAGCCGGCACAAGGAAAACGTCTCAGGTTACTTATGTAACCATGGTTCCCTGAGTAGGGAACGAGACACTGCGTCCTCTAGGGGTCGCTATGGGGAACGCCTCGTCGTGACCCGTGTCTGAAGCATACATTGAAAAAACACCAACTCGTTGGCCGGCGACAGCCATGACGTTACTACCGGTGCGACTATAGTATAAATAGGTTCCGGGAGCATACATCATTCACTTCTTCGTCTGAAGCTTGCGTCCGCAGCATGGCAAGAAACCTAGAGGACGCAGTGTCTCGTTCCCTACTCAGGGAACAATGGTTACATAAACTGAAGGAGCAATTCTAAAAGAGCATTCACGGGTGAACGTCTTTTTAAAGATGGCATTTAACCCGTGCGTTTCTGGATGCGGTCGTTACCTGGTGCCGGGTGATGGTCACGATCGCTGCCTCATGTGCCTGGGCACTAAACATCCTGAAGAGGCGTTCGTGGATGAGACATGTTCCCATTGTGGGAAGATGACCATCTCGGAGTTGCGGACCAGGCTCCCGCTGGGCCCTCCACAAAGAGCGTACCAGCCGTATCTTTTGGGGCTCCTCCTGACGATCAGATGTCGATCGCGGCATTGGACGGCGAGCCTGAGCTCTCTGGAGAGAAAGGCACCGAGGCGGGGCGCTGAGAACCAGCGCGAGCCACCCTGAGAAACCAATCATCCAACATCGAGGACTCGGGACGTGGTGGAGGTTTCCACTCGAGCCCTACCCTCTCGGCGGACCGGAAAAGCAAAGCCGACATTTCCGAATCCGATTCAGGCTGGTCTTGGAGGGCGGTGGCGCAGCCGGATCTTCCCCTCCAGAGAGCTCTCCCTCCGATGCAGTGATCGACATCCGGTTGTTGGGAGGAGCACCGAAGGATACCATTGGTTGCGAAGCGTTAGAGGAGTGATGGTCCTCCGAGGGTTTGTTCCCTGAGGGGTTTGCCGCCACTGTAACCCTCAGACCGTCTGTGCTACTGCCCGAAGTAGTCCACGCTTGGCTGCCGCCAGTATGAACACTAGATCGCAGCAGAGGCAACGGAGCCTGGCCCACAGCTCCGAGATGGTCATCTTCCCACAATGGGAATATGACTCATCCACGAATGCCACCTCAGCGTGTTTAATGCCCAGACACGATCCGTCATCTTTACAAAGACGCACCCATGTAATCTCTTTTAGAGAAATAAGCTCTTTCAGGGAAATGCTCTTTTAGGTGCTGAGGCGCACAGGGGAGATGGCCACTTGCAGCACAACAGGGGGTAGTGCAGCCTGAAGTGCGCAACCCACTCGACACGGGAACGACCACCGCTGAAGCGCCGGCCGCCAACACAAGAAGCTCCCTAGAGCGCGTTAAACTCATCACACACGAAGTAGTTGGTAGGAGCAGAATGATGTTATTGCTCGGCTCCGAAGCGAAAAGCTGGTATGCATTGCACCGGCTGCCTTTTTATGCTCACGCTGTGATCAGCGGCAGCTGGATGCAATTATCGCATGCCAATGTGCATTGGCTCGTTTAGTTTACACTCGAAGTAGATTGGTCTCTCTAAGCAAGATCCCAATTCATCGAAAGGGAACAAACAACTCAAATGTTGATGTTGATCAGCCAGCAGATGGCATTAAATGTCAGCGTGCCAATGCTGTAGAAATGCAAAATGTTAGAACAGAAGTCCAAAAAACACATTTCCAATCTAAAAGTAGAGAGGATGAACTTCCATTGATGGAGTGTGCAGAGATAAATGATAAAAGTGAGAACAAATCAGATGACGAAGTGATTGAAAATTGTAGTCAGTTCACAGTTAGCTCTGGTGTCGCGAGGTCTGACAGTGATTCAGACAATGAATGTGAAAGTATAGAGAGTTTCTTTGAAGTTGGAGACAATGATTCTCAAATAGGGACATCAGAATTGAGTGGATGTGAAGTGAAATTCTACTCTGGGAGACAGATTAGCACCTTTCTTGATGAAACTAAAGGTGTGCGGAATCCACAAATTGATTTGTTTTTTCCAGATTTGAGGAAATTTTTGGCTTCCTGTAGGGATGTTATGATAAATGCCACAGTTGAGGAGTTTAGCAGACAAAAACGATACCGTCTCAAAAAAATAATCACCAAAGTAAAGAAGATGATTCATCAAGGAAAAGAGTAAATTATTATTGATTCGGTAGAGGGACAGTTTTGTTTTGATCGCTGCATTACAGTAACTTTTTATGACATCCTTACAAATTAGATGTCGTAATAAAGAAAAGAGAAGTGCTCTCATCAAATTTTTAGATTTTAAAAAGGCTAGTGTGATATTCTTGCAAGAAACACACATATATATAACCAGGCAGAATGGCTAAATGAATGGAAAGGGCAGAGGTTTCTTAGCCATGGTTCTAGTGTAAGTGCTGGAGTAGCTGTTCTCATATCAGAAAGTGTCCAGGGGAACGTTTCCAATATGGTAGAAATAATTCCTGGAAGAATGCAGCGAGTAGATATTATTTTACAAAGTGTGTCCTTTTCCCTTATTAATGTATATGCTCCCAACATTGGATAATGAACGAGTTTAATTAAAAAAAAAAAAGTTACAGGAATCTATGAATAATATTTCTCGTGAACATTTTATTATTGTAGCTGGAGATTTTAATTGCACTCTTGATCATACAGTCGATAGGAATCATGATGAACCTCATCTTAATTCAGCAGAAGCTCTTAAGAAAGTAATACTAAAAGGTGTGCAGAATCTACAAATTGATCTGTTTTTTTTTTTCCAGATTTGAGGAAATTTGTAGCTTCCTGTAGAGATGTAATGAGAAATTCCACAGTTGAGGAGTTTAGCAGACAAAAACGATACCGTCTCAAAAAAATAATCACCAAAGTAAAGAAGATGATTCATCAAGGAAAAGAGTAAATTATTATTGATTCGGTAGAGGGACAGTTTTGTTTTGATCGCTGCATTACAGTAACTTTTTATGACATCCTTACAAATTAGATGTCGTAATAAAGAAAAGAGAAGTGCTCTCATCAAATTTTTAGATTTTAAAAAGGCTAGTGTGATATTCTTGCAAGAAACACACATATATATAACCAGGCAGAATGGCTAAATGAATGGAAAGGGCAGAGGTTTCTTAGCCATGGTTCTAGTGTAAGTGCTGGAGTAGCTGTTCTCATATCAGAAAGTGTCCAGGGGAACGTTTCCAATATGGTAGAAATAATTCCTGGAAGAATGCAGCGAGTAGATATTATTTTACAAAGTGTGTCCTTTTCCCTTATTAATGTATATGCTCCCAACATTGGATATGAACGAGTTTAATAAAAATAAATAAAAAAAACAGGAATCTATGAATAATATTTCTCGTGAACATTTTATTATTGTAGCTGGAGATTTTAATTACACTCTTGATCATACAGTCGATAGGAATCATGATGAACCTCATCTTAATTCAGCAGAAGCTCTTAAGAAAGTAATACTTTTCCATTAGTTTTTGTAGATGTGTGGAGAGAATCCTTTCCTAAAAGTAGGCAATATACATGGCTGAAAATGAATTCCAATATAATATCAGTGTCACGTGTATGTTCCCGTTTAGTTCCTGTTGTCCTTATTTGGTCCTTCCAGTTCCTTTTCCCATTATTAGTATCACCTGCTCCTTGTTATTAGTTATCCCCATCACCTGTCTGTCCCTCGTTATCTGCCTTATTCTAGCCCGTTCTGAGTTTCTTTGTCTGGAATTGTTTGTCAACTCCTTGTGCTACGTGTGATTCCCTGAAAAAAAGAATTAAACCCCTTTGTTTTGTACTCCTGGTCTCCTCGTTCCTCGCTCCGTGCTCGTCACAGTAGCAACCCGTGACAATCAGGGGCTAGATTAGACAGAATATATGTTCAGAAGGGTAGAAGAGGAAAATATTTTGATAGTAGAATTAATCCCAATAATACACCAATTTTTTATCATTATTATGTTTCTGTTATGGTTACAACATCAAGTACTAGTTACAAATCTTATTTGGCACTTTAATAACAACTTACTGCAAGATCATACATTTGTACATTTATTTTCTTTCTGTTGGAGAGTTGGAGAGAGAGAAAGACATAGTTTAATTTCCTAAGTCAATGGTGGGACATTGGGAAAATTCAGATTCAGTCGTTTTGTCAACAGTATGTAAAAAACAATGCAAAAGAAATGGAAAAGCTGGGAAATAAATGATGAGATTGAATAGCTCCATAAGTGAGAGAGATGGAACAAGTGGAGATTTGCTTGAACAATATAACTTTCTTTAAATAAATTATCATGAAGAAAGAGATCAAGGAACAAAAGTACAAACAATATTTACGCAACTTAACAATATGGATTCTTCAACATCTTTCTTTTTTTGGGTTGGAAAGAAAAGTTCGAGAAAAAAAGTTGATTACTCATCTTAAACTATCTGATGGAAGAGAGACAACAGAAAAGAGAGAAATTGTTTCACAAGTTTTGTCTTTTTATGAAGAACTTTATAGTGCTCAACCTTGTGATTCTGAGGCAATAGATTTTTTTCTCAGTGGAATTCCAAAATTGAGTGTAGATGAGAAGATACAACTGGAAAAAGTGCTTTCATTTGAAGAATTGAGAACAGTTGCTAAACAACAATCTTCTGGACGATCTCTGGGGTTAGATGGACTGACCTCTGAGTTTTATAAAACTTTTTGGTCATTGATTGGAGCAGATTTACATGCTGTTTTTCTTGAATGTGAAAAATCAAAAATTCTTCCTCTCAGTTGAAGAAGAGCTGTAATGACGTTATTGCCGAAGAAAGGAGATTTAGGATTCTTGAAAAACTGGTGCCCTATCTCCTTATTAGGAAAAGATAACAAGATACTTTCAAAAACATTAACAAATCATTTGAAGAAGGTTATGGCTTCTATAATTGATGAAGATCAATCATATTGTATTCCAAGATGTTCCATCTTTGATAACCTTTTTCTGGTGCGTGACCTATTACATCTTACTGAGATATATAAACGTGATGTAGGCCTTTTGTCTCTTGACCAGGAAAAGGCATTTGACAGAGTCGATTACGTATATCTTTTTAATACTTTGTCAGCCTTTGGATTCGGAGAACGGGTTATTTCATGGATTCAGATACTTTATACAGATGTTTGTAGTATGCTGAAGATAAATGGAACCTTATCAATAACTTTTCCTGTGCGTAGAGGTGTAAGACAAGGATGCAGCCTCTCGGGACTTTTATATGCAATATCTATAGAACCTTTATTAAGAGTTCTAAGGAAAAGCTGAAAAGGTATTTCAGTCCTCAATCCCAATATATCGGAAGCTACTACAGTTAAACTTATAGTTATGCTGACGACGTTATGGTCATAATAAGATCTCAAGAAGATATTTTTGAACTGTGCAAGTGTTTGGACTTTTATCAAAAAGCATCTTCAGCATGGGTAAATTGGAACAAAACAGAAGCACTACTTTTTGCCATTGGAATACAGAAGGATTTAAAATTCTTGTAATCTTTTTTGGTACTCAACAATATATGACAAAGAATTGGGATGGAGTAGTTGGAAAAAGTACTTGGAAGATTAAAAAGATGGAGTTGGATTCAACAATAACTATCGTACAGAGGCAGGGTTTTAGTGGTAAACAACTTGGCTGCATCAATGTTCTGACACCGACTGACTGTTTTGGACCCTACAGCGGGACTTTTACAGCTGCTCCAGAGACATTTTGTAAACTTTTTCTGGGGAGGACATCATTGGCTTCACCCAGGCATTTTGAATTTACCTGTGTTTGAAGGGGGTCAAGGTCTTTGGACATTGATTTAGTGTCAAAATGGAAAGCTATGAGGATACAATCAGCCCAAAAAATGCTTTATAATACAGATTTAAAGCTTTGTATAATGTGTGGTTTGGCGGTATTACGAGCCACTAGTAAAATGGGACATGACAGACAATTATTTCTAATGTCTAAAAAAGTAGTTGAGGGTTTGGGCATTAGGGGGTTTTATCAGTCTGTACTAAGTGCATGGAGTATATTTAAAGTTGAAAGAGAGAATCATTTTGGTCTTGAAGAACCACTTTTTTATAATTCATGGTTTTGTCATCAATATAGTTTACCAAGCATTGAAACCAACACCTTTATTTCATCTGGTGTTTTAAAAGTTGGAGATTTAATTGATACAGAACAAAATAAGTGGTTTTCTGTACAAGAGATTATTAAACAAATGGGGAGAAGGTCAGAAAGAACATAATTTCCTATATCGTTAAATAAGTTCCTTGAAGATTTTTTTGTTAGTGGTTTAAATCAGTGATCTTTTCCTGAATTATTTGTTAGACCATAGAGCACATGAGGGATGAAAACACAACAAAAACGGAGCAGGTGGTGGTGGAGCCCGAGGCGGAGATGGAGAGCCGATGAGCCAGGGTGATGGGGAGGATGCGGAGGGCCAAGGCGGAGCAGATGGCTCCGGTGACCGAGGCAGAGGTGGGGATCCGGAAGGCCGCGGTGGAGCCTGACAGAGCCGGAGGGATGAGGAGTAGCCAGAGGAGTGGA
>NW_015645145.1:26850-39544 GCF_001515625.1 Sinocyclocheilus rhinocerous
GTCATTTCAGGACTGGCAGATAGTTCAGGGCAGACAGACAGTTCAGGCAGAGAGTTCAGACAAAGGCGGGAGAAGAGGGGGCATGTCTGCATATATATTCAAATTCGATTCCACTGAGCTCGGCTCACCCTTAGCCATGGTGCAGTGGGCGGAGCTTCCCTCCGCGCTCTTGCTGTCCATGGTGCTCTCCCCAGTGGCGAGCACTGTAGCCGGCTCTTGCACCCAGTGCCGCATTAATCCTTTGTGGGGCCCTGGGCTAACACAGCTTTGGGGGCCCCCTAACCCCCACCCCCCCCTTCTGTTACACGCCAATCATAATCAAAAATGCGATCAAACACTGTATAAAGATGCGCACGATATACTCGTGAAATAAAAACAAACTCAATGCGCACCTCATAATCCCATAGGAGGCAAAAAATTAGGTACATAAATGAAACACGCACGTCATAATCCCATAGGAGGCAAAAAATTATGTACATAAATTAAACAATATTATCAAGTAATAATCTTACAAATCAACAACAGCCCAGCAAATACATTTAAATATCACTCACCACTAAAAGGGCTTCTTCCTGCTCTTCTTATAATGCGCTAGAAGTTATAGACATTTTAAAAATTTATAATTTTGTTTCTCTATTTAACAACATTAACTTACAAAGACATCTTCCCTCAGGTATTTGTATTTATTAAGCACCGATAAACACAACAGCAGTTGACCATAGTGCTGTACAAATAAAATAAAAACCAGTAAAAAGAATAACATCAGTAAACTCAAAAGATAATTTAATATACAAAGTTTAAAAAGCCAATAAGGAAATAAGATTTCAATTTAGTTTTAAACTCATAGAGACAGTATTTGAAGCTTTCACAGATAAAGGAAGGTTATTCCATAGCCTCAGTCCAACTATTGAAAATAGTAAAAGGTAGATATTATGTTTTCTAGCTGGATGTTGTGCTTACGATCAATAATCACATCTCTGCATTCATCCAAATTGATTTGCAGAAATCAAAACATGAGTCCCGCTCGCTGTGAAGCGGGAGAGACTAGGCGGCAGAGGATTACGCTTGGTCTTAAAGCCTTCCTCGAGCGGCTACGTTCGCAATTCAAACAATGCTTTGGGAAAATAATAATTTATTTGTTATTTGTATGGTCTACTCTAGGTGGTCATACGGCATATGCCTGCAAATACGGGACAAACTGATGCCTTAAATACGGAACGATTCCGTATTATACGGAACGGTTGGCAACCCTATATAAAATGAAAAAGAGAATTGACTCGGGGGCCCCCTAGTGTTCGGGGCCCTGGGCTGCATCCCATGTTGTCCATTAGGATAATGCGGCCCTGCTTGCACCTGGTCTGAGGTAATGGGCTCTGGCTCCGGGGCGATCCTCAGCTCTGTCGCTCCATTATGTGATGGCTTGTCGGTTGCGGCAGGCTCTGGCTCTCCGTCAGCGGTGGGCTTGGGCTCCGCGCAGCTGGGTGATGTTGGGCTGAGCTCTGGGTCTAGCTGTGTTCTGGAACGGGGGTAGACACTCTCCAGACACCGGATGATTGCCTCCCTCCAGCAAAGTACATTGGTGTCTGGGAGGTCGACGGGGCGATGGGAATTTGTCCCAATCCAAAACAGGGAGTTCAACATCACGTCGTGTTGCGTGGCATCGTCCAATGCTGTCAGAACGTAGATGTAACAAAGTCAATGTCTTGAGAAGGAAGAGGACGGGGTCGGCTTCGCCACAGTAGAGCTGGCTGAACTCCACAGCATACTCCAATAAGGAAAAGTCTTTACGGGCTAGGGTGATGAATTTGGTGGCGGTATCCATGGTGGGAGAGAGAAAAAGAAGAAATAGTAAAAATAAAACGACAAACAAAACGCAGGGGAAAAGGCGCAGGTTGCTTTTTTTCGTTTTTTTTTCGTGGTCCGGTCTTCTGTCACACTACGGTGAGATAAACGCACAAAGAAGATGAAGATTAAAGCAAACAGTCTTTAATAAATCCACACAAGGGTAAATCCAGGACAGAACAGGCAGGAGACACACATAGGGATGTAGTAGACTGGACAAACAGACTGCACAGACTAGGGCTTAAATACATGGGATGACGTGGACAATTAACAAGACACACCTGAACCAAATGACACAATCAAACAAAAGGGAAAACTAGGTCACGGAGCACATGAGGGATGAAAACACAACAAAAACAGTCCAGAAAAAAGACAAAAACAATCCAGTCCACAACAAAAACAGTCCAGAAAAAAAGTTCCTATTTTTGTGCAAGGAACTGCACAAAAATAAGTCTTTATAAATCAGTAATCTATCCCTGTAATTATAATTTTTGTGAAAAGGAAAAAAAAAGTTATTTTACCTCTGAAGTGAAATGTACTGTATGTACAGATAGTACACAAACAGAATAATACATTTATCACCACTGTTGCCGCCGTGGTAACATTGGGAAGGTGTATTCGCTGCCCTTTACTGCTAAGTGGTGCTATAACCATAGAGTTTGACAAGTAATCAGACAAATGTATCAAAGTGCATTTTCGCAGCAACTTTGCCTTGCCAAAGGGCTAGATTTTAAAGTTGCAGTTAGCAAATAATTTAAGAAAAACTCTGTAGTTAAAATAATTCATATTCAGAGAAGCAAATTTAGTATGTACAATATGTATATGCATAGGTACATTGTTGCAGTTTTGCAGAAGGCAGAGTTACATATTTCCTATGAGCTTGACCAAAGATGGAATTAAAAATGAATTTTGCAGCTTATTCAGTTTACTTAAAAAAATAATCCAACAAATTAATATATCAATCAGCTTACATTTAAGTTGAGAAAACATGAATGATTTTATTTGTTTTAAATTATCACTAAAATATTTCCACTTCCCAAATGCTTTGCACTGGGCTGAATAAGGAGAGTAAAATTGTTGCAGTTTTGCAGAAGACAGAGTTACATTTTTCCTATGAGCTTGACCAAAGATGGAATTAAAAATGAATTTTGCAGCTTATTCAGTTTACTTAAAAAAAATAATCCAACAAATTAATATATCAATCAGCTTACATTTAAGTTGAGAAAACATGAATGATTTTATTTGTTTTAAATTATCACTAAAATATTTCCACTTCCCAAATGCTTTGCACTGGGCTGAATAAGGAGAGTAAATGATGAAATAAAGTGTTTGTTTGATTTTGTTTTATGCATTTTAGCAAGATGAGACAATGAGGAGATTTGTTAATGTCTAATGCTCTATTATGCTGGTATGTAAATAAGTTTGCTATCTATGTATTTATTTATTTATTATTTTGGATGAAGGGTTAAGTGTGTGCTTATGTTGATGACCTTTGGACAAAATCTATAAAAAAAAACACCAGTTGCTACTGGCTACAGGGAGAAATATGGCTCTAAGACAATTTCTATAACTTGTTTGAGTCAATTAATTTACACACTATTCAAATTATTTCAATATGTCTAAGTTTAGACAAGTCACTTACCTACAGGAGTTTCCGTCATGTGAAATCCATGTCCATGATTGAATCAAGTTCAGTAAAAAGAGTTATTATTATAAATATAATTATATAGTAGTAGTATTATTACTATTGTTAATTTCATTTTTTATTTATTTATTGATTTTTTGACTGAAGGTTGGGATAAAAAAGCCTTTTTTGTCATCACACAACAAACTCTTGCAGCTTCAGTTTACCAGGCTTTACTGTAACTTGGGACTGGGTTTTAGTTTCAGATAAGGCAAAAATAAAGCTTTTTGGACTGTAACTTGGGACTGGGTTTTAGTTTCAGATAAGGCAAAAAATAAAGCTTTTTGGAAACAAACAACAGAGGTGTGTTTTGCATAGACAGAAAAATGTAGATTAGGCTCATGTAGATGAGCCTCATAAAGTAAACAAAGCCTCCCAAGTGCTCAAAACTGTTATTTCTTTATCTATTATAACAAGGGTCAGACCTTCTAACATGCCAAATAGTACTCGAGCAGTGCAGAAATAAGAACGGAGTTGACTCAGAAACTGTTGGGCCCAATAACCAAAGGGCCCAATTAGTTATTTTGACTTTTTGTGACTACAAATTATTACAAGTGATATATGTATAGGGCAAATCACATCATTAATGAACACTATTTTTTATATGAAATGTTTGTTTCTGTGAACATGGTTAAGAGCAACATTGCTTGTTAGGTGGGCATGTGCTTTACATATGGCAAAATATATAAAATAAGGGCACAACAGGAAACAGTATACTCAAAGTTGCTTATGGCATTGTGATTAACCTCGCATGGTGGTTAACTTTGCATTATAACTAAGCCTAAGGACAGTGTGACCAAAATACCCAGTAGTACTGAACTGCACATAGTTCACATGCACATGAAAATGCTATTCAAATGATTTTTTGAACAACAAAAAACAAACAAAAAAAACCTTTATATGAAATATATTTATATTACCTGCCTTTATATTAATGCAATACAGAGAAATACAATTTTCTGTGGTCTCCCAGCGGTTTACATAATATTAGCGTTGACACATTTATTCTAACTATGGAAATTTATTAATTCCACTGGGACTACTGAATTGTTACAACAGTCAGAATGTCTTACAATGCTGAGAGCTTCAGTGTTGACAAAATAACCACCATTTTCTCATAACACATGTATCAAATGCAATTTGATTTTGCATTGTTTACAAAGCGGACAGATTCAAGACACAATTCAGGCAACAGGATATTTTTCTACATGCTATTTAATTCAAATTAAAATGCTTACTGTACCACAAAATGTACTAGCTGATGTCAATGTACAGATTACATTTATTTGCATTTGTGTATAGGTTACCATTTCTATTAGATGAGTTAACTGTGTTTAGACATTATTTATATTTATTATGCATTTATCTACAAAGTATCATAGAGCTTTAATCAAGATAGACAATAGCTCCTTGTATTAAGCTTATGTGTTTGAAGTGTTATCATGTTGTAATTTCCATTCATTTGTAAAAACCATTCATTTTTTAATAGGAAAGACCTTTGCATTGTTTATAAACTTCAGAAATGTAAGTCGTATTTCTTTTGTTCTCCATCCATAGATAAGTGGGTGTAGACAACTTGGAAAAAGTAAGTATAAGATGCTTATAAATATACGGTTACTAGAAGAAATGTTATTCCTTATTCTGTATGACAAAAATGCAATCAAAGCAGAAATCAAAGTAAGTGTCATAATAATTATGTGAGTAATGCAGGTATTGATGGCCAGTAACCAATAGGTCTGAGAGGAAATCTGCAAATTCTTTTAGGAAATCTGTATATGGCCGTGGCGGTCTATACACAGTAACCAGAGCAAGAGATACAATAGATTTATTTTACATATCTGACAGTGTAACATTAAGCAGAAGTATTTCGAATGAGTTAAACCTGTATCCTGTCTTCTGAGTAACAATGAGAATATCACTATCTATTGTTGCAACACCGCCGCCACGACCAGTCTGACGGGGCTCATGCTTATAACAGTAGCTTGGTGGAGTAGACTCATTTAGACCAATATAATCATTAGGTTTTAGCCAGGTTTCAGTCAAGCAGAGTACATCAAAACGATTATCTGTGATTATTTCATTTACAATAACTGCTTTGGGTGAGAGTGATCTAATGTTTAGGAGCCCAAACTTTAAAAATTGTTTTTGTTCATTTATTTAGCAATTTTCCGGTTTAATTTCTATCAGATTTTTTATAGATCCTGCATTGAATTTATATTTTGACCTCACTATTCGGGGAACAGACACAGTCTTTATAGATTGGACAGCACAAGTACTTCTATCATTTAAGCGGGTAGAACAAAAGTCATTATGGCAGTTATTTGAGATTTGACTTACTAGTCATATGGTGCGTAGCGTCCTGGAGATGTTGTCCGACATGAGTTCCGCTCGGACTCTGCTGGGGTTGCTGGGGTGCAGGCCATCAGGCCTAGGACGCTCCCAGAAAAGATTCCAATTATTAACAAAGAGCAGTTTCTGTTCTTCACACCATGACAATAACCATTCATTTAAAGAAAAAAGTCTACTGTACCTTTCGTGTCCTCGTCAATACGTGGGAAGCGGTCCTGATACGATGATCGTCGTCATGGGCAATGTGCTGCGCACCGTCTCAATCAGGCTCCTGAAGTCCCTCTTCAGTGTCTCCGTCTGTCGCAGCTTGGTGTCGTTAACCCCAGCGTGAAGCACAACCGCTCCGGGGCTCTCGTCGCCCTTCAGGATTGCGGGTATCTGCGCAGAAACATCGAGAACACGAGCACCAGGGAAACAGTGAGTGTGCACTTTACCTTCAGCTAACGTAGCACGGACATGCCGGACGATGGAGTCTCCGATGATCACAGCGTCGCGTTCCGTCTCGCGGAGGGGAGCGAAGCGGTTCCAGGCGGAGATCTCGAAGACCGGAGGCGGTGGAGGGCGAGAGGTCGTCGCGCGGGGCCTGGCTCGCGTCTTCCGCTGCGGGTGCACCCAGGGTCCATGGTGTCCCGGCGCCGGAGTGAAGAACATCTGGGAAGATCGCGTCCTGGGTGAACCGGGCCTGTGCAGAGAAACACACGGAGTAGAGGTGGTGGGAGAAGCAATGCTAATGGGCTATAAGCTAATAGCGGACTCGGAAAATCAAAATAAAACTAGTGATAACGGCGCTCTGATTGTTTTTGTTGTAGAATACGATAGGGCATATATTCACACGTTATATTAACGAAAATGATGGTATATAAAATTGATTTTAAGAAAAAAAAATAGACGATAAAGAATTAACTTGATGGAGCTCAAACTCAAAACACACGGCAACAACAAACAGGAAGTCACTTATGCGCTGGCCGTTCAGGATGTTAACTATCAAACATTTGGTCCGAGGACTGGTTTTTGAAAGTGGATCTGAAAGACGTGTACTTTTACATCCACATAGCCCACCATCACAGACCGATCTTGAGATTCGCGTTTGAGGGAGTGGCCTATCAGTATGCAGTCCTACCGTTTGGATTGTCTCTGGCCCCACGCACTTTTACGAAGTGCATAGACACAGCTCTTCCCCTCTGAGACAGATGGGAATCCACATATTAAACTACCTCGATGTTTGGCTGGTTCTAGCCAGATCAGAATGGGAATTGGTCGTTCACAAAACACTGTTACTCAGCCACTTAGAGCGCCTCGGATTGATAATCAACCCGCAGAAGAGTCATTTGTTACCCAGACAGCTGGCTGTCTTTCTGGGAATGATCTTAGACTCTGTCCAAATGCGGGCATGGATCATGCCGGAACAATCCCTGATTATTTAGCGATTAGCAGCATCTCTCAAACCGGGGACGATACATTCCCTGAAGGTTTTTCTATAATACCTCTAGGCCTGTTCCACATGCGGCCTCTTCAATTTTGGCTCAAAGCCTGTGTTCCATCCCATGCCTGGTGCCTGGGATGTTTTGTGTCAGGGTAAACCCTTGCTGTGTCAGAGCTGTCCCAGGACAACCTCTCGCCTGTTACAATTACAAGTTACAGTTACAATGGACGCCTCCAACTCGAGTTGGGGCACCCTGTTGGAGGGCAATCCGGCGTTCGGCTCCTGGTCAGCCCCGGAGCAGTGCCTGCATATCAATTGCCTAGATGTTGGCGGTTTTCTTAGCCCTAAAAACCTTCCTACCGGCCTTAAAGGGGCACCACGTCTTAGTCCGGTCGGACAGCATGACGGTGGTGGCCTACATCAATCACCAAGGCGGTCTTAGGTCACACACTCTATACAGGATGGCTCATCACCTCCTCCTTTGGGCACGGAGGGAACTCCTCTCATTACAGGCGGTTCACGTGCCGGGCAGATTGAACCATGGCACAGACATGCTGTCCAGAGACAAGGTAGCCCCGGGCGAATGGGTGCTACATCCTCAAACTGTTCAAAAAATCTGGTCAGTCTTCGGCAAGGAAGAGGTCGACCTCTTCGCCTCAGAAGACAACCCTCACTGCCCAACATATTTCTCGATACTGCGAGATGCTCTGGCCCACAACTGGTCCAGTGCTCGCCTATACGCATTTCCCCCGATCGCCCTGATTCCTCAGGTCATCAGGCGGGTCAGGGAGACCAAGTGCTCTCTCCTCCTAGTTGCCCCACTCTGGAGGAACCAGGCCTGGTTCCCAGAGCTAGTGCAGCTCTCAGCAGCAGCCCCGTGGCCCATTCCGCTGAGGAGGAACCTTCTCTCACAGGCAAAAGGTATGATTTGGCATCCCCGGCCCGAGCTTAGTCAGCTCCCAGCGAGAGTAAGCAATACCATTTTGGAGGCAAGAGCACCGTCTGCAAGACGGCTTTACAGCCTAAAATGGTGTGTCCTCACCTGCACTCAAAGGTAGACACACATCCGCCATTAAAGCAAGTAACAGTGAGTAAAGCAATGGTAATGTGTGTGAATAGAGTATTAGCAATGTAAGCGAGATTAGCTGGCAATGCTAATGGGCTATAAGCTAATAGCGGACTCGGAAAATCAAAATAAAACTAGTGATAACGGCGCTCTGATTGTTTTTGTTGTAGAATACGATAGGGCATATATTCACACGTTATATTAACGAAAATGATGGTATATAAAATTGATTTTAAGAAAAAAAAATAGACGATAAAGAATTAACTTGATGGAGCTCAAACTCAAAACACACGGCAACAACAAACAGGAAGTCACTTATGCGCTGGCCGTTCAGGATGTTAACTATCAAACATTTGGTCCGAGGACTGGTTTTTGAAAGTGGATCTGAAAGACGTGTACTTTTACATCCACATAGCCCACCATCACAGACCGATCTTGAGATTCGCGTTTGAGGGAGTGGCCTATCAGTATGCAGTCCTACCGTTTGGATTGTCTCTGGCCCCACGCACTTTTACGAAGTGCATAGACACAGCTCTTCCCCTCTGAGACAGATGGGAATCCACATATTAAACTACCTCGATGTTTGGCTGGTTCTAGCCAGATCAGAATGGGAATTGGTCGTTCACAAAACACTGTTACTCAGCCACTTAGAGCGCCTCGGATTGATAATCAACCCGCAGAAGAGTCATTTGTTACCCAGACAGCTGGCTGTCTTTCTGGGAATGATCTTAGACTCTGTCCAAATGCGGGCATGGATCATGCCGGAACAATCCCTGATTATTTAGCGATTAGCAGCATCTCTCAAACCGGGGACGATACATTCCCTGAAGGTTTTTCTATAATACCTCTAGGCCTGTTCCACATGCGGCCTCTTCAATTTTGGCTCAAAGCCTGTGTTCCATCCCATGCCTGGTGCCTGGGATGTTTTGTGTCAGGGTAAACCCTTGCTGTGTCAGAGCTGTCCCAGGACAACCTCTCGCCTGTTACAATTACAAGTTACAGTTACAATGGACGCCTCCAACTCGAGTTGGGGCACCCTGTTGGAGGGCAATCCGGCATTCGGCTCCTGGTCAGCCCCGGAGCAACGCCTGCATATCAACTGCCTCGAAATGTTGGTAGTTGTCCTAGCCCTGAAAACCTTCCTGCCAGCCTTAAAGGGGCACCACGTCTTAGTCTCTTGCCCAAGAGGAGAAACATGATAACTCAGATAATTCAGAAATTGCTAAATTGCAGTGGCAAGTTGCTGAGCTGCAAGTCCAGAGTGCTGCTTGTAAAACTCATAGAGACTGTTCCCATGAAGCTTCTGGTTCCCGAGTAATTCCTTCTCAGAAATTGTTTAAGAAAGACATTGGTAGCGGTCTGAGGAGGGAGAGGACAGAGAGGACAGCCATTTGACTGTTGCCTGCGATAATGCTGCTAACCACTCAAGAGTTGAGGAAAAGTGGCGCAGGTTAAGGGAGCAACGGGCCCAGTGGGACTCTCTGCATAGGAACTCCTCTCTACCTTTAAACTAAAGGCATTCCCCATGACAGGGCATATTGAAACAAAGTGTAAAAGTAGTCGCCCTAAGTATTATAGACAGATGCCTGCCATAACCAGCTATCATAAGCCACCCTTAAGGAGCCTGCCTCAGGGTCTAGTAGGAGTAAAGTGCACTGCTCAGCTCATTATTGGTGAAAAAGAGATAGATTGTCTCCTAGACATGAGGTCCCAGGTTACTATAGTTCCCCAGTTGTTCTACGAGGCACATGTGTCTGAACACCCACTGAAGCCGCTGGAGAATTTGTTGGAGGTGGAGGGAGCCAATGGGCAAGCAGTGCCTTATTTGGGGTACATCGAACTGGCTCTGAGGTTTTCTAAAGAGTTTGTAGGGGTTAACCCTCTGGGGTCCGAGGGTGTTTTGGGCCCTGGAGAAGTTTTGACATGTCCTGACATTTGTGCTTTTTTCAGTTGCTAATAAACATTTTAATGGCTAAGTCTAGTAGCACCATAATCAGCACAAACTGGGCTACAATGTTTTGTTGTTATTATGAGTGTATAAAAATAAAAGTAGACCCTTTACAGATTCGATTGATGTATTGCTCTTATCTGTACGATCAAAACTGAAAGTGTAATTTAAGTTCTTTTCGGCGTTATCAGGAGAAAATGCCACAAAACGCGTATCCGCGTTTGTCGACCCCAAAGGGTTAAAGTTGAATTCCCCACTTTAGCTTTAGTAGTTCCGGATCTAAAGAGTCTGTCTCAAGTTCTTATTGGTACCAACTTGTTGGATGTGCTTTACAGCCATTACATTAGGGAGAACGAGAGTAATCTTTGCTCGAGCCTCCATGGATATCAGGCGGTGGCTGAGACTGGCTGAGATCCACACAGTACAGAGGGTCATAGAGAAAACAGCCCAGAGTTCAAATGCTGAAGCACCAGCACCTACCTGTGCTAACCTCACCTTTGATTTTGGGGATTCTCCCTTGTCCTCAGACTGAAAGGAGCTGATATAAAATTTGTTAAATTCCATGCCTGAGGTTTTCTCTTAACACAATTGTGACTATGGTTGTACAGGTGAGACACCCTTTAAGCATACGCCGACGCGACCAGCTGACTTTTTTTTAAGATCAGTGCGAAAGATACTAAAAATAATCTGTTGATTTTGGTCACACAAATAAGTTTTATATATCATTCAAAACTGTTAAGTGTCTACTTTTATTTGTGTAAACTCACAATAACAACAAAACTTTGTAGCTTTTGTGCTTTTGTAAAATAAAGAAAGCATAGAGGGTGCATTCTCTGTCTTCTCAGTCTCCGCGAATATCCATCTGAAACGTGTCACTAAAATGAACTGAAACGCAGCGAATACTGGATACAAAGACATGAGAGATACAGCTATAGAAAGCTTGGAGTGTCTACTTTTAAATGAAGTAAGTCATATCGAAAACAAATATTCTGTGATAAAGTAATCCGTATGAAACCAACACGATGTTCAGTCTTTTCCGTCTAAACTCGTTATCTCTAATGTGATCCCGCCCACGAGCGGCTCGCGTCCTTCATATGTAAATATCCATGTGAGACGCGCGCACATGTAAACGCCCAACGTAAAAAGCGTGAGGATAGTCAAGTTCATCACCGCTACTGTTCGTTTCTGGAGGAAGACGCACTGAGAGGAATAAGCCAGAATTTACATCAGAAGACGACACACTGAGAGGAATAAGCCAGAATTTACCTCAGAAAAAGGACCAGATGCGACGCGCACTTCATCCAGCGGAGGAGATCAGTCTGATGAGTAAGTAATGTTTCTTTTTTGCATTAGTTCACATGTTATAGTGACAAACTTGAAACACATTTACTAGTTGGGTTTTTCCCAACTATAATTCCTGATTAAATGTTTGAAATGTGTGAAACATTTTGACTATGATAGGCAGCTCAATGTATCTAAATTTCTTATGACACGATGATGTTTTCATGGCATATGTAATATAAAACAATAGCCTATATACAGGTGCATCTCAATAAATTAGAATGTCGTGGAAAAGTTCATTTATTTCAGTAATTCAATTCAAATTGTGAAACTCGTGTATTAAATAAATTCAATGCACACAGACTGAAGTAGTTTAAGTCTTTAGTAAATAAGTTTTGGCAAGTTGAGGGATGTAAGGGGTTAGACGCTATTTTATTTTGAAACCTCTTTTCACATTGCTTTTGGTTTAGGGAGTCAGGTAAGTTGAAACTGTATTTTTGTTTTCTTTAATTTTGATTTAGGAAGTTTAGAGGTGTTAAAATATATTTTGTTTAGTTTGGCCTTGTCTGCCCCTTACGTTAAACCCTTATTTGTAAACAAATTCTTGCAACTCAACATCTCTCTGGTATTGAGACTCTCTTCCATTTCCTGTTACGGCTGACCCCTAGCGGTCGTAACAATATATACAGATGCTCCTGATATTAACATGCTCACAAATGTGTTTTTTTTTGGTTTGTTTTTTAGTGATCAGATACCTGCACGACAGATGAATCCTGCTGACTTGAAATCGAGTCTCTTCAAACTGTTTTCCTCTAGAGCGCTGTACCAACATCAGATGTTCAACTACACTGATATTCTATGGTAAAACAAGCTCCTTGACTACTGATGATGTTTTTTTCTTTTCTTGAATCCATGGAAAGAAGCAGCAAACACTTAAATATCAGGTATGGTTTACTTGTTTCACTTGTTGAACATAATCTGTTTTCAAGTCTGTTCACATCTCTGTGGTTAGATCAGTGTGCACAATATTGTTTCTTTGACCTTCATTATGCATGTTTTGATAATACTGTGTTGCAAATAATTTTTTTTTTTTTTTTAAAT
>NW_015645145.1:42473-55505 GCF_001515625.1 Sinocyclocheilus rhinocerous
TTTTCTTGAATCCATGGAAAGAAGCAGCAAACACTTAAATATCAGGTATGGTTTACTTGTTTCACTTGTTGAACAATCTGTTTTCAAGTCTGTTCACATCTCTGTGGTTAGATCAGTGTTATACATAATGAAGGTCAAAGACACATTATTGTTGTTTTGATTATACTGTGCTGTAAATAAAATGCAAATAATAAAAAAAAAAAACTTTTTTTTTTTTCAATTTCCTCACATTCTCTCTTACCTACCTCAAAGTAACAGTCACACTGATGGGCCATTAGAGGACGGCCCTTTGTCTCTCATGTGTGAATCATATTGTTCTCTGTGAACGAGTAAGCAGAATGATTTTCACATCATTTTGAAGTAAATATTCTAGCCTACAAGACTGATTTCTCAAAAGTCTTATTCAGAACTATTCAGTATGGGCTTTATGGCTGTATTTCAGCTACATTTTTTCCCCAATACTTACTAACCACGCATAATATTTTTTTTCTAAAGTAAATGTAGATCAGTCTTGCTCACATATTATTGTAGCACAGTTTGTGCTGAATAAAAAAAATAAATACACGTTGACCAGTAGTATGTTATAAGTAGCTGAAATAAGCACAAATGTCAGGGCATGTCAAAACATCTCAAGGGCCCCAAAATCACCTCAGACCCCAGAGGGATAAATTCCCAGACGATCAAAGACGCATACACTCTGCCCAATTTGGAGGAAGTCTTTTCTGTACTTGCATGCTCAAGTTGGTTCTCGGAGCTTGATTTAAAATCCAGGTTCTACTAGATCGAAATGGAAGAGTCTGATAAGTGCAAGACTGCCTTTGTATTAGGGGTTGCACCGACTAGTCGACTTGCCATGATGCTTTAAGCTTGACGTCGACTAGTCGCTGGTCCTATAGAGGGTGCAACAGGATAAGAAATCTTTGAAGGACTTCCACCATTTACGCTCCGTTTCCAAACAGTTTGGAACAAAATGCATTCATATTAATGTGATCTTTACTGTGCTACTTTATCTGTATCTGATTTAGAATGAGCAGAAATCTGTGAGAAATATAACGACCAAAAGACAAAAGAACTGATAAAAAAGCTGTTATAGGAGCAACAGCCATGTGGGCAGCACTGTGTCATATGCCATAGCTGTGCACAAGGTGTTTGTCACAGCTCCTGACTTATTTGTTCATTAATGACGTCATCAGCGACTAGTCGACTTCAAATCAGAAGTCGTTCAACCCCTACTTTGTATGCCCTCTTGGATTCTGGGAATGCAGTAGAATGCCCCAGGGAATCATCAATGCACCAAGTACGTTCCAGAGACTTATGGAGCGGTGCATGGGTGATCTCCACAGGAAGCAGGTATTAGTATTTATTGATGACCTGATCACAGGAGCATGAGTCGCTTTTGGTTCAGGTCGTCAGTGTCTCAAAGAATATGGGTTGAATCTGTCACCTCTCACGGGACTCACTGAAGGGTACCCTCAACTTCGTAGGGGCTGCAGTGGGACATGGGAGGGGGTCGAGTACTTTGATACCAAAGAGCAATTCGGGGACCAGTGACTGTTGCTCCCGTATATACTCCACACTGATGCCAGTAACGTGGGGCTTGGTGCAGTATTATACCAGGAGCAGGATGAGCAGATGCGGGTAATAGCATTCGCAAATAGATGACTGACAAAGTGCGAGGCAAAATACCCAGCACATAAGCTGGAATTTTTGGCATTAAAGTAGGCTTTCACAGCCAAATTCAGTGATTATTTGTATGGTGCAGACTTCACTGTCGTAATAGACAGTAACCCCCTGATGTATGTTTTGACTTCTGCAAAGCTTGATGCAACAAGGTACTAGGCCCAGTACCCTGAGGGGCTTGTGGCTGAGAAGCGTGGAGTCGACTTGAGCTGAGGAATGGGGTGCTTTACAGAAAAATACAGGAGCATGATGCCTCTCACTACCAGCTAGTGTTGCCAGTTGGGCTAAGGGAAATGGTCTTGCGTAGTCTTCACGATGACATGGGACACTTGGGTATTGAGCGAACGCTGGACTTGGTGAGGTCCAGATTCTTTTGCCCCGAAATGTCCCAGACAGTTGAAAGAAATATCAAAACCTGTGAACACTGTGTGCCCAGAAAAACACCTTCAGACAGAGCAGCTCTGGTCAGTATTTAAACCAGTAGGCCTTTGGAGCTGGTCTGCATGAACTTTTTGTCATTAGAACCAGACCACGCAACACTAAAAATATATTGGTTAACCCAGACCATTTCACAAAATACACCGTGGCAGTGCCGATTCGAAATCAAACAGCCCAGACAGTCGCTAAATGTCTGTGGGAAAACTTATTGGTGCATTATGGGTTTCCTGAGAAACTGCATAGTGACCAAGGGCCTGATTTTGAATCCCACACCTTTCCACCCCAGAGGTGGAGCGTTTTAACCGAATGCTTTTCCAGATGCTGGGAACGTTGGAAAATAAGCAAAAATCCAGATGGAAGGAGTTTGTTAAACCCTTGGTCCATGCCTACAATTGTATTGTACGCGTAACAATGCAACCAGATATACTCCTTATGAGCTTATGTGCTATGTGTTGGGCAAATTGGTCCTCTCAAGACGTTACATCTCGACTTCTTGTTTACCTGCGGGTTTTTGCAGGCAAACAGACATGAGTGCCAACCTAAGCAGAGGATCGTTCATAGACCCAGAACTAGAGCTCGTTCATGTGATGATGAAGCACGAGAGCCAGAGTCTGGGTGTGAGTATTCTGGGTCTGAAGATGATCAGTTCCTTTGTCCTGTACTTGGGGACACGTTGGACTTTGAAACTCGAGTTTTGGTGAGTCCTGAGCATTTGCCCTGCCCAGAAACTCCGAATGTCCCAATTGACTCACCTGTTGTTGAACCTGTTAGAGAGAGCATACCTACCAAGAACATACCTACCTGTGGGTTCACCGAGGAGAATCCGGAGCAACCTGTAAAGGAAACATCACCTGATTGCAGACCTGTGGAGAAAAGCTTACCTGAGTCTGTAGACGCAGAAGCGCCTTCCTCTGAGCTGGAGTCAGTCCAATCCAGGATTTGATCTCTGTTCCGAGTACTTAGAAGAGTTTCCTGCCTAGGAGGCTGAAACGAAAGTTGATTGTGAGGTTGAGAACAGAAGTAAAGAGAATCCAGCTCTGACTGAAACTATGCATGCTGATCAGAGTGAACAATTCAGCGACACTGTGTTTGAGGAGGGAATTATTCTGAGGCGTTCGCAAAGAGAGCGATGACCTGCAAAAAGACTTGAGTATCCCCAATTAGGGAATTCACTTACTGTGGTAATTCAATCTCTGCTGCAAGGTCTGAGTGTAGCATTTAACACTTCTTTGGAGGAACTGTTCTTTGAATGTTGCTTCTGTTGATGATGTGCCTGTGGTTGTGACCCAACCCCAAAAATATGCAGATGCAGCGGGACGTGCATGTGGTTGATGATGTGCCTGTGGTTTTGACCCAACCCCAAAAATATGCAGATGCAGCGGGATGTGCATGTGTTCAGGAGAGGAGGGTGTAACCCAGGTTACAATAACCCCTGCAGCTGAAAGAAAAGAATAAAGTGAGTATTAATGGAATTCATGAATATGCATACGTTTTTATTTATTATCTGTGAAGTTGACTGTGGTTGTGACCCAACCCCAAAAATATGCAGATGCAGCGGGACGTGCATGTGTTCAGGAGAGGAGGGTGTAACCCAGGTTACAATAACCCCTGCAGCTGAAAGAAAAGAATAAAGTGAGTATTAATGGAATTCATGAATATGCATACGTTTTTATTTATTATCTGTGAAGTTGACTGTTTTTTTTTTTGGGAAATAAGAAAATGCATAAAGTTTAAAAATAAAAATAATTTAGAATAGTTATTTAATTGAACATGTGGAAAATTGGCCTCTATTAGATGAATAGAAAGTTAGCCCTGCCTAAATGGGCGGTGCCAAGAGAGATGGGGAGAGAATGTTCTTTGGTCAGAAAGAAATGGCTGGTGAATAGGCTCCTGATGCAGACAGTAATTAGGTGCTCCTGAAAAAGAAGAGAAAAAGAAGATTAAACAAGTATAACTAACAGTTGTATTAGATAAATAATAGAGGTTTTGAGATAGAAGTGCGGATTGAACGTCATCAGTCAGTGATTACGAGTGGATGTTAGCATGAATGCTACAAAGATGGAAAAATATACTTAAAGTTTGAGTTGTTGCCTTTCTCGAGTCTTTGTAACTGAAAATTTAATTATCTTGGTAAGTGAACTGAATTCTCAATTACTGATGTTTTTGTGAATATTGGGTAAATGGTGTTCAAATATTAAATGCTTTAGTATTATATACATGTTGAATGTTAAAGACGTAAAAAAGTTAATTTTCTGTTAAAAACGGTAAGAATATTATGTGAATGTGCCAAATAACTAAGGTTTTGAGGTTGAAAGTTACTTTTGAAAAGTTTATGAGTGTTATTTTAATTGTTACATTGTGTAATTGAGCTATGAGCTAATTGCTAATCGTGACGCACGTGATATGGGCAGATGAGGCCTAAACGCGTCACTTGGAAATGTTATTCGCTCATTTATGCAGTTTCAATGTGTTAATGTTAGATAAATATCTAGTGTTGTAATGATGTATACCCTTACCAAAAAGGAGTATACTTCAAGTTTATTTTATTAAGTATACTTAAGTAAAGTTCAAGTATATTTTTAAGTATACTTTATGTAGTAAGTATACAAATATCAGTGTACTAGTAGTATACTTGTAAGTGTACTATTTCAATATTCCTTGGGACTTAAATGGCCCAATTTCTAGTATATAAAAGTACACCTTTTTGTATACTTTAAGTATAACAGTAGTAAACTTTGAGTACACAACTAGGTTACCTCTATGTTTTTAGTTTGTACTGAAACTATACTAAACATGAAAGTTAGTGCACTTTGAAGTATAGTCTCAGTAAACTACTAGTTTAGTAGTTTTATACTGCAAGTATGCTCGTAAGTTTTCTTTAAGCGAACTTTACATCATACTTTAAGTATACTACTATGTCCCTATTTATTAATTTGTATATATCTTGTTATATGAAAATCTGAACATACAAAACATCAGAAAGAAAGAACAGGATATCTGCTTGTAAACAATAACATTGTATTCTAGCTTCATGCATTCTTTTTTATAAACACTTGGATGTGGGTAAGTTTCATAAATAAAGAAAACATGACAAAATAAATAAACAACATTTTAAACAAAAAGCTGAAAAAAGACTATGAATTAGATTCAGAATGATAATCAAAATGTAGATGGAGTCGATCAACACCCCAAAGCTTGACAATCATTATTACCTCTTCATGGGTCAACATTTTATTCCATAACGTTTCAGTTTTGATGCTGTTTTATGTCTGATGATCATGTTACAATACGTGTGGAAGCATCTGTTGTTTTTTGGTTTCTTCTTCACTTGTGTTTTGGAAATTCTGTACAGACGATGTGTAACAGCGCCCCTACCATATTACAATGAAAACATTCTCAGACCACAGTATAGTGATGAATGATGGACACACGACTGACTTTTTTGAGTGATGTTAACACTTTACTGAGAAACTTTATAGTTATCACATGTAACTGAAGACGACCTACTTCCGTACACATCTGGGGCTTCTACTGACATCCTGACTATGGATATGTGTCAGGTACAAATGCGATTAACATATAACTAAGAACATTAAATCAATGTTCTACATCCCCTTTCTTTAGTAGTCTCTTAACAATAACAACTATCCACATCAACCCAAAATCAAAGCATGTCTAACAAAGTATGCTGTTAATACTTTAACTGTAACATTTTATGAACAAATGAAACGTAGAGCATTCACTCCTAACGAGTTATCAGTTACACACAAATGCTTAACCATCTCATAACGGCTTCACTAAATATACTTTGGGTTTGGTCTTGACATTCTGCCTGACCGAGTAACATAAAGCTTTTTTTCTGGTTCTTTGGTAGGCACTGTGGTCTCTGACATTTCTTCAATGTCAGGTGGTGTCGCCTTTGCACTTCAGTAATCAGAAAGGGAAGTTTGGTCTTGTCTTGGCGTACAAACTCTTGTGTGATCTGCAGGGTTGTACTCAACATGTTTTGGTGGCAAAGTTTCAGGGACCGGCAAGATATGTCTACGATTCCTTCTATAATCCCTCCCCTCTGATTCCACCACGTACGATCTTGGCTCCTTGCAGATGTCTTTGATGGTTCCCACTTTATTGTAACCTTGAGGTGTTTGTAACCTGATTACTTCACCTTTCAACAGGGGATGAAGAAGCTTGCTGGTTTTGTCGTAATACACTTTCTGTTGATATCGCTTGTGTGCAAGTCGTTTTGTGATCTTGACGTGACGTTCGGTAGAAGGGACCAGCAACTTTTTGTCAATTGGAAGGGTTGTCCTAGTTTGTCTTGACATGAGTCTTTCTGCTGGTGATCCGAGAATTCCATCACGAGGCACGTTTCTCAAATTGAGTAAATCAAGAAAGACGTCTGTTCCATCTCGCTTTGATTTTTCCTTCAACTCTTTTGCACTTCGCACTGCTCGTTCCGCTAATCCATTAGATTGCGGATATTCTGGGCTGCTTGTTACATGTATGAAGTCCCAGGTACTTGCAAAGTTCTTGAATTGTTGACTGGAAAACTGCGTTCCGTTGTCTGTGATCACTTTTTGGGGACTGCCATGAACCGAAAAGTGTCTCTTTAATTTTGTAATCACGGCGATTGATGTTAGATTGCGAAGAAGATCTACCTCGAACCATCCTTAGTACGAGTCGACCAGAACAAGATAGTGTTGGCCATTCCATTCAAATAGATCAGTTGCAACGATTGACCAGGGAAGCTCTGGAGTATCATGCTGTTTTAATGTTTTTTTACTATTGCAGACAGAGCTTGAAGTGCATTCCTTTTCATGTCCTTATTTAATGAAGGCCAGAACACTACACCTCGTGCTCTGCGTTTTGTTGATTCTTCTCCAGGATGTCCTCTGTGAAGAATGGTGATGTATTCTTTCTGCAGTGACTTGGGAATCACAGCTTTTGGGCCTTTCATCACAATCCCATCCTTTGTTGTCAGTTCATCTCGGTATGGGTAATACTATTGGAGTTCAAGAGGCAGCTTTGCCTGCTGATCTGGCCAGCCCTGGTGTATTATTCTGCAAAGCTGCTGCAGTGTTGGATCTGTGGCTGTGTGCTATTTTAACTCGACAAGCCTTGATGATGAGATGTGTTCTACAGACATTACCTCAAAATCAGTCTTTTCACTGGCTTGCACTTCTGTGTTCTTCATGGGGGCACGTGAAAGAGTATTGGCCAGGTACATTTGTTTTCCTTTTTTGTAACTTATCACAAAATCATACTTCTGTTGTCTCAACATCATTCATTGTAATCGCGCTGGTGCCATGTGCAGTGACTTGTTAAGAATTGTCACCAATAGCTGATGATCGGTTTCATTGAGAATTTTCTTTCCGTATATATAGTCGTGAAACTTAGCACATGCAAACACCATATACTTCTGTTGTCTCAACATCATTCATTGTAATCGCGCTGGTGCCATGTGCAGTGGCTTGTTAAGAATTGTCACCAATAGCTGATGATCGGTTTCATTGAGAATTTTCTTTCCGTATATATAGTCGTGAAACTTAGCACATGCAAACACCACTGCGAGAAGCTTCTTCTCACTTTGAGCATATTGTGTCTCAGTCTGTGTCAGGGTACGTGAGGAATATGCTGTAGGAGCATTCTCTTGAAGGCATGCCGCACCAAGTCCAAGCTGTGAAGCGTCACATGTCAGCGTGACAGGCTTTTGGACATTGTAATGTGTTATGGATGTGTTAGGAACAGCATACAAACGTCAAGCTAAAATGAATTTATTTAAAGCAAAACTGAAACCGCATTGGGCTCACGAGCCTCTCGCATTTGACAATAATCCAAATGTTTCAATTTTTGCCATATTTGTAACATTTGGATGCTAAACTATTATTCATTATGTAAACAAGGCTTTGTACTTCACTCATGTTCCAATATCTGCGTAAAACATCATCCTTCACATGCACAAAAATGTTTTTTAAGCGCTGCACGCCAGGCACGGCGCCAGAATTTTTTCTCTACCGGTGCTAAGGGGGGGCTAGACCAATATGTGGGGGTGCTAAGAAAATAAATGATATTGATGACGTCAGAGTAAACCGGGCACGCTGATTTTACAGTGGACCTCTTAAATTGAGCAGTGTAACTTTTGTTTGGTTGACTGCATTTTAGTTTGATGATGAATGGCTGAAATGTCAAGTTAACACTAGAACTGATATGTTATGTGTACATGCATGAGACGCTAGCGCGATCAGTTGGATTTATTAAAATAAAGATATAAACAAAACAAATAAAAATGCATGTAAAGTGTCACAAAACCGAGCATAGCCTATACTTTTTTCTTTTGTTAATCTGTAAATTATTTAAGAGAAATATATTTTTGTGTAGTCCTATTTATTTTATTCCTTTTATAAACGTAATTTCTGTTTTTCTCCATTCACAGAAGTGTTGGAGGTAAGTAAATCCCCATGATCTGTTGTTTATGCTGCTATTTTCGCATATAAAGCTAAAGCCCTGAAAGAGAGAAGAAAAAAAAAGTTATCGGTTGTCGGCCAGGAAAATAATCTAAATTAACAAAATGCTGTTATTATATATTCTCCATTATACAATTCTCTATGCTGCACGCAAGTTCAGGCTAACTCAAAAACTTGCATACATGAGCTGAGACCTGACGTGAGTTTTGCAAGACGACCATGCATCCACTATTTCTGCAGTATCCAGTAAGTATACTGTGCATAGCATGCAAACTTTCTATATGCATGGAATACCCGGATATTTGCCAGAATCTGCTAATTATAGCTTAAGTACACTGAAATCAGAAGCTCTTGCACACCGGACATTTCGCTTTCAGTTCAGTTCAAGACAGCAGTACAAAACATTATCTATTCCCCAAACAGTCAAAACTTTACTTAAAGAATGAGCAAATGGTGTCAATTATAGTTTGGTGATTGAAAAAACAGTAAACGGGATGAGAAATTGTCAAAGATGATTTTTAGGAAGTACACTGTAAGCTAGATTGGTAGTTTGTTTTCCCCCGACGAGGGTAGGGAGAGAGGGCCAAGGCTCAATAGTCACGGTTCGCTACTGCAACCAGATATGTGTCTCCGTTGCCATCAATGCTGTAATGGAGGAGCCAATAGCACAGGCAAATAGCACACCCCCTCCCCCCAAAAAAAAATCTGTGGCCCAATGCAACTCCTGAACTGCGTTGGGTCCCTAAGCAGGTCAGCCTGGTATGCCTGCAAGATGCCCATCGCATGCAGACATTTGCCAGACTGACCTGCCACCACATAAGCTTTGCTCACCAAGGACGATGTCATTCTGCAGGCTTAGGGGTCAATGTCAGTGCCTTGAGGGATGATGCCGACTCAGGGGAGAGGTGGCTCTTCAAATTTGGGCCCCATAACCATGCTCATTCAGCCTCATGACCGAAGAATAATTGGGGACTATACGGCTTTAGAAATGGGCAAAGGATTCCCAATATCAATGATTTATTTCAGGACCTCAAAACCTTGGTCTTCAAAAAAAAACACCAGGCCCCGATGCAGTGGTTGTGACATGCTAGGGAGAAAGCAGTCACCTAGCTTACTGTTTTGATGCACTTCTTGCTTCTTGGCCTGCCAGTTGATATTCAGTTTGGTTGATATTCAATTTGAGTCACAAACTCCTTGGCAGGAAATCATCAAACTCCCCTGCCTCAGTGCTAAGTATATCCACCTCCTCAGAGCTGGATAATGTCAGCATTGGGCCTTCACTCAGGGCAGAGCGTGCTTCTGGATCCTGAGAGGGCCTGCAGGTGAAAACTGAGAAAGGGACGGACCCATCTCAAACTCCTCAGCAAGCTCCATTTGGGACCCCCAATGATCTAAGCTGCTGCTCTGCCTTGACAGATGCCCATGATGTACTGTAGCGTGGGCAGGGAGGCACACAGATTTTGAACTGCTCACTCGCCATAATGAAGTTAAACCAATGAGACAAACAGCATTTTATCACATTTTTGTTTAAAGAAACAACTTTGTTCTGTGTTTTTTGCTTTCGGATTTAACAAAGTAAGAAACATCAGTGAAACATTTAAAACTAAAAATAATATTTTGTTAGTGGTACCCTTTTTATTTTATTTTTTTAATTTAGAAAAGTACAGTAAGTAAACATTATAACATTTCTACATTGTGTAATCATCAATCATTATCACAGATTCCTAATAATAATTTTACAGATTTACTGAAAGAGCGCATTCATTATTCAGTATATTCTTGTACCCTATAGGGCGCAAAGAATAATAGTCTTACACACTACTGTGATATGGGTTTTACGTGGTTCCAGGGGTAAATACATTTTTTGAGTGCCCTTTTTATCTTAGAAAGTCTCATACCATACATAATGGGATTGATAAGCGGTGTACATATCGGAAAATAAAGTGAGAGAATCACACGTAGTAGAGGGGGCATAGGCACCTTATCAAATCTGCTTTGGATAACTTCAAATAAACATCCGACAGAAAAATTCAGTAGTGAGATAAGGTGTGAAGTACATGTGCTTAAAGCCTTTTGGGTCATTTCTCTTGTAGACTTTAGGCAGACACTTAAAATTTTTGCATATGAAAACAAAATTAATGCTAGAGGAGCAACAATGGTTAGAATGGTACCGATTATGCCAGAAATGTTGTTTGCTGTTGTGTCTGAGCATGCCAATTTCACAAGCATGTAGTTTGTCGCACCATACTTTGTCCATTACATTTCCACACAACTTTAGCCGTACACTCACAGAAAAATTAATGGAGAATTTGATAACTGATACTGACCACCCCAGAGCAATCAACGTAACTGTCATGACAGGAGACATGATTCTATGATATTCCAAAGGGTAACAGATAGCTACATATCTGTCATAAGACATGACTGCTAAATTACAGAATTCTACAGATGTGTAGCGTCTGGACCAATCAAACACACAATATATATTTTGTTAGCTATATTTAACTAATACTCTGTAACACCCCTCAGTTAACAAGCCATATGAGGACCTATGGACCCTTCCCCTGAAATGCGTAACACCTCAGGAAAGCAGAACAGGCCTCTGGTTCGATGGCAACCAAGGCTGATATCACTGGTTTTATTGCTCAAAGGAATGCAAGAGAGAGACTCTCACTGCATTTTCCATAGGAAGAGACACACTGCACAGTAGAAATGGACTTTTCTACTAATTAATTCATAGGAAAACCTTTCTTTGAATGAAACCAGGAAATTAATGTTCTTAGAATTGACAGACAGTTGACCCTGAGAGGTCAAGTAAATATCTACAGCGGATCTAAATATTTATAATTAATTATAACTAGTTATGATTAAGTATTCATATTTCCTTATGAGCTGATTCGCTACAGATGCATAAGTGTATAAAGCAAATATTTGAATGTGACAAAGGGTCAGTGAAACTTCTGGAATCTTTGACAGTAGCATATTACTTAAAAGGGATGGAAATAAAGCAATGCTGCCGTACAGTTCATTTACAGACAAACTGCATAAAAAAACATACATAGGTTCATGCAAGGACTTCTCCTTGCATATTATTCCAATAATTAATTGATTTGATACAATGATTGCAACAAACATGTAATGTCTTGATTACTTAATTTTAGGGAATTAATTATTATTAATTCATTCAGATTTGATAGTTTACACTTTAAATCAACGGTCGTCCAGCGAGCCGTTATTCTCAGTATATTTTAACAACTTGAATCTTAAAACATTCCAAATGCACTTCTGTAAATAAAGACAAAAGTATAATTTGTAATAAGATGGCATGTGTGAGAGTTGCAAAAGCAATAAATAGTTAAAAAATACCTTTTGCTGATAATTAGCTGTTTTGAAGAGAGCAGATTGTCAGTTGAAAGTTATTTTGAAACAGTCATGTAAACCTACATTAAGAATATTCGCAAATTTAAAAGCAATTACTAAAAAAAACCTGCAATCAAGATTATCAACCTACCAAGTATAAAACAACTATCTGGAATACAATTTTTTAAGTCATCAGAGAAACAGAGTTGAATTACGCTGTGCTGGTGAAGCATTTGAATTTATAATACAAGACAAACACACAAGGGAATGTTGACTTGGCTGTTAAATGACATCATTAGTTTCAGGTTTCCGAGCTTCACTTACCAATTAAAGAAATTAGAAATGTAATAATCATTTAAAAACAAAACTTGCCATATCATTACTTAAATTGCAGATCAAGTTTAGTGTTACTGTATGTTAACTGCATCATCGTCTTTTTCTCCATCTAATGTGCTGAATAGTTAATAATTTAAAATAATCAACCAAACAAACTTGTATAAGATGGACCTAAAGATACTGTATATAATTGTGGTGCAGTATGCAATATATACTGAATACATAATAGTATTTAACTATAAGAGACCTCTAAAAAGGGATGGGGCTGTTTTCTGGGGGTTCTCAGAAATAAAAATCATATACAGAGATGGGCACAAATACATCAAAAAGTATTTGGTTACAAATTACAAACTCTTTTTCATCAAATGTATTTAATTTTAAAATACAATATACTGGTGTGATAAATGTATTTAATTAAAATACAAGTAATTTGTAATTTGAAAATACAAAAAATACAAACAATATTTACATTCAATCATTTGAGGTGCAAGAGACAGTGCCATTGCATTTAGTAATACTGGAGTTGGATACACATATAAGAGAAGTGCTTTCCCCTCCTTGAATAACTTATAAACAACATATTCTTTAACCCTGACACTAGACAATATATCCAACATATTGAATCATATTTCTTCTAATTTCTATGTTTACTTGAATACCATCAAGCATGTCTACACTTTATTTTTTTCATGTTTCTTTATCACTCCTTTATTGTTTCTTTATCAGCATGTAAAAAATTAAGCAGTCCTGTGAA
>NW_015645145.1:58427-73871 GCF_001515625.1 Sinocyclocheilus rhinocerous
TAGAAATGTAATAATCATTTAAAAACAAAACTTGCCATATCATTACTTAAATTGCAGATCAAGTTTAGTGTTACTGTATGTTAACTGCATCATCGTCTTTTTCTCCATCTAATGTGCTGAATAGTTAATAATTTAAAATAATCAACCAAACAAACTTGTATAAGATGGACCTAAAGATACTGTATATAATTGTGGTGCAGTATGCAATATATACTGAATACATAATAGTATTTAACTATAAGAGACCTCTAAAAAAGGATGGGGCTGTTTTCTGGGGGTTCTCAGAAATAAAAATCATATACAGAGATGGGCACAAATACATCAAAAAGTATTTGGTTACAAATTACAAACTCTTTTTCATCAAATGTATTTAATTTTAAAATACAATATACTGGTGTGATAAATGTATTTAATTAAAATACAAGTAATTTGTAATTTTAAAATACAAACAATATTTACATTCAATCATTTGAGGTGCAAGAGACAGTGCCATTGCATTTAGTAATACTGGAGTTGGATACACATATAAGAGAAGTGCTTTCCCCTCCTTGAATAACTTATAAACAACATATTCTTTAACCCTGACACTAGACAATATATCCCCTGCTAGATAATGGTAAACGAACTTGGCTTGTTGTCTTCAGAGGAAGCTCGAACCCAAGGCTTGGCTCGAGCTCCGAGTAAGAACCCCCCTCTATGACTGTACGCTGTGAAGAAGGAAAAAGAAAGGGGAAAAATAAAGAGAAAATGGGGGAGGAGAAGGGGAGGCGGAGGGATACCGTAAGAATTGTCGCTGGGACGGTGCAGCGACTGCTGCTTATATACGCTCGTTGCGATGATTGACAGGACTGAAAGATTAGGCTCCTCCCAAACCTACGTTTGGAACTTCATTTCACGAATTCGCCTGCCCATTCAGTCCTGCTAGATAATGGTAAAAAAACTTGGCTTGTTGTCCTCAAAGGAGGCTTGAACCCGAGGCTCGGCTTGAGCTCTGAGTAAGAACCCCCCAAAAAGGCTTATCAAGGACAACAAGCTGGCTACCGATTATGTTTAATTCGGGAGAAAAGTTGATAAAAAACTTCCTCCCCCAAAAAAACTTTGAGCAACACTATGAACAACTGCTGCGGCAGCTAAGAGAAGGTCTGCTGCGGCAGAAGAGTACATTTTGAGCGATAAGGAAAATCACTGCTGTGGCAGTGAAATGAATAAGAAATGTTTAATCGAAGAGTGAAATAGCTGTTGCAGGGGTGGAATAGCTAATAAGGATTTGTCACTACTGCGGCAGTGACAAAGGTTTAAAGCTTGATTGCGAGGGTGGTAGGACAAATCACTGCTGCGGCAGTGAGTTGCGAATAGAAGATTGTAGGGTGGAAAAGTCACTTCTGTGTTAGTGGAAAGGCTACTTTAAGTCGAGGAGGAAGAATTCACTGCTGCAGCAGTGAAGCGATTAAGAGTTTAAAGGAGAGAAGGTTGCTGTTGCGGCAGCGGCAAACTCGGGGGTGGATTGTTGACAGTCCTGGCGGCTGTATAGGCTATGAGACTGATGGGTGGGTGAAGGGAATTCCTTGCTCGGAAAGGTTGAGCTAGGTGACTTGATGAGCGCTAAAGGGCGGGGAAGGGGGAATTCCTGCTATTTCTGCGAAATGAAGAGAATGTGGAGTTCATTGATTAAAGTAGAACAGGTGCGTGGCAGCTGGATTATTGGATGAGAGATTGGTGTGCTTGACGAATTTGACAAAGGTTTGATCTGATGTATGAATGGAAGGCGTTTCTTGGACCATTGGCCTAAAGTTTTGATTTGGATCTCTGGGAGACTGTTTTGAGCTGCTGAAGTTGCGGCACCTAAGCGAAAGGAATGGCTGGAGTAGTGGTTTGCCGGAATGCCTGATCTGGTCAGGACAGTCTTGAGGTGTTTTTGAAACCAGTGTTTGGAGATGGGGCTATTATTATCATCTACAAAAAGGGGGTCTGTGGGAGAAGGAAACTGAGAGCTTCTATGAGCTAAGAAAAGGGCAACGGACTGGTAAGGCTGGAGGGGAGTGGATAAGTTAAAGATGAAAATTGAATGGCCTTAATTGATCTGTAATTGATCGCATTAATTTATCTGTTTTGCTATGTTTGATAATAAAGCGAATGGTGTCGTTGTCCAGAATTTGGAGGTCTGAAAAGGCTGGATGGATTTTGGGATCGAATTTGGAATTACAAGTAAACTTAGAGCATCTGAGTATTCGAAGAAGGTGAGGATGAATAGAGTGTTGAGTAATCTGGCTGTTTTTTTTAAGTGGTAGCCTGAACGAAAGGTGAGTAAGCATTTGCTTACTATTTCACGGGTGATGGGCAGGCAAGAATCTAAATGGCGGAGTTAGGATTTTTCAATGCCTTTGATAAAGAGGGAGATTTGAGGATTATTGATGGCCAAGCACTGATGACTGAAGATAAGTTTATAAAAAAAAAGAATGCCGCTAAGATAAGCTTTAATAGATCCGGGTTGGATCTGTTTAAAGTGGCAGAGAAAGGTTGCAAAAGAAGAAACGGCGGTGAGAGAAAAGTTGGGAAATTGTAGCTATGTCGAAAGTGATGAAATATTTCACGGGTGATGGGCAGGCGAGAACCTAAATGGCGAGGTTAGGATTTTTCAATGCCTTTGATAAAGAGGGAGATTTGAGGATTATTGATGGCCGGGCACTGATGACGAAGGTATGTTTATAAAAAAAAAGAATGCCGCTAAGATAAGCTTTAATAGATCCGGGCTGGATCTGTTTAAAGTGGCGGAGAAAGGTTGCAAAAGAAGAAATGGTGGTGAGAGAAAAGTTGGGAAATTGAAGCCTATGATGAAAGTGGAATGATTTGAAACAATTCTAAGCCATCCAGTATGAGCTGAGCATTCTTGGGGACACGTCTTGGATAATGACATGAATGGATCATTTATGGAGATGGTGGAGAGGGTTGTTTACTGGAACGTCAGATTCGAATAAGGAGGCACTGAGCGGGTAATGGATCCGCATGAGGAGCTAATGTTCTGAATTTCTGAAAGGCAAAACGAGAGAGAGAGAGAGTCAGCGATTTGATTGTTGAAACCTGGTATATGAACTGCTTTAATTATGAATTGATTGCAAGCGGAAGACCAGATGAGACATCTGAGAAATGGCATTATTTCAGTGGAATTAGATCTGCCTTTATTAATGCAGTGCGTTGCAGCGTTGTCACAATGGAAAAAGATGCTGTTGGAGGCCCATTCTTTTCTTCACAAGGTGGAGGTGATGACAATTATGTAGATCTCGAAAAGTGCGGAAGAGGAGACAGATGGTTTCAGATTTGTGAGTTCGGGAGGCCAGGTGGAAGCGAACCAGCGACCTTGAAAATATCCCCCAAAACCAACTGAGGGGGCAGCGTCAGTGAACAGGTGCATGTTGGCGGCTGAGGAAACGTGAGTGTCGTAGAAAAAGGTAAGACCATTCCAATGACTAAGAAACGAAAGCCAGAGGGTGAGGTCAGCTATGCATGACTTGTTTAGAGTGACTAAATCGTTTAAGCCAGGGACCAAGGATGCTAGAGAGCATTACACGGGCCAATCATAAATTTGGAATCCACCTCCTTTGCGAGGATAGAATCTACAATGTCCGGTTCGGACAAGGCAGATTGTAAATTATTACAAACAAATGATGCATCGGGAAGGCTTTCTAAGCTGGGATCAAAGCATTACTTTAAGCCGAAGAGCAGATAGTGTGTGAAACGCTTGTCAGGGTGATTTTTTTAGTTCGAGAGTTAAGAGTGAGACATTGACAGGAGAAGAGAGGTATTTTTTAAGATCTTTATTGCTTTTTGCCGAATATTTGTACACGAGGCAGACGGAGCAGGCATGAGCACCGCCACAAAAAATTACAAACATGCAAGAAACGACATCTTTGTCTGAAACAACGAAATTCGTTGAAATTATTACAGACTTTGAAGTGGATGAAGAGCGTCCTTTTTCATTTACAGGGATGAAGCGATCGAAACCGGACTGTGGCATGTATGAGGTGGAATTGACAGGTTCGGAAGTAGGCTGGGACTGAGGGTTTGGGGAATTTTGTAAGATGAGAGGGCAAGAGTGTGATTAATGGTCGAGAAATCAGAAACTGATGACTGAAGATAAGTTTATAAAAAAAAAGAATGCCGCTAAGATAAGCTTTAATAGATCCGGGTTGGATCTGTTTAAAGTGGCAGAGAAAGGTTGCAAAAGAAGAAACGGCGGTGAGAGAAAAGTTGGGAAATTGTAGCTATGTCGAAAGTGATGAAATATTTCACGGGTGATGGGCAGGCGAGAACCTAAATGGCGAGGTTAGGATTTTTCAATGCCTTTGATAAAGAGGGAGATTTGAGGATTATTGATGGCCGGGCACTGATGACGAAGATATGTTTATAAAAAAAAAGAATGCCGCTAAGATAAGCTTTAATAGATCCGGGCTGGATCTGTTTAAAGTGGCGGAGAAAGGTTGCAAAAGAAGAAATGGTGGTGAGAGAAAAGTTGGGAAATTGAAGCCTATGATGAAAGTGGAATGATTTGAAACAATTCTAAGCCATCCAGTATGAGCTGAGCATTCTTGGGGACACGGCTTGGATAATGACATGAATGGATCATTTATGGAGATGGTGGAGAGGGTTGTTTACTGGAACGTCAGATTCGAATAAGGAGGCACTGAGCGGGTAATGGATCCGCATGAGGAGCTAATGTTCTGAATTTCTGAAAGGCAAAATGAGAGAGAGAGAGAGTCAGCGATTTGATTGTTGAAACCTGGTATATGAACTGCTTTAATTATGAATTGATTGCAAGCGGAAGACCAGATGAGACATCTGAGAAATGGCATTATTTCAGTGGAATTAGATCTGCCTTTATTAATGCAGTGCGTTGCAGCGTTGTCACAATGGAAAAAGATGCTGTTGGAGGCCCATTCTTTTCTTCACAAGGTGGAGGTGATGGCAATTATGTAGATCTCGAAAAGTGCGGAAGAGGAGACAGATGGTTTCAGATTTGCGAGTTCGGGAGGCCAGGTGGAAGCGAACCAGCGACCTTGAAAATATCCCCCAAAACCAACTGAGGGGGCAGCGTCAGTGAACAGGTGCATGTTGTCGTAGAAAAAGGTAAGACCATTCCAATGACTAAGAAACGAAAGCCAGAGGGTGAGGTCAGCTATGCATGACTTGTTTAGAGTGACTAAATCGTTTAAGCCAGGGACCAAGGATGCTAGAGAGCATTACACGGGCCAATCATAAATTTGGAATCCACCTCCTTTGCGAGGATAGAATCTACAATGTCCGGTTCGGACAAGGCAGATTGTAAATTATTACAAACAAATGATGCATCGGGAAGGCTTTCTAAGCTGGGATCAAAGCATTACTTTAAGCCGAAGAGCAGATAGTGTGTGAAACGCTTGTCAGGGTGATTTTTTTAGTTCGAGAGTTAAGAGTGAGACATTGACAGGAGAAGAGAGGTATTTTTTAAGATCTTTATTGCTTTTTGCCGAATATTTGTACACGAGGCAGACGGAGCAGGCATGAGCACCGCCACAAAAAATTACAAACATGCAAGAAACGACATCTTTGTCTGAAACAACGAAATTCGTTGAAATTATTACAGACTTTGAAGTGGATGAAAAGCGTCCTTTTTCATTTACAGGGATGAAGCGATCGAAACCGGACTGTGGCATGTATGAGGTGGAATTGACAGGTTCGGAAGTAGGCTGGGACTGAGGGTTTGGGGAATTTTGTAAGATGAGAGGGCAAGAGTGTGATTAATGGTCGAGAAATCAGAAAATGGAGCAGGATATATCACAGCAGCCAAGGAAGACTCTATTGTACAGGTTGAAATCCACTGGTTCCACTGCGCTACTCTCGATGCACATTTGGCAGAAAATAACTTCTGGTAGGTGTAAAAGTGGCTGCCGCTGAAAGACAGTGAAAGATCAGCTATGATAGATAGGTAATTGTTCAGTTCTTTATGTCTGTTTAGGAAGACTGAGCATATTACCTCTGTGTATTTTCTGAAGGCTACCACAAATTCTACAAGTGAAAGGATGCGGTTGGAGCTAGAGGCTGAATCTTTGAGGGTAACGTAAAGGGCACCGCAGTCCAGGGATCGATGGCAGTCTTTTTGTGGGATGGGTGATAGAAGAGCCATGTCCACATACATACCTGAGAGAATTTGAGTGCGGAGCAGAATGGAAACAGATGGCGTAGACAGGGGCTGCAGCTGGAACAGACGTGAAGAGGGTATAGGACGGAGGACAAGCCGAGGTAGAGGGAGGATAGCTGACAGGGAGAGAAGATGAGGCAGGCACCGTTTGCGGAGGCAGCCTCACACTAGGTTCTGTGCTCGTAGAAGGAAAAGGAGGCAGATGAGGGGAAGAGGGGAATAGCTCCTTTAGGTGCTCCTGGAATAGCTGGAAAATAAGCAGGAGGGAGATGAAAAGGAACGGAGATTGAAGAGGAATGAGCGAGGTTGAGCAAGTCTGAGCTGGGGAAAAGGTGGGGCTGGACAGGAGGAACGACAGTGTGAAGGCAGGCATAAATCGATGCTTGAGAAACGTGAGTTTGATGGGCTGAATTGGCTTGACAGACCGGAGGGCTTGGGGCCGCAGTTGAAAGGCCTGCGCGAGAGGAGTGTGGGACAAGAATGGCGGTCGCAGAGGGGGCGTGGCGCCAGCGCAGCGGCCGGGGTGGAGATTGCGAACTCAGGTAAAGCTCGTACAACTGAGCTCTTTTTTGCCTTCGGGAGAAATTTGTGTTTGCGGCTGCAAGGGCGTGCCGCAATCCGTTAACTGTCCACTTTGTTATGACAGGGATGGAAGATGATCCTGATGGACTCGGCTGAGCTGAAATGTGTGAAGCAGTTGAGACGCCTGAAGTACTTGGCCGCCTAGCCGGAGGCGGGGAGGACCGCGGTCTATGGCAGCGCCTTGGCAAATTTGGAGGGGAACGCCGAGAGGGACGATCACAATCCTTGTTGGTCTGACCGGTACTGGTACCAGGGTTGGGAGAAGCCGGGGTCGGTGCAGTGACCAAAGGAGATGTAGAGGAACAGGTAAGTTCCTCCTCGGAGGTAGATACCTGGAGTTCGTTGGGGTGGAACATGTTTCACGAAATAGGGCGGAATGTATGCCGGAAGAATTGTCACTGGGATGGTGCAGCGACTGCTGCTTATATACGCTCGTAGCTATGATTGAAAGGACTGAACGATTAGGCTCCTCCCAAACCTACATTTGGAACTTCATTAAAACTAGTCTGGCAAAGAGATCTCCAAAGAGAGTAAATGACACCACCATGACCAAACTTATCTCCTTGTTCATTTACGACCCACTTCTCCCCTCTCCTCTCTCCTTCTCCCTCACCCTCTCCCTTCTCCGCTCTCCCCCACCAGGTTCCACTGAAAGTTCACTAAGAATGTCCATATACCATATATGTTATATCTTGTGAATCTGTTGTTTTTCCCCTTCAAGTTTAGTATCATTCTAAAGGTCTCCCTGTGATTAGTAAAATGGTGTCAATTTCACAGCAGTCACTTATATTATTAGAAGATTGAACACTTTTGAAGAATTCTACTCTGCTGATGAGGGGTGTGTCTCCCTCAGGGTCTGCCAGAATGTTTTCGTTTCTCTGGCCAGGTGCAACTCTGGGTCGTGAGATCCTAACAAACCAACAGATCTTTTATGTTTTTACAACTGATTTGAAGATTTTTGTTTGTTTCTGATATGGGTATATAAGCAAAGTGGCATTTTAGTCACGCAGCATATGTGAATCTCTGGAGCTCTCCACTTGAATTCACATGCTGCTGTGTGTCTCTCTGCTGTCAGGTATGCATCTCTTAGATTAATCTTTAAGTAATTGATGTTATGTATTTATCTGAATTGGATTCTCATTGTTTAATTATTTAATTGGCATCATACATTTTTACCTTACAAATAAAATGCTATATTTGATTTATCATGAACTCTCCTGAAAACATTATGTCTAGTGGATCATGTGGAGGCAAATGTTACCTCAAATCTATGGCCAGTATAGTACAAACTGAAGGTGCCTGGATAAATGGAGCAGTAGGCAGGGGTTTAATTGGGCCAGGGCAATCCAGGTCTGAGCCCCGGCACATAGGCTTACTCTGGTAACTCATTAGAGGACTTTCCTCATAAATTTTCAACATTATAGGCTATAGTTTTAAACACTTTAATCATTCTTACTAATTCAAATAATGCGACGCAGGTGGTTTTATTCAGGTATGTATCTCTGAAAAGAACCGAGTGTCTTCAGAAAAGTTTCGATTGCATTTCAACATTATCTGATAAAGTAGTGTTCATGAGTGCAGCGCCGCTTTGTTTACAGCCATTTCTGGGGAAACTGCTATATGTTTGACGTTCCAAAAGCGCCTCCTACTGGCAGAGAATCAAATTGGATTTTCAATAAGCCTGTCTGTTGTTTCCCCCATCCACCCATACAACCCTGTTTTAAATTAATATAATAATTTATACTTCTGACTTGTATCTTTTCTTAAAAAAATGTTTAAAGACTGAAATATGAGGTTTATTTTAGATCTATTTTTGTTTTTGTGAAAACCTGTATCTCAACTGTAATTAAATCATGTTTTTACAGCCCTTTTACAGTTTAATATGTTACCATTTACATTGCCCTACCCTGCTCATATGGTATTGATATTTATTTTTAAAACACTCCCATCACACTCGGACACCGCAGTGTTACATGTATCTTAACATCACTTAGTGAACAACAGACACAGACAGGCAAGCATTATTCTCTAATGTTTAACCCAGGGAGTCGAATAGCATAGTTTGTTTTTGTGAAAACCTGTATCTCAACTGTAATTAAATCATGGTTTTACAGTCCTTTTACAGTTTAATATGTTACCATATACATTGCCCTACCCTGCTCATATGGTATTGATATTTATTTTTAAAACACTCCCATCACACTCGGACACCGCAGTGTTACATGTGTCTTAACATCACTTAGTGAACAACAGACACAGACAGGCAAGCATTATTCTCTAATGTTTAACCCAGGGAGTCGAATAGCATAGTTGATTTGGCAATGGAACACGCACTGGCAATCAAGCTATGAATAATAAGGCTTTGATAAATAGATTGAGGAACACACTCAAAACTATTCTTTATCCATGATTTATTTCCCTTTGAATTACTGCAGTTTCGCTCCGTTCAGCTAATGGTGACTGAGATTCCCTGGTCGGGAGCATAGCTATTGAATGACACTGGAACACGCAATGACATTAATTCAGCTATAAACAAGGCATTAAAGAAAAAGAGGAACACGCTCAATGTCGACCTTATCGTACAATCTCAGATATTAACTTTAAGTTCACTTACTGCAGTTTAACAGTGGAGAGACTCGAGTTACAACCTTCTCTGCATTCATTCATTCAAGTGGCCGCGTGCTGCTTGCGTCACACACCAGTCTCGACTCAAAAGATTCTCATATTTCATCCACAGCAATAGAAAAGATTAAATAACTTGGTTTATGTTCATAGTTTATATTAAACTGCCCGCATTCTCCACCAATAGATGTAAGGGAAACAGGTCAATTTGACTAAAAGGGAATCAATTATAATTTTATAGGGAATTTAAACAGAATCGCTGTTCTACGGCTGATCACTGAGTCGGCCAGCGATTCCTTGAACAAGCCGTATAACATCAACTCTGTAATGGATATTAAAATCCAAAATATAGTGAAAACACTATTTATTAGCACAGCAACAAGATCGGCAGTTTAAGACATTAACTTGTGAGCTTTGAAGGGGTTTCCCAAGGTTGCTGATTGGCTGGAAGTTCAGTGGTCGTTCGTAGTGAAGTCTTGGGGGTTGGCAGAAGTTGCGGAGTTGTGGGCTGGTTGAAGTTTTAGACGGGCACTCGAGGTCGGACTCGGAGACACTGCGTTGCTGCAAAACTTAACTCCGAACACGAAACTCTCAACGGAAAAGAAAAGAAATTAAAGTAGAAGCCAGCAAGAAGAGTGACGAGACTGGATGGCGTTTCTCCTCAGGATTTTAGAGGAGCAGCTGGCGTGTAATCCAGAGCATGCTCAAAGAGGGCTAAAAAGCAGCGTCAAAACGTGGTGGCAAAAAGGCAAGAAAAAGCATAATTTGATGGTGTCTTGAGTATTTAAACATGGCTGTTGTACACATCCCAAATGGTGTCTTGACCAATTAGACATTGTCTTAGCTCGGGGTGTTGCCATGTTTCTCCTCCCAAAACATAAATCAACATGTTATCTAATCAGTCACATGATCCGAATTTTCCCGCTTTTGCAGAGTATAATTTGAACATGATTTCTATAACAAGAATATGATACATTTGACAAAGAATTGATTGGAAGAAATGTTTCAAGCAAAAAATGTGTAGGTTACATAAATGCTATGAAGTTATGCAATGGACTGATATTTGTTTATAAGTCCTTTTAAGATGATTTTACATGCATCTACATATGTAAAAGACAGTCTCTCTGTCGTTCTGTGAACATAAGGGTGTGCTTTGTGAGGAACAAAAAGGTCAAATGGTCTAGAAGGAGCCTGGTCTTTGTCCTGGGTGGGGGAAACCAGTTCGAGGAAGTATGTAGCTCATGATTTCTATCATGGATTTACATGTGATGGTCAGCTGTGCATCTCTTTGACCATTAATCTTGGTTACTTGCCCCAAATTTGTCAAACTCCTTCCTGAGTTGGGATTATCAATAAGTGTTCTTTTGTGTTAATGTTGCAAGCTGTTCTGTGAAAGAGCTGGTTGGTTAGGCTTGCTTCAGACGGGCTGGTGCTAGGATCTGGACAGATTTATGATGTTGTCTTGTTATCCTGGGCCTCTTTGTGGAATTTGGCTCTTTGGGTTGTTCTCAACTCCAATCTGATCAAATCTTAAATTGTCTGATTCACTCTGATACCCTACAGATAAAAAGTAATCCCACTTTAAAAATGAGTGACACAATCAGTCACACATCAAATGATTGTAATAATGTCAAACTACCTGTATTTCACATATTAAAATATCCATAAATGAAATTCGTAACTACTGCAACAAACAAGCTTTTAGTGATATTAGAACAAATATCATTGTGAATACATGCAATACTGTTTATGCCACACTGATGGAATGAAGCTGACAGTGGTGTCATGGTTCGGTACGTTTTCGATACACGTGTGGGGGTGGGGTAATTGGTTACATCGCAATGTTGGAAATATTTCTGTTTTAAACCATGAAGGCGAGCCAATGGATTTCACACACAAGCAACGTGCAAACTTTGCGCAAGAGTTATGCCGGTGAACGTCTTAATGTCAGTCAATTCACTATTCAGAAAGTGAAAGTAAAAACGGAATGAGGAAGTAATGATGGAGCTTTCGGCATCTGACGCCGCAAGAGACGATGAGACGAATCTACTTCAACATATGCTGATAACGGTATATAGCTAACTATTTCTAATACTACATAGTGAAAAAATTAGAAGAAACATATTTCGTGTTAAACAGGTTGGTTTTGAAAGTTAGTGCTTGAAATACAAGCTTTTTATTTCATTGATTTTTATTGATGGCTGAAGTGTTAATATTTTAATCATAGGCCTATATTTTATTGAATAGAAATACGTGTATCGTTACACCCCTAATATATATATATATTTATTTATTTATTTATTTTCCTGCAATCATACATTATGGGCATAGTGAAAAGCACTTTTTTTTTTTTAGGATGTGCCTTTAGCCCCGTTGTACCCTACTCTTGTGAATGTGCAGTGGAGACTGACCCAGAAGCGAATTTTTGAATAAAATAATTATTTTTGTTTTTTTACAGACTTGTCTGTAAGTTTTCTTTTAAAGGGGTCCTATTATGCTTTTTCAATTTTTGAATTTTAGTCTGGGTGTAGTGTGTATATCTCCAAAGGGAGATAATTAAAATAATTCCCGCCTATGAATGGTTGGGGGGTGGGGAGGGGCGAAGTCGTGGTTAGAATGCTTGGTTGAGTGCATCAGACAAGAAGACGACGAAGAAGTGCTGCTGTAGCATCAAGTTTTCGCAAGTTATTACACATGCACCTGAGTAATTATGTATTTTAATATGTATGTTACAATTATGAAAACGTTTTTATAATAAATTGCTGACAGTACAATACTGGACAATGATGTAATCTGCAGAATTTACACTTCAATTATGAGACTACAGTGTTTCCCATACATTGAGTGTCGGTGGTTTTATATCACTGTATTTCTGAAGGAAACCAACTGTCTTCAGAAAATTGGATGTCATTTTCATTTCATCTTGCATGTAATGTCTGATAAAGCAGCATTTGTGAGCAAAGCGCTGCTTTGTGTACAGCCTTTACCAGGGAAACCTCGATATCTACCACTCCAACAGCGCCTCCTGCTGGCAGAGAATGAGTTTGCATATATATGCTGCCACAAATAGAATGGACTATGGTATAAATAAATTCAACTGTATAACAGTTTCATTGCAATTCATGTTATAATGTTAAAATTAAAGAACAATAAACATAATACATATGCCCTTATCTGTACATAGTAAATGTAGTTATTTTTAAGCGGTTGTTGACATCCTATCTAAAATGTGATTTAGCCAAAAAAACAAAAAAAAACAAGAACATCAACAATAACGTTACCACTCTAATATGTCTTGCAATATCCATGTGTGCAAAGGTTCTGCGTGATCCTCTTGCTCAATATTCTCGGGGTCTGAATCTGGCTCAAATTGATATGGCAATACTGACGCCATCCTTAACTATACCTTAACCCAAATATCCAGATGTGTGCAGCACAGCTTGTAACACACCAAAGAGAAAGGAAAACTTGAAAATGCATCATATGAACCCTTTAGATTTAGAAGTAAAATGCATTGAATAATGTGTTGTTTATGTTTATTTGGTTTGAACGTGAATAACCATCACTATGATTGTATTACTGTGTAAAAAGATGATCACAATGCTGAAAAAAAAATTTTTAGTAGCAATGTTTGGATTTGAAATCAAAATAAAATGGCTTGCATATGAACTGCCAGTATGTGTGAAATAAAAGTCTTTACTGCAGATTCATTCATAAAGACAGTGTCTTGTCGCCATCTAATGGTGTAACAATGTAACTAAAATCACCATAATAAACACACACACACCTTTCTTAATACCAAATACTATTATAAAATAATACTATTATTTATATAAAATACTATTAATTGAATTATTTTAATAAACAACAACAGCCATGATAAAAGTTGCAATTCAGTCAGAAGTACAAAGGCAGCTGTTTGCTTCGGAACAAATAATAGATTCATGAGATCAAAAATTGCCCGTTGGATATACCTAAAACTAATTAGATCACATGTTTAACCACTATAGAGAAATCAGAGCCAGCAGCAAAATCCGAAGAACTGGCCAAGGTAAGGCTGTTCTCGGCGGGTTCATGAGCACTGAACGGCTGCTGACACCCTGGAGCTCACATCTCCAAAACACTGAAGCAACTTTTCAAACTAGAGTTATCTTTATTAACAAACGTCTCAGGTTACGTATGTAACCATGGTTCCCTGAGAAGGGAATGAGACACTGCGTCCTCTAGGAGTCACATTGGGGGAATGCCTTCAGCATACTTCTAAATACAATAATATTGGCCAGCCTGTGACGTCATCACCCGGCGCGACCATAGTATAAAAGGGCGCCGGGAGAACACATTATCCGCTTCTTCGTCTGAAGCTTACGTCTGAAGCATGGTGTCTCGTTCCCTTCTCAGGGAACCATGGTTACATACGTAACTTGAGACGTTCCCTTCTGAGGGAACTTCGAACTGCGTCCTCTAGGGTTTGCATTGGAGAAAGGTATACCCACGCCGCCATGCTGAGGGGAGTGCATGCCAGAAACCACGGCGAGCACTATGTACCAACTCTACCATAGCCATGGGAGTTGCCCCAAAGGACGTCTTGACAGCTGTCAGTGACACTATCCCCTTCGGCCAGGATCCCTTTAAGGGGATACAAGCAAATTCTCAGGGGGCCTGCGCTGGCAGCCCTAAGTGGGCCCGTAAAGGGCCAGTGCAGGCCCTCCCTCAAATCTTGCCTGACACCCTTAGACCCACGCCCCTTATGAGCCCTACCCACAGGCGGGGGAGGGGCGCGAGTCGTGACACTAGTCCTTAGATTGAGATGGGCCAAGACCCCTTTGATGTTCGGGCTCAGACCTGGACCTTCATGGAATGAAGGATTTACAGGCAGCCGAGCGCGTCTTGGCCTCCTTAAACTTCTCGACCACCGTCTATATGGGAGTGCTGAGGGGATGGGATATATATATAAAGCTCAGAAGGGGAAACTGGCGCATCAAGAAGAAAGCCCTTCTCTTTCTACCCGATATCCGCCCGATTCACCCACAGATATCTCTCCTTAACCACCATCGTGCGACGCAACTCAGCCACCTCATCAGGGGATTGACCCTGGCCTTTATCCAGGTCTTTCAGCAGATCAGCCTGATAAGCCTGAAGCACCGCCATGGTGTGCAACGAGGCTGCAGCCTGACCTAACCCTGTATGCCCTGCCATTCAAACTAGATCTATCCTGAAGGGGTTTGGACAGCAGGGAGGGAGCCTTAAGAGAAGATGTCTCCCCCATAGAGAGAGAGCAGACCAGAGTCTCTTCAACAGGGGGCATCTTTTCATAACCATTCTCACGCATCCCCTCGATGTTGGCATAACTTGTATGCTGGAATCTGTGGATGCGGGATGAGAATGATTTTCTTAAAAGTCTTACTAGTGCTCGCCGTAGTAAAGAAGAATAATCGTTCTTACCGGAAATGCATGCTTCAAACAAAATAGTCCTTGAAGACGAAGAAGAGGATGACATGTTCTCCCGGCGCCCTTTTATACTGTGGTCGCACCGGGTGATGACATCACAGGCTGTCGCTGGCCAGTGTTATTGTCGTGTTTAGATGTATGCTTCAGACACTGGTCACGCTGAAGGCGTTCCCCCAATGCGACCCCTAGAGGACGCAGTTCGAAGTTCCCTCGGAAGGGAACCACATATTTGAAGTCTAAACAACTGCATTCTCATTTAAAAACTCAAACTATATTGTGTGACACAAAAACAGTATTATTTGTAGTTGATTTATAGTGTATTTTCTCACTCACTGTACAAATGGTGAAACGGTTCCTACCTAATATTGGGTGAATATCTCATATCAAAGACCTCTCAGCCAACTGGAATCAAGGACAATTCATGTCAGCTTTGCAGCTTCAAGACCTGGACGACTTGTCATAATTGATGGAACCATGAATTCTGCACTCAATCAGAAAATCCTGAAGGAGAATGTCCAGCCGTCAGTTTGTGGTTTGTGATCCCAAACACACCAGCAAGTGCACCTCTGAATGGCTCAAGAAAAACAAAATTAAGGTTTTGGAGTGGCCAAATCAAAGTC
>NW_015645145.1:74660-75114 GCF_001515625.1 Sinocyclocheilus rhinocerous
CGTCACAGGCTGTCGCCGGCCAATGTTATTGTCGTGTTTAGATGTATGCTTCAGACACTGGTCACGCTGAAGGCGTTCCCCCAATGCGACCCCTAGAGGACGCAGTTCGAAGTTCCCTCGGAAGGGAACCACATATTTGAAGTCTAAACAACTGCATTCTCATTTAAAAACTCAAACTATATTGTGTGACACAAAAACAGTATTATTTGTAGTTGATTTATAGTGTATTTTCTCACTCACTGTACAAATGGTGAAACGGTTCCTACCTAATATTGGGTGAATATCTCATATCAAAGACCTCTCAGCCAACTGGAATCAAGGACAATTCATGCCAGCTTTGCAGCTTCAAGACCTGGACAACTTGTCATAATTGATGGAACCATGAATTCTGCACTCAATCAGAAAATCCTGAAGGAGAATGTCCGGCCGTCAGTTTGTGACCTCAAGCTCAAGC
>NW_015645145.1:75918-76570 GCF_001515625.1 Sinocyclocheilus rhinocerous
TCAATTGCGGTGTACAGTGTTTATTATGAGGGGGTAGAATCCACAGCTCAGTACTCACTACTCAATACTCATGAGTACTTTTAAATAGGCTACTCTTTTACTCTTACTCAAGTAGTTTTTTGGACAAGTACTTTTACTCTACTCACACTACATTTTTTGGAAGGTAATGGTACTTTTACTTGAGTATATTTTTTCAGTACTCTTTCCACCACTGATCACATCCAAAATAAAAGTTTTTGTTTACATAATATATGTGTGTGTTCTGTGTATATTTATTATGTACAGCGCTGCTTGAAAGTTTGTGAACTCTTTAGAATTTTCTATATTTCTGCATAATTATGACCCAAAACATAATTAGATTTTGACACAAATCCTGAAAGTAGACAAAAAAAAAATCCAATCAAACAAAGGACACAAAAATATATACTTTGTCATTTATTTATTGAGAAAAATTATCTGGTATTAAATATTTGTGAGTGGCAAAAGTATGTGAATCTTTGCTTTCAGAATCTGGTGTGACCCCCTTTTGCAGCAATAACTGCAAGTAACGTTTCTTGTAACTGCTGATCAGTCCTGCACAACGACTTGTAGGAATTTTAGCCCATTCCTCAGTACAGAACCACTTCAACTCTGTGATGTTGGTGGGTTTCCT
>NW_015645145.1:76605-76685 GCF_001515625.1 Sinocyclocheilus rhinocerous
ACTTTCTCTTTTCTCGGACAGATGTCCTGACATTTTCCTTCAGAATTTGCTGGTATAATTCAGAATTCATAGAATTCATT
>NW_015645145.1:77618-78980 GCF_001515625.1 Sinocyclocheilus rhinocerous
TGCAAGTAACGTTTCTTGTAACTGCTGATCAGTCCTGCACAATGGCTTTTAGGAATTTTAGCCCATTCCTCAGTACAGAACCACTTCAACTCTGTGATGTTGGTGGGTTTCCTCCTATGAACTGCTTGCTTCAGCTCCTTCCACAAAATTTCATTTGGATTAAGGTCCGGAATTTGACTTAGTCATTCCACAACATTAACTTTGTTCTTCTTTAACCATTTTTTGGTAGAACGACTTGTGTGCTTGGGGTCGTTGTCTTGCTTCATGACCCACTTTCTCTTGAGATTAAGTTCTACAGATGTCCTGACATTTTCCTTCAGAATTTGCTGGTATAATTCAGAATTCATTGTTCCATCAATGGTGGCAAGCCGTCCTGGACCAGATGTAGCAAAACAGACCCAAGCCATGATACTACCACCACCATGTTTCACAGATGGGATAAGGTTCTTGTGCTGGAATACAGTGTTTTCTTTCTCCAAACATAACGCTGCTAATTTAAACCAAAATTTTCTATTTTGGTCTCATCCATCCACAAAACATTTCTCCGGTATTCCTCTGGCTTGTCCACATGATCTTTAGCAAACTGCAGATGGGCAGCAATGTCCTTTTTGGAGTGCAGTGGCTTTCTTCTTGCGACTCTGCCATGGACACCATGGTTGTTCAGTGTTCTCCTGATGATGGGCTCATAAACATTAACATTAGCCAATGTGAGAAAGGCCTTTAGTTGCTTAAAAGTTAGCCTGGAGTCCTTTGAAACCTAGTGGACTTTTACACGTCTTGCTTTTAGAGTGAGAAAAATGATCCGGTGTTAAATATTTGTGAGTGGCAAAGTATGTGAATCTTTGCTTTCAGTATCTGGTGTGACCCCCTTTTGCAGCAATAACTGCAAGTAACGTTTCTTGTAACTGCTGATCAGTCCTGCACAACGGCTTGTAGGAATTTTAGCCCATTCCTCAGTACAGAACCACTTCAACTCTGTGAGGTTTCCTCCTATGAACTGCTTGCTTCATCAGGTCCTTCCACAAAATTTCATTTGGATTAAGGTCCGGAATTTGACTTGGCCATTCCAAAACATTAACATTGTTCTTCTTTAACCATTCTTTGGTAGAACGACTTGTGTGCTTGGGGTCGTTGTCTTGCTGCATGACACACTTTCTCTTGAGATTCAGTTCTCGGACAGATGTCCTGACATTTTCCTTCAGAATTTGCTGGTATAATTCAGAATTCATTGTTCCATCAATGGTGGCAAGCCGTCCTGGACCAGATGCAGCAAAACAGACCCAAGCCATGATACTACCACCACCATGTTTCACAGATGGGATAAGGTTCTTGTGCTGGAATACAGTGTTTTCTTTCTCCAAA
>NW_015645145.1:78990-79737 GCF_001515625.1 Sinocyclocheilus rhinocerous
CTGGCTTGTCCACATGATCTTTAGCAAACTGCAGATGGGCAGCAATGTCCTTTTTGGAGTGCAGTGGCTTTCTTCTTGCGACTCTGCCATGGACACCATGGTTGTTCAATGTTCTGCTGATGATGGACTCATAAACATTAACATTAGCCAATGTGATAAAGGCCTTTAGTTGCTTAGTTGCTTAGAAGTTAGTGTGCTGCCCTTTGAAACCTTGTGGACTTTTACACGTCTTTCTTTTAGAGTGTTCTTTGTTGGTGGAGCACTCCTGGGGAGGGTAACAGTGGTCTTGAATTTCCTCCATTTGTACACAATCTGTCTGACTGTGGATTGATGGAGTCCAAACTCTGTAGAGATGGCTTTAAAACCTTTTCTAGCCTGATGAGCAACACCAACTCTTTTTCTGAGAAGCATATATTTGTATTCATCTCATTTGATTGGGTTCTCTTTGTCAACTTTCAGGACTTGCATGAAAATCTGATGATTTTTTTGGGTTATATTTATGCAAAAAATATAGACAATTCTAAAGGGTTCACAATCTTTCAAGCATCATTGTTTGTATGTATGTATGTATGTATGTATGTATATATATAATATTCATATAATTTATATTATATATAAATATATTTAATATACAAACATAACATATTTTTTTGAAATATATACATGCATGTGTGTGTATGTATATATAAATCATAAATATACACAGAACACACATATATTATGTAAACAAAAACTTTTATTTTGGAT
>NW_015645145.1:79781-87315 GCF_001515625.1 Sinocyclocheilus rhinocerous
TACCTTCATAGTATCTCTCTCTCTCTCTCTCTCTCTCTCTCTCTCTCTCACACACACACACACACACACACACACACACATACATATATGAGCAATATCACATGCTCTGTGAAATATGGCTGTATATCTGCATGGCTGTGATTCGGTTACAGTTATGCAATTTTACAGTGAGGTAAGACTGTTCTGTCTGATCTTAGAACTGAATTGCTGAGATTAAACATTCTCTGCAGTCCGGGCACAGAAAAGTGCCTGACATGAATGTCCGTATTATGATAATATGACTTCATTGTAAGCCTTGATCCCTGCAGTAAACTAAGCTTTGAATTAAATGTATATTCAAAGTTCAATACATTAGGTGAAACATTAAGTATAACATGAAACATGAACATGAAACATGAATAAAAAAGGAAGGGACAGGTCCAAGGACCAGTAGCAATGGATTTAGTACAAAATTTAGGTGTGGGATCCAGTATAATTAATTCAACTTCTTATGACAACGATAATAATAATAATATAAACAATAATAATCCATTCCTGAAAGATTTCTCATTAAATTTTAAATGGACAGTTAAAGAATTAAAATACTGCTGAAAATAATTGAAATAGTTTACACAGCATAAATGTTGCAAAAACCCTTGATCAAAATCTGAATTTTCTCAATATTCTGTGTTGGAAGAAAAGAGGCTCATACTTGATGTGTGGTACAATTATCCCGGAAGTGCCCTTTTTTTTTTTTTGGAACGTCAACGAGACTAAAAAAAATGACAGCTGCTGAAAAGGGTGCTTTGTGTTCGAAGGGTGCAGAAGTGAGCATGAGAAGATCTGTTGGAGACTAGCAGCCTTGGTTCCTCAATAGTCATTGAAGCCTGCAGGAGAAAAGAACCAATGCTGTCTCCCAACACTGTAAGGAGAATTCACTGTCAAATTTGAAATAATTATTTACAGTCATCAGCAGGATGGCCAGGAAAGATGGAGAGGGAGGTTAGGAAAAAAATCTTGAAGAAAAGGGTTATAATGTCAGTTTGTTAAGCAGTTACATTAATATGAATCAGTAGGGAGCAGTTACTCTGCTATTCTGTTAAATTTATAATGATTTTTAGAATTTCATCAGTTATAATAATCATTATCACTCTTGGTGTGAATGGACCTTTAGGCCAGGGGTTCTCAACTCTGGTCTTCAAGGTCCACTTTCCTGCACAGATTAGCTGAAACCTTGATCAAACTCACCTGCCTGTAACTTCCAAGTACTACTGTAGACCTTGACTAGCTTGTTCAGGTGTGTTAGTGTTGCTAAACTCTGCAGGAAGGTGGACCTCGAGGACCAGGGTTAAGAAACCCCTGATATAGGCATTTTGAATAAATGACACAGCATGCATCTCTGCTGGTGTGCCCCTCTCAATGCCAACAAGAGGACATCTAGTGGATTTATAAGTAAATGCATCTGAGTGCAGACAGTTCCGTAAATGCATTTGATTTGAGATGAAATGCAGGGCGTATGATATGACCCCACTCCCACATTAGATGCCTATTAGAGTTTATGAGCTAAAGCTATAGCTAAAGTTATCTGTGTAAGGAATGAAGGTATATCAGAGACGGCCTCCTTGGTTGTGACAGGATAGGCTGAGTGTTCAGAAATGGCCTCCTTTATTATATTGGTGCTTTATGATGGTGACACTTTAGTATAATGGGCCATCATTAATGCAGAAAGTAATGCAAGACTGTCACACCGCTGTGTCATTGAACACGCATCTCTGCGTGCATCATATGCATGAAGATGAAGATGACGGTTTAACAGTCTTTAATACAGGGGTGGGCAAACTTTTTTACTCGAGGGCCACATCAAGTTTTCCACATTAAGTGAGGGGCCGCATAATATGTTTATGACAAATGAAGCTTTGATTTTTTTTATTCTAACTTAACACTCACTTACTACTGTACTGTATGTATACGTGTACATACATGGCAGTTCTATTCTTGTACCATCTATTTTTATGAGCACTTTATGACACACAGATAAGTTGCATTGGTGTACAAGTCGATTGATGTATAAGACACATTTTATCATTTCATTCAGAAATAATGTAAAATAAACGAAACATTTACAAACATATTTATATTCCCCACACTCCACAAAAAAATCCCGTAAATTTTGCAGTGTTCAGAATAGAAAAAGGAACAAAAATATAAGTAAAAAACAAACACAAATTATAGTGGCATTCACTATAAACATTTATTATAAACGCTCAGTCTAAATATTTAAAGTGAAACTGAAACTAGGTTGAACTGAAACTAACCACTAGGCGTGGTTGCTGGAAAATGCACAACACAAACTTAAAACAAACTCACAGAAAAACTCACGCCTTTTCTCATTCGTCACCAATCCTAATGTACGCGCTTTGCGCTTGACCTTGATTGCTTTATATAAGCCACCTTGGAAATCACAGCACGTTTCAGATGAAAAAAAGAAGAAAAAAAAACAGTACTAGGCCTATATCCATTTTTATAAAAATGTGTGTGGAAAACAGAAGAAGAAAGCATATCTTTGCAAGATAAAACAACAAATTATTTCCATGTTTTCCCCACGAAATTACAGTACCCGTGAGCAGGAGGATAACACTGGCATTTGTTCTGATACTGGAATGTCTACAGAGCATTTTAAGCATTTTTAAAACAGTACCAATACTAGGAATTTTTCAAAACAAATGAACACTTTCACATTTTTAAAACAAGTAATTTATTTACAGTTGTGCCGGTTTTGTAAGTTATATATTTTGACTTTTTATGTTGTATTTGCTGTGTGGCTTGAACGTGGCGTCCGTCAAAAAATAGACTAGGTGCCTATCTTTAGCGAAGCGGCGCGGAGAGCCACTTCTGAAACGTGCCGTGGCCAGTGGCGTAGCGGACGGGCACGCAGGGCACGCACTGCGGGGGGGCCCCGCGTGGTGGGGGGCCCCCCCAAAATGTTAGGGTTGTTAATTTTGGTAATTTTCTTGACCGACAACTGACGCTCGTTAACCGATGATTAACCATTAACCGAAAAAAAATAGAATGTTAAATTAGATTTAGTGACCATTAAAAATACCACAGATATTTTTTTTGTGATCATGCCTCAAAGTTCAAGGAAACCTATAGACGGCTGAAAGTGCATCCTATTTGTTTTCTCTCTCTCTCTTTAACAAAGGCACAATGTTTTGTTAAATAAAAGTGAACTATTCATATTTTCGAATAATGTCATTTCTTATCTGTATGATCAAAAATAACAGAGTAGCCTATTTTAAGCTGTTTTCGCTATTAAGGACAAAATAAATGATTGCGCTGCACGTTTCAGTTTCTCTTTAAATACGTTTGTTTTGACTAGACATTTAGCCTACATGTTGTTTATGTATGCATACATGCATTTGCCGAAACATTTGCGCAACGCCACTGGTGACAGAAATGAGTAGTAAGTGCAGAGCGTTGTGTGTGAACATGATCTTACTGTAGTTCTAGACTAAATATCATTTCCATCACAGTTGCTTTCCTTTCGAAGTGCCCTGCGGTCAGAAATAAAAAAAATTTAAACAGGCTCAATTAAAGATCTGGCAGAGCTGCTGATTCTGAAGCATAGATCTATTCTTCCAAGCGTCACAGATGTGGCTACTGCCTTGAAACTTTTTTTAACCATCCCTGTGACAGTGGCAAGTGGTCTTTTTCTAAACTAAAACTAATAAAAACCTGCCTGAGAAGCACAATGAGTCAGGACAGGCTTTCCGAACTTGCGATTCTCAGCATTGAAAGCCAGCGCGCGCGTCAGATGGACATATCAGACATTGTGAAGGACTTTGCGCAGAAAAATGCTAGGAGAAAGGGACGTTTTGGACGTTTTTAAAGGTGAAATGCTTTATTGCATTCTTTCACTAGATGCTTTTTATGGGTAGCTTGAATGTAAAAAAAAAAAAGTCATGTTTTCGTTGTATTCTCACTTGTAAAAAAAAAAAAGAAAAAAAATCATTGTTACAGATGCAGTAAATAGTTTTAACGCAAAATAAATTGTAAAAAACGATGAGCTCCGGTGGCCACGTCGGAGCAGGCTATAGCGCCATCTATTGGATTTTACTGATATTGCATTAAAATTAGCCATTTTGGACCAACTGCCTCACGGGCCGGATGAAAACGCACGTAGTTTGCCCACCTCTGCAGATTCATATCATTTTTAAAAATCCCTCACGGGCCGCCACATGACTGATAGCGGGCCGCAGGAACTTAAATACACATACCAAACGAGGATAATTAACTAGACACAGGTGAACAGAATGGCACAATCAAGGGAAGGATGGGAACCCTGCAAACAAGCCTGCACTGGCCCTTTATGGGCTGTCAGCGCAGGGCCCCTGAGAATTTGCTCATTGGCAAAACGTTGGCCCCTTAGCACTGGCCCTGCACGGGCAGCCCTCACTTAGCCTCCAGGAAGCCGTAGCGCTGTATTATTGAAAGTAATAAAGTTTGAAGTCACCATTATGGAGGTAAGCGCTTGCTTTACTTGGGCCCCTGACGTCTTAACTTTAATGTTTCTATGACTGCTATAACTGTGTGTTTCTGAAGCACATTTGTTATAGCAAAAGTTGTGCGAAAACAAACTGATCAGATGGTGACGGTTACTTATTGATGATTCACTGATCTCATCCAGAGGCTGATCTAGGAGAACATTATTTAGATTGAATAACTTCACTTTATAGTAGCCCTAGAATACCACTGCATGAAATTTTGTCCTGCTTTAATATTTTGAATATTTTTAAGTTGTTGTTCAGAAATTATTTGGACAGGATCATGTAGACTCACACAAATATCTCGATTCAGTGTATGAACCTCAACAATGGTGACAATCAACGAAAAGCTTGTTTTTTTGATGTTCAGAGTCGATCTGAATATTCTGTTAACTGTCACCATTGTTGAGATTCATACGCTGAATCTTGATATCTGTGTGAGTCTACGTGATCTCTTTCAAATAATTTCTGTATCTAAATCATTAGATCAGTTTTTCTTCTTGCAACTTTTGCTATAACAAACGCGCTTCAGAAACACACAGTTACAGCAGCCAAAGAAAAGCTTCAGTTTAAAAAGCCAAGGGTCAGGAACCCAACTAAAGCAAGCGCTTACCTCCATAATGGTGAATTCAAAGTATTATTTTCAACGTGAGGGCTGCCCATGCAGGGCCAGTGCTAAGGGGCCAACGTTTTGCCAATGAGCAAATTCTCGGGGGCCCTGCGCTGGCAGCCCTAAGTGGGCCCGTAAAGGGCCAGTACAGGCTTGTTTGCAGGGAAACTAGGTCAACAGAACAAAACAAGGCAGGAGAGTCCATGAAAACAAGAGCAAACTGAACATTACTGTGACAATGACAGTATCTCAGTCTTAAATTTGCGATTCCAAATGTCCAAAGCAATGTTCAAAAATGGTAGATTGTGAAAAGGATTGCACACATTAGCATCTACATATATATTTACATGATTCCAATTAAACTTTGTTTTTACACAGTTTTTATGTCAAATTGGTTTGCTCATTCTTCAACTAGGAAGTAACTTAAAATTTTCCAACACTGTTCCATCTCTGTGTCATGTGCTTGACCTCCCATTGACATGATGCAATATTCTTTACATGCAAGATCATTAATAAGCCTCACTGGGACTAGCTATTTGACCTTATGACCAACGGGACTCAATTAAAGTGTTGTAATGTTTAATTAAACCTAAAGGTCCATTTATCTTGACCCAGTGGGAGAAGTGTTGGACAAGATGATTTCCTGTGATGGCCAAGGGACAATATTAGAAGTGAAAAACACAACAATGACCCGTTAATAACATGTTTATCTTTGTTGAGTTGCATCATTTGGTGATAAACATTTGGTCCCTCTTTAACCTTTAACCTTACTAACTTCAATGTTCCTTATTCTAATAATTTAACTGGTTGTTTATAATACAGTTCTATTTCTTTTTGTGTATTGTTCTCTTTTTACTCTTACAATGCATTATGTTTATCTAGATAAAGCCATACAGTACATAAATACAAGACATGTGCATGTACAAAATAGAGCATTGATACTGATTTATTGATATTGGTACTGAAGAAGGATGCTAAAGCACATACAATACTGTCTATCCACTAATACTGGTGTCCTTGGTATATATTACTTTTTTTTACTTTTACTTTTAGTCATTTAGCAGACGCTTTTATCCAAAGCGACTTACAAATAAGAAGATATTAGCAGAACAGGCTGTGAAAAAAGTCTTTGCTGTTTATCCTCACAGTGTTTGATTTAAAAAAAAAAAATCTTCCTATTCATAATGAATGTTTTTTAATTCACCTAATGAGTTATGAACACTTAAGCAGTAAGTCATGAGCTCCTGTTTCAATGGGCTAGTAATATGAGGTGATACACACAAATTTCAAAGTCACCCATTACTATTGTAAAATTCCAATCAAATTGAGATATTAACAATTGACCTTGAAGAAGATCTCTATAAGAATCTTGCATTTACATTAAACTAGAACATTAAAACAGAACAAAATAATTGATTAAGATAGGAAGGTTATAGATCTATGATGGGTAATCTGTGTTAATTATTATACCATTTTGATTTCAAGATTTGATTATTTCATTATTTGCATCTTCATGACTGAAATAAAATAATTAAAAATGTGATAATATAATTGCAAAGCCCCAAATCATCAACAGTACAGCTAAGCTGAACAAACATACAGTTGACATTGCTGCAGTATATAAAAGTGATTCTTTACTAGTTTTGTTTCAGGTCCAGTATTTTACATTGGAGATCACATTTATACAGTGTGTGCATAATTATTGTGCAAGTTGATTTTCTGATCATATTCTTTTTCCCAAGCACATTTTACCAATTCCAAACCACACCAATCTTACAGCAATAAACTACTATTAATTTTACATCTAATGGTTTATAAGTTATATATAATTGTTAACAAGGGATGGAAGTGAAAAATTGCTTATATTCAGGTGTGCATAGTTATTAAGCAGGGTTAATTTTACAGGTAAAATGGGCCAAAAAGAGATTTAACTCACACTGAAAAAAATAAAATAATAATTATATATATATACACACACACAGTAGTCAACATTTGAAGTGGATCAAAAAAGTTCATCAAAGTTGTCCTAAGACAAGAACGCTTTTAGGTTTTAGGACAACTTTGGTGAAAGGTTTTGATCCACTTCAAATGTTGAGTAGTGTATATATTAAATGCCCACGAGAAGGATTGCAATGCTAATGCAGTATTAGAAATGGCAAAATTAAGGTGCTCCTACTGGACAGTGAGATGCTCATTGGGTCAGCAGGGTCACAAAAACAGGTCAGGAAGAAAAGATGCATGTTAACTGCAAAAGAATTATGAAATAATGTGAAGAATTAGGTGTGAAACCACCAGGAACCTAAAATATGAGCCCCACTTAATAAAAATCACAAGCTGATGTTGTGAAATACAATAAAACTTTTTTTTTTTTTTTTTTTTTTAACCTTCTTTTTTCCCTCGG
>NW_015645145.1:87612-96887 GCF_001515625.1 Sinocyclocheilus rhinocerous
CCTTTTTTTTTTTTTTTTTTTAACCTTCATCTTTCCCTCGGGTCATTTTGACCCTGATTTATTTATTTATTTTTATTTATTTTTTTACAATTTAAAAAAAATCGAGCATTAAAAAAAATAATAATAATCTGACACAATCCAGACAAATTTGATATCCAAACGAAGAGCTGACACTACAGAATATTCCCAAGGCAAAAAACACTCCCCCCACACACATGCACGCAAGCACATACATGGACACACATAGAGACACATTATAACACGCACGTAAACAAGGTAAATAAAAAAATAAAAAAACCTACATGAACATTAAGAAAAAAATAATGGATCAATATAAGCTTTCTGGTCCAAAAAAAAAGTTTTATTTTAGGCCTTCGGGTCATTTTGACACGCGAGGGAAAGATTTGTTACAAAACACGAGGGAAAGATGAAAGTTAAGGCTTTATAGACAAGTTCAGAGTGGCTCTTGAGGGACCAGGACCTCTTCAATTTGTACCATTTACCAGAAATTTATCTTCCAGAATCAGGCAGTAATGTTACAGTCTCTCTAAAGGAAGGCGAAGAAGACGAGGATAATCCACATAGACTCGGGCAAGGAAGCAACACAGGGTAGTAGTCACATCAAACAATCACTGACAAACTACAGAACAGAAGGAAGACATTAAGTAGGGCAGCTGACGAGGGGAAAACAGGTGAAGGGAGTAAACTAATAATGACTAACGAGCAAATTAATCAAAAACCATGGAAACTAATAGACAAGGGGACTCAGGGAAATGTGGAGGCAGAAACAGAACCAAAACAGAACATAACCATGACAAGTAAGTTTTGGGAGTTCATTTTAAGTCCATCCCCTACCTGAAAACTAAAATATGTGACACAGTTCCATTACTCATTTCCCACAGTATCTACCGTATATAGCCTACACTGATACAAGTTGCGTCTCGCTCTTTCCTCTCCGACAGTGAGTTTGACACGCAGATATTCTTAACCACTCCTTTCCAACCGTGAATCTGCTATGAGCAAGAGGTGGAGTGGAGGTGCTCCACAATAAAACCCCGCCCTTTATTCAATGTTCTGTTTCACTTGGAAATACATCACAACACTGAAGTCAGTTGCAACTTCCGGTTCACGGGTACTTTGATATTTTTCAAGATATTGAAGTTAGAAATTCCTGTATCATATGAGCACTAATTCACGTACTTTGTCAATAAGATAAAAGTGGGTTTTGTTCAAAGTAGCTATTATCCACATAGATCTTTGATATGAATATTTTTTGGTAATTCATTAAATATCGCCGGTTAAAAAGTAACTAGTAACTAGTACTCTGAGTAGTTTTTGAGAGGAGTACTTTGTACTTTTACTTAAGTACTGTTTTGGCACGAGTACTTTTATTTTTAATTGAGTATTATTTCAGCAATGTAACAGCACTTGTACTTAAGTACAAATTTTCAGTACTCTTTCCACCACTGGTTAGTAGCAACTCTGACCCCCTCACCACCGCTGCTGTTGTCTGATTGGACTGGTGCTGGTACCTCAAGAGTCACTCTGAATCTATCAGTCACTCTCAACCAATCTGTCCATACATTTTATTTTATTTTATTTTAATTTTTTTAATCTGTCTTAATGTATTTCACAACACTTCAGATAGTGGTTCTTATTAAATGGAGGTGATGTTTCAAAATTATTTACCTTAGCAACGTCTCTGAGAACCTGACACTGTGTACTTCTAGATACTCCAGGGTATGTTCAGTTCTGGAAAATGGTGGAACTGGAGACTAAATGGATCCTGATGGTTTCCCACCAAATTTTTCACCTTATTTCGTAATTCTTTTTGCAGTTAACATGCATCTTTTCCTCTCGACCTGTTTTTGCAACACATTCTCACTCCCAACTTGTCACATATTGACGCTTGGTCAGGACCCTTTAGCGTCACTTTTTGATGCACAGGCTACCCCATTAGCATAATTTTTCGACGTTCAGGGTCCTCCATTGCTTTAAATAAGAAACCCTTGGCGTCAATATGCCGACGCGAAAGGCACTGAGAATTTTATCGTTGTGACTAAATTATATATTGGGTAATAATATTGCCATTATTGCATATATGTTGGGGTGTGATTTTTCCAATGTAAACAGTCACAACAGTTTTATTTACATTACACTATTTACACATTTATGAGCATGTAACCCAACCCCTGCCCCTAAACCTACCATTTGTCAATAAAACACAAGATATAACAGGCAGATACAACTGCAGTCATAATTTATCCAAACAATATTAATATTCCAAGTCTTTCGAGGCAAAACGATTGATTTGTGAGAGGAAAAGATGCGATTGCCGTCTCCGTCCGCCGTAAAGCTCATCCCGTGTGCTGCAGTCTGTGCGCAAATTCAAAAAATGCCGCCAGGAGAAGCCTTACGTCAGCCTTGGTTGGGCAATGCTATTGGCTCTTGTGTGTCTCGTGACCGATTGCGTCATGCTACGGGAGTATCTTTTTGAATAAGATGTGACCGCGTTAGCGAAGCGGGATCATTTTCAGCGATTAAAACCATATGTTTTACTCTCTTCTTCACATAAAGATATCGTATGGCTTCAGAAGACTTGGAATGCAGCAGGACTTGTTTGTAATGCTTTTATACTGCTTGTTTATGGTCTGTTTTTGCAATAAATACCTGTGACTGTACTTTTATTTGCCTGCTACGTGTTTTATATTGTTCAGAAGTGGGTAGGTTTAGGGTAAGGGTGGGGTTAGGTGCTCCAATGAAAGTATACATTTATATAAAGTTATTTCTATTTTTTACAAATGCATGCAAACCATTAAATTAAGATAAACAACTGAAAACATTGGAGGACGTCGAAAAGTGATGCTAAAGGGGTACCTCGAGCATCCAAAAGCTACGCCAAGGGGTCCTGACCAAGTGTCAATATGTGATGAGTTGGGAGTGAGAACGTGTTGGTTTTTGTGACCCAATGAGCATCTCACTGTCCAGTAGGAGCATCTTAATTTTGCCATTTCTAGTATTTGCATTAGTATTGCATCCTTCTCCTGGGCATTTAATATTTTTTGACTTTTCAGTGTTATTTGATTCTCTTTTTTGGCCCATTTTACCTGTAAAATAACGCTTAACAGTTATGCACACCTGAATATAAGGCATTTTCATTTTCAGCCCTTGCCAACAATTACATATAACTTCTAAATCATTATATGTAAAATTAATAGTAGTTATTAGATTGATGTGGTTTTGAATTGGTAAAATGTGCTTGGGAAAAAAATATATAATCAGATTATCGACTTGCATAATAATTATGCACGCATGCATGATAATTATGTATAACGAAAGTAAAGGAACAAAAATGTCCACTGGGCCAAATATTGCATTGTATTGTATTGTACTGTATTGTATATCATATTTGCAATTATTTGCACCAACATACCATTAAGCTTCTTTAGATGCAGTCTTTGATGTCAACAAATTTTCTTCTAAAAAGTTAATGGTTAATGGTCATTTTAGTAGTTCTAAGTATGCATTGTATATTCATTCATGCATTCATTAATTCATTCCACCAGCTGTACCATTTATATATAACAATGAATTGTATGTATGTTATCAGCATATGCACAGTAGGGAGAGATTGACTTCCGGTATCATGGTGATCACCATTGAACAATGGAGGCAGAGAATAGGCCGATATTCCCATCCAGCGTTTAAAGAAAAGTTTAAACCGGCCACAATTATTCTTCATAGTGGTGTACATGCTGGTGGACTGCGGCTAGCAGTAGCTGTTTGCCTTCTCTTAATCTTAGCGGGCGATGTGGAAAAGATTCACAGCCCCGCGAGAGGCAAGCGTGGCATTTCAGACACAATATTTAGGCCGGAGAGAACAACGTGGCAAACAACACTGTTTGAAGCAACAGGTGGCTCATAACCAAGAGAATCCCACACAATTACGCAAATTGAATCCCTTCAAAATGAAGTCATGGACTTAAGATAACTTGTTGAAAAGTGTGTGGAGACAGTCGAGAGACTTGAGCATGAAAACGTTGAACTTCGGGAAAGGCATAAGCGCATGGAAAATCAGAATAGATGGGATAATCTAGTCTTTTATGGCATCCCGGAGTCGGATCGAGAAACATGGGAAGACATTGAGAAAAAGGTACGGGACCATGTTACTGAACATCTTGATCTGGGCAGAGCCAAAAGCGATGTGGAACTCCCGATTGAACACGCTCACAGTGTTGGAAAGAGATCACCTGGAAGAGCGAGCCCGGTGGTGGTCCGTTTCACCAGGTGGAAGGACAAGGAAGAGATTCTACAGAAAGTACGACAGAGGGGGGCACACGTGAGCTCGGCGAAAATGGCTGCATAGTGTGAGAGCTCTCCACGACTTCGCGCAAAAACTACCCCTAACTTCTACAAACCTGGTCGTCAACTTGGGCTTGATTATGTCCAAACCCCTGTCGGTGAAGGAATGTGATATTTTTACGAAAGTGCGCAAGACAAGCACACGAAGTGCGAAAGCAGCACCATCGACAGAGAGAGTGGAGGCTGGCAGCATGGCGGATTTAGCCGAGGTGCTAACTGAGCTAAAAGCGCTTCGTTCCGAATTCGGTTCAAAGTTAGACGGCATAAACAATTGCCTGGGAGTAATGGTAAGCTCTATCTCAGCTTTGGAGAGCAATCTGACTGACATCAAACGCGAGGTGTCGGCCAATGAAAAACGGATTGAGGAAACTGAGACCCGCATTTCTGCAATAGAGGACAAACTTGATAAAACCGAGTCTGCATTAACCTCGGCGAAAAAGCGGATTGCACACCTGGACATGAAGACAGATGATCTGGAAAATAGCGGCAGGAGAAATAATATCCGTGTATTTGGCCTCAAAGAAGGAGCAGAAGGTAAACGAACTTTACTGGACCTTATGCACGATATACTTCCTCAGTGGCTGGGCCTCGAACCCGGGAAATCCTTTACATTGGAAAGAGTCCACCGCACGCTGGCACCGGCAACTCCTAATCAAAACAGACCTGTGCTTATCCGTTTTCTCAAGTTTCAAGATAAGGAGTTCATCCTGTGTTCCGCGAGAAGCCGGGATATCATCCACGATGGATCCAAAATGTATTTTTCTCAAGATCTTTCAGCAGAAACGATCCGACAGAGACACAAGTTTAACGACGTCAAGAAATTGTTCATCAGCAAGGGAATCTTCCGCGGTTTTCATCACCATCCTTGTAAGCTGAGGGTGCTTCATGACGGGAAGATACAGCTGTTCTCATCACCACGCGAGGCTGAGGAGTTCCATCGCAGTATCAGCACCAGATAAACCATGGACGATCAGGTCAGACTTGACTGTTTCATATGAAGGGGGAAGTTGTGAATGTTTTGTTTGTATAAGCTTATTATCCCAAACCTTACAAGACTAAACTTCGATCCAGCCCGTTTGCCAGCAGTGAACAATACTTATTACAATACTTAAGGACAGGCTGGAGGGTGCCCTTTTTTTTCTTTTTTTTTATATAAAAATGTGTTTTCTTTGCTCATATAAATAACGGGAGTTAAGCTATGTTCTATTTGACTCAAATGTAAACTTGTATGCATATGTAAAATATTGCGTGTTGTTGTGGGACCCAACTATCGGCTGTTCTAGTTAGTGGCCTATCGTATATTTGCGGTTATAAAGTTGCCTTGTCGTTTGGGGACTAGGCTTTAGTTCTTGGGAGGGGGTGGGGATGTTCACCATGTTTTCTATAATCTATTCCTTCTTTTTTCCTTTCCTTTTTTTTTTCTGGTCATACATTACAATATGGATATGTATGTCTTTGAATGGCTAACATACTTAATGTTGTATCCTTTAATGTCAGAGGCTTAGCTCATCCAATTAAACGTAAGAGAATCCTTACCTTCTTGAAAAAAGAAAAGACTGCTGTGGCTTTACTACAGGAAACCTATCTGTCCAGTGAGGAGCATAAAAATCTTAAAAGAGACTGGTAGGACAGGTTTATTTTTCAAGTTTTACAAGTAATAAGAGGGGGATGGCAATACTAATCCATAAAAGTCTTCCTTTTATATTTAAAGAACAATATAATGACCAAGAGGATAGGTATGTACTAATACGTGGAACACTTTATGGCCAGGAATTCACACTGCTTAACATCTACACCCCAAATGCAGACTGTCCTAAATTGATTGCTTAAAATGATTGCTCTATTTAGCCAATATAATACAGAATTTGGAATAATTGCGGTAGACTTCAATTGTAGTATGGACAGCAGCCTAGATAAATCTTCACTGTCTGCTTCTAATCCCAATGCAGCAAAAGCTGTAAAAGTAGCCTCTAATGATGCAGGTCTTGTTGATGTATGGAGAGAGTTTAACCGCTTAGTGAAAGACTATAGCTTTTACAGGGCGAGACATAAAACATACTCTCGGCTAGACTTTTTCCTCTTACCCCAGGTTTCTCTGTCCTCTGTTATTTCTTGTAGTATAGGTTCCATTCTTATATCAGACCATGCACCTGTCTCCCTTCGGCTATCCCTGCATCAACAGGTGCATCCAACTAGGTACTGGGAATTTAATTATTCGCTCCTTATGAATACGGAAGCCTGTAATAACATTAGACAATGGCTGGAACAATATAGGCAGGATAATGAGGCAGGATAATATCACTCCTGCAGTGATATGGGACGCAGCTAAAGTGGTGATTAGAGGACAGCTGATTTCATCCGCAAGGAAAAAATCTATTACTGAGCGAACTGAACAATTGAAGAAGGAGCTTACTTATTTAGAACAACTTAAACAATAAACAATCACCCACGGAGATAAACCTGAAGAAGCTCAACAACCTTTTCAATAATCTTGCCTATAAAAGGTAGATTTGATATTGGTCTGTAGTTACTCTATACGGTGTTATCAAGATTGCTCTTTTTCAGGAGGGGCTTAACAACTGCAGCTTTCATGGAGTTTGGAAAAGTCCCAGAGAGAAGTGAGGCGTTCACCACTTCTAAGAGATCTGCTTCTAAACAGTTTAACACACTTTTGAAAAAAGATGTGGGAAGTGTGTCAAGGTCGCAGGTTGATGATTTAAGGTGTTGTACTATTCTTCCAAAATTTTGCTATCAATTGCTTCAAAAACAGACATAGTAACTGCTTTTTGAAATTGCGGTCGATTCTGTCTGACCACTGCATAACTTGAGGATGTGCTAATCGCTTTTCTAATATTGCTGATTTTCTCAGAAAGAAGGAAACAAACTCATTGCATTCACTGTCGGAGAGCATTTCACTGGGAATCTGACTTGGGTGGGGTTTGTTAGTCTCTCAACAGTAGCTAAAAAGTGTGTGAGTGTTGTTTAAGTTACTGTTTATAAGGTTTGAGAAGAATGACTGTCTAGCTTTGTCTAGTTCCACATTTAAAGCACGAAGGCTGACTTTATAGATGCTATAGTGAATTTCAAGTTTCGTCTTCCGCCACATCCGCTCAGCTTTTCTGCATTGTCTTTTCATACTCTGAACTGCTGTTGATTTTCTCCAAGCTGATTTCTGTCTGCCAGACTTCTTACTGACTTTTACAGGAGCAATATTATCAATAACATTCTTAACTTTTGAGTTAAAGGAATCAAGGAGAAGATCAACAGAGTCTGCAGAAATGCTTGGTGTTAAAGATATAGCCTCCATAAATAGCACACTAGTGTTTTCGTTAATGCATCTCTTTCTGACAGAGACAGATCTAGATTCAGTGGTAACAGAGATCAATATATTAAAGAAAATACAGAAGTGATCAGATAGTGCTACGTCCTTAATAACAATGGATGAAATGTTTAGACCTCTACTGATGATTAAATCTAGAGTATGTCCACGATTGTGTGTGGGTTCATGCACATGCTGAATCAGGTCAAAAGTGTTTAAAACAGTTATAATTTCTTTTGTAGTTTTGTTTTCTGCATTATCTATGTGAATATTAAAATCCCCTGCAATAGCAAAACAGTCAAACTCTGAGGAAATCATTGATGGCATTTCTGTGAACTCTTCAGCCAAGGCTGGAGAGTATTTTGGAGGCCTGTAAATAATGATAAACAGAATGCGTGGAGCACCTTTCAGCACAATCCCAAGATTTTCAAAAGACAAGTACTGACCAAATGATACTTGCTTGCATTGATAGACATCTTTAAATAGAGCAGCTACACCTCCACCTCTCCTAACAGTCCTGCAAACACTCATGAAAGTAAAGTTAGGAGGGGCTGTTTCATTGAGGACCGTTGCACTACAGCTGTCTTTTAGCCATGTTTCGTTTAGAAACATAAAATCCAGGTTGTTTGTGGTTAAGTCATTGATCAGAAATGGTTTCTTTTTTAGTGAGCGAATGTTTAAAAATGCTAACTTCATGGCATTTGTTTTTGTCTCAACAGCAATCTTAGTTTGACGCATAACGCAGTCATACGCATAACATTGACGCAGTTCAGATGGGTCAGCCGTGATAAACAGAAATAGAGAAAGCTACAGGCACACTGGGTTCCCGCTTGTTCTGTAAACATTTGTGAATGTTGCTGCTATCATAGCGGGGACCCAACACATATCACTGAGAGCTGCTATCAGTTGTTTTTGGTTCACCTACAGCAGATGGTGGAGGGTTTGGGCCCTGGCTTTGTGGTAGCGGCCGGAGAGCTCTCACAGGAGCTGGGCCCACATGCTTTGGTGGTTGTGGGGCCCGCCGTTTAGTTGATATCTGGGGGCTTGCAGCAAAGGAGTGGGAGAGTTTGGTCCCAGCATACACCAGTTCCTCCATTTTCTGTGAGAAGCTTAGAAGTGGAGATGCTGGAGAGAGGGATAATGTGTCTGGTGAGATGGGCTGTGTCTCTGGTGTTACCGGTGGCTGTGATATGTTGTCCTGGCTTCCCTGGCTGTTTTCCAGAAAGTCGTCCTTGGGTGCTGAGTCTTGGAGCTGTTCTGATACGTTACAGTCTGTCTGTGATGAGCTCTGTGGGCAGGGCTTAGCCGGGATGTTGTCCATGAGCAGTGCTTGTTGTGGCTGCGTGATGTTATCAGTGTCCTTGTGGGATGTGTCAACCACATGACGACTCGGACCAGGTGTGTGTGTGCTACTCAGGTTGAGTGGATTGGCACACTCTGCTGAAGGATGACGGAGGGAGAAGTAGATATTGTCCTTAAGTACTCTTGCACCAAGTTTGTTTGGGGGGAGGCCATCCGGTTTAAACAGTTGTCTATAGCCCCAGAAAATATTGAAGTTGTCGATGAAGTTCACTCCTTTTATATTGCAGGATCT
>NW_015645145.1:96908-97775 GCF_001515625.1 Sinocyclocheilus rhinocerous
TGCTCTGAGCTGAATGCCGCTCTCTGCTCGACCTTGAGCGCCTGTTAGCGATGTTAGCTGCTGGCTGATCCGATCCATGTTCAATCACATTTGAGGACTCCTCACCCACATTCATTAATGCTTCAAATCTGTTCTCAAGATGTATAGGGGTGGTAGAATACCAGTATTCACAAGCCTTGTCATAGCCGAATCTGGGGTAGAGGATGCTATCGCAGCAATATGAGATAATCGCGACAATCTGATGTCTCGAGTGCCCTTGGGTCTCGCTCCCTGTTTGTGCCATCGATTAGTGTGATGATCAGTTTCGGCTTGTTCCTCTACACTTGGAATAAACGGTTGAGATTCACTAGATTCATGGGACTCACCGGCTGTATGCTGAGAGGGTCCATGATGACGGTCTGCTGAGTGCTCTGCCTGTTTTGGAAGTCCAGCAAGTAACTTTGTTTCAAGAACCGCAATCCTTTGTAGAAGTTTGTGACAGTTCATGCAGCAAGTAGATTCAACAGGAGGCATTTTCTCTCTCGTCTGTTTGAATGTAGACAGCTGTGTTTTCCCGTCTCCGGAATGTAAGCTGCTGGCAGTGGGAGGCAAAAGTCTTCTTTTTCGTGGTATTATTCCAGTCCCAAAGAGTTTTTAGTTTTAGTGTTTGTGCCAAAAATGTGTTGTTTGAGCACTGTGCTGATCTGCTGAAGTAAAAATCTTAGAAAAATCAAAGAAAAGTACAGAAATAGGGAGCAAAGCGCAGAGCAGTAAGCAAGAACGTCCGAACGGTAGCGAAGCCGGAAGCATTAGATTTGGTTAATGTTTGCTTTATAGAGCAATTTACAAGTCTCCAAAAATGACAGTTGTCTCTAAAATTTATAATAA
>NW_015645145.1:98267-100256 GCF_001515625.1 Sinocyclocheilus rhinocerous
CCTTTGTAGATGTGACAGTTCATGCAGCAAGTAGATTCAACAGGAGGCATTTTCTCTCTCGTCTGTTTGAATGTAGACAGCTGTGTTTTCCCGTCTCCGGAATGTAAGCTGCTGGCAGTGGGAGGCAAAAATCCCCTTTTTTGTAGTATTATTCCAGTCCCAAAGAGTTTTTAGTTTTAGTGTTTGTACCAAAAATGTGTTGTCTGAGCACTGTGCTGATCTGCTGAAGTAAAAATCTTAGAAAAATCCAAGAAAAGTACAGAAATGGGGAACAAAGCGCAGAGCAGCAAGCAAGAACGTCCAAACGGTAGGAAAGTCGGAAGCACACCCCATCACACAAGTTAGATTTTTAAAGCTATTATGTCATTGAGTAATGTAAAGACCCCATGGACCAGATGGCATTATTATTGAGATGCTGAAAGCAGCATCACATATGTTATGTCCTATAATGCTCTCTTTATACAACAAAATATTAGATACAGGGGTTCTTTCCAGAGATTTGGTGTGAGGCTGTGATTTGTCCGCTATACAAGAATGGTAATAAAAATGATGTAGGAAATTATAGGGGGATCTCAGTGCTTAATGTGTTTGGTGTTTGTTTTTTTTACAAAGGTCTTGAACAGGAGATTAGTATCTTATGTAGAAGTAAATAACATGTTTTATGAAGAACAAGCAGGGTATAGGTCAGGTTATTCTACAATAGATAATATTTTTATTTTACAGTCAGTGGTTCAGAAATATATTACAAAGCAAAAAGGAAGGATGTATTGTATTTTTATTGATTTCTCTAAAGCTTTTGACAGTGTCCAGCATAATCTTTTGTATTTCACTCTCATTAAGAATGACATTGGTGGAAATGTTTTTAGTGTGTTGAGATCTATGTATTTTAAACATAAATCATGTGTGAAACGTAGGGTTGGGTATCGTTTGAATTTTATCGATTCCGATTTCGGTTCCGATTCTGCTTATCGATTCCGATACTTATCGATTCCAATAAGATAAAAAAAATCCATTAAACAAATTTTAAGTCAAATATTTAGATATTTATGTCTATGGTTTTATCAAAAAAATACCACAGAAAAAAACAACTAGACTAATATAAATTTCAAACATTAAATTGTTAAAGATTGTTAAAATTAATTGGCAATAGCATAAATAAATAAAACTGAACAAATGTCAGGTACAGAAATTGAAAACAAAAGTTTAAAAACACTATAGTTTTCTTATATTTCTTATAAAATATTGATTAATCCTCATTAAATTTACAAAAGATATTCAGTCAGTTAATGATTTTCTTTTGTTCTTTGATTAACATTAATGATAGGCAGCACGTTTATTAGACGGCTGTCTCTTTAACACCGAACACACACAGATCTAAAAATACTGTTACACATGCGTTTTCTTTCTCATCTGTTTACGTTCACTTAAGACAAAAAACGGCTGTGTTTATGATGATATACTGACATATTTTGTGCATACTGGTCGATAAATGTGAAAGAGAAGTCCGTTCTAGCCCGGAACAACCTTTGTGGAAATGCACGGAACAGTTCGAGAACGGACACAGGTTGGGAACCTGCATCGGGACCACTGTTCTCTGTGCTCGTGCTTCAGATGTGTGCGCTTCACGTAAACAGTGTGCAAGTTATTCCCCTTCCTGCACTTAAATAGTTTAACATCAGATTGAAATGCGAACGCGGGAATCGTTAAGCGGAATTGAAATGCACATGTCATATCGAATACCCGATTATTGGAAATTTGGAACCGGTTCTAAAATGCAACCGGTTCTCGATACCCAACCCTAGTGAAAGGACAGAAAGGTGAAAGGTGTGGTCTAACCGAGCATTTTGGCTGCACCATTGGTGTAAGACAGGGCTGCATAGTGAGTCCATTAAACTATCAGATCTCTCTTGTGCAAAAACACATTAATACAGTTCAGTTCAATATTTACTCTCCTTATCAGTTCATGACTTTGCATAACTTTTTTTCTAT
>NW_015645145.1:100329-101405 GCF_001515625.1 Sinocyclocheilus rhinocerous
ATATCGAATACCCGATTCTTGGAAATTTGGAACCGGTTCTAAAATGCAACCGGTTCTCGATACCCAACCCTAGTGAAAGGACAGAAAGGTGAAAGGTGTGGTCTAACCGAGCATTTTGGCTGCACCATTGGTGTAAGACAGGGCTGCATAGTGAGTCCATTAAACTATCAGATCTCTCTTGTGCAAAAACACATTAATACAGTTCAGTTCAATATTTACTCTCCTTATCACTTCATGACTTTGCATAACTTTCTTTCTATGGATGTTCACAAATATTTCAGTCAAATTAACTTTTTTCATTTGGTAAATCTGACTCTTACGTTTTACAGTTTGTTGCTGTTTTTTCCTTGACTTACGGCAAAAAACCGTAGAAAAACAGTTATTTACTGGCAACCCGTCCGCCAGTTAAATAACAGTTTGTTTTTTTTTTTTTTTACAGTTTTTGGCCGTAAAAGAATTAGTTTATTACTGTTAAATTACATTTCATGCTGTTTTTTTTTCCATCTTACATCTTTAACCATTTAAACCCCACAACAAAATCCTCAGTTTTAAAGGGGTCAACGTCATATGACGTTGCTAAAAAGAACATTATGTTGTGTATTTGGTGTAATGCAATGTGTTTATGTGGTTTAAGGTTCAAAAAACACATTATTTTCCACATAATGTACATTATTGTTGCTCCTCTATGCCCCGCCTTTCTGAAACGCGTCGATTTTTACAAAGCTCATCGTTCTGAAAAGCGAGGTGTGCTCTGATTGGCCAGCTATCCAGTGTGTTGTGATTGGCTGAATACCTCAAGCGTGTGACGGAAATGTTACGCCCCTTAATATACTGTGATGCCGTGTCCCGGCACGTTGAGACAAAACCAATAAAATCCATTACAAACGAGGCATTTGTTGCATCCAGTGTTTTTACGTGTTGCATAGCGCCGCGTAAACATAAAACCATGTCTGCATTTGTGATCGGAGAAACAACAAACAACAAGCCCTACTCTACACTGCTCAAAACTCGCGTTTGAATCATCAGTGGCAGCGAAAAACACAGCGGCCTAGCGTGAGGGGAAGCCCCGGCTTAGC
>NW_015645145.1:101515-106941 GCF_001515625.1 Sinocyclocheilus rhinocerous
AGTGACGTAGACATGTGGGGGCGTGTCTAAACGAGGCGTTTTAGGAGGGCGTGGTTGACTCTTAACTTTTATAAAGAATATCTCTTTGGATTTGAGACTTTAGTCTTTGCAACTTTACAGATCTTCTTTATGCACCAAGAGCTTGTAGCACTCCAAAGAGAAAGGAAAAATTTAAATTGCATCATATGACCCCTTTAAATGAACACTTATAATGTGTCCACACTACAGAGTATTAAAGTAACACTGAATCAGTGCTGAAGTTAATGAGATAATTCTGTGATTAATCAAGTGATGATTGTGCATTAGTGATGAACACCTGCTGTTAACAAGCAGAATCACTGAATGAAAGAGAAACACAAGAACTACAACTGACTTCAACCACAGCCTTAGATGAAATCAACTGAAATAAAAGACATTAAACCTCTCAAGATCTGATTAAACAACTTCTAAAACAGCATTCACATTACTAACCAGACTGATGGTCTTTCTGTCAGATGTGTACAGAAGTGCTTACTGAAATTTAACAGAGGTTTAGATGTTGTTGTTTTTGGACACTACCATGATGGAGATCAGTGTTTGCTTTAGTTGGGATCTTGAACCTTGACTTTTTAATATTATCTTTATATGGCTGCTTTAACCGTTGTGTTTTTCAAATCATTTGTTGTGGTAAAAAATTGCAAAGGCACAATATGTAATGCAGTTGATTATGATTTGCAAATGACATAACCATCTTTAAAAAAACAGGTTTGCTGAATTTGTCCAGAGTCTCTTTTTGTACCAAAGCGATGTTATGGTAACATATTAGAGCAAACGAACAAACAGGCTATTATGAAAGTTCACACACATCACTCAAAACGAAAAAGCTTTGACATGCTATGAAACACACACATGAAGGATCAGCGTATGTCACCGTTGTTGAGATTCATGTGCTGATTCTATATAAAATAAAGAAAAATAAATAATTGGAAAAATAATAATAATAATAAAAATCAAGTCACACATAAGATCAATAATCTTATGACATGACAACAGTCAAGAAAGTCTTTTAAGCTTCAGTGTGTAAAATCGTGTAAATCCTAATTAGGAAACAACTAAAACGAGGTACTCCAGTTGTAAGAAAAAGAATACATGAATGTAGAAAAATAAATATTAGGAAAAAATTACAAAAATAAAGTTATTAAAACTTTGAGACTTTTTTTGGCTGCTACTATGGGCTTGGTGCTAAACAATATTTGCTACAGATAACCAAATTACAAGCAATAGCAAAAAATAAATACAATAGAACAAAGACACAAATTCAATAAACAGTGCTTTTCAGGTTTTTCAGCTGAATTTTCAGGTACAGAAATGTAATAATCAAATATAAAATAACTGCATAGTTTCCACTGTATAAATTAAATATAGATTAATCATTATTGATGTTACAAAGGATATTTAGTCAGGAGCAGTGAGCACTACTTGTATTTTTGTTTGACAGCATTAGGTTTATTATTAGTCTGCTTTCACTTTAAGAACAAAAGCACATATCCAATATACTGATACACATGCGTTTTCTTTCTCAACTGTTTACGTGAAGACATATGCCTAATTGACTGTGTTTACTAGGATATTAAATTAAATTAAATTAAATTTCACTTTATTGTTGGAATTTCTTCCAAATATTGTCTCGCATCCCATAGCATTTACTGTCCAACATTAATTCACAGCAATACACATTTACACAATACAATACACACACACAAAAGTACACATTAGTACACATCCATCTGCAGTGCAAATACTTAAGTACCTTCTATTCCTCAGAATCTTGCTGCCTACTTAGATCCCCTATTCTGATTAATTAATTTTACTGACTGATGAACAAAAGATTTCCGTAATCTGTTCATTCTAGAATATGGTACTCTCAGTCTTCTATTTGATGGCAAAAGTTGGTATTCCTCATACAGAATATGGGAAGAATCAGATATAATTTTACCTGTCAGGGACAGCATTTTTTCTTGTACAACTCATGAAAACTTGGCTCAAGCATTTGACCCACAATCTTAGAACAGTTAGATAACAATCTCGCCAGTCGAGCTTTGAGTTGAACAGAGAGACAGCTATACCATGCACATATTACAACACTCTGTATTACAGATTGAAAACACATGAGCAAAATCTGTTTGTTTGCTCCAAAAGACCTTAGTCTCCTGAGGAAATAAATACGCTGTTGTACTTTACAACAAACATACTCTATATGTGCACTCCATAATAAAGCAGCGTCCACATAGACACCCAAGTATTTATATGCAGACACTATTTCAATCAGTGTATTATGTATAGTCACTCGTGTTTGATTCCTGTTCTCTGGAAGTCCAAAGATAATTGCCTTTGTCTTCTTTTCATTTATAACAAGTGAATTCCTCTCACACCACTCCACTAATATATCTGCACAATACTGATGCATACTGAAATCATCTTCAATCCCCAATAAAGACAATAGCACTGTGTCATCTGAAAACTGCAATATGTATGTATTTACACTGTCAGATTTACAATCATCTGTATACAAAGTAAAAAGAAAAGGTGAACTCACACACCCTTGTGGCACTCCTGAATAAGTAACTATGGAATTCGAATTTCTTATTAACTCTAACTATCTGTGTTCTACCTTTCAAAAATTAATAATACCAATGAATCAAATAAGGATTTACTTTCATTTGAATCATTTTTGTCAATAGAAGCTCTGGCTGTATTGTATTGAATGCAGAAGTGAAATCCAAAAAGAGAGCCCGAGCTATAGTTTTAGGCTTATCCGATGTTTCAGGATCAAATGTAACAAGGTTACTATTGCATCCTTAGTACTACGATTTTGCTTATATGCAAACTGACAAATGTCTAAATTACCCTCTACTGACTTTAGGAGTTGTTTTACCACGATTTTCTCTAAAGTTTTCAGAATAATAGGAGTTAGGGTTATGGGCCGAAAATCACCTAATTCCTCTGCCCCAGAATTTTTTTAGAATGAATGCACTAAGATTATCTGGTCCTGTAGCCTTCCTCTGGTTTAATTGTTTAAAAGTACTCCTCACCTGTTCAATCGTAAGATCAATTCTGTCTGACCACTCTGGTCTGACCGAATTAATAATACTCATACTCTGATCTAAAATATTCCCTTTATCAAACCTGGAGAAAACTTTATTAATTTTATTTGCAAACTCAATCTCAATATCTACTTTTTTGCTTCCGGCTTCGCTACCGTTCGGACGTTCTTGCTTACTGCTCTGCGCTTTGCTCCCTATTTCTGTACTTTTCTTTGATTTTTCTAAGATTTTTACTTCAGTAGATCAGCACAGTGCTCAAACAACATATTTTTGGCACAAACACTAAAACAAAAAACTCTCTGGGACTAAGAAGACCAAACTCTGATCACATTTTTCTCAGGTTTACTGCTTTTCAGCTTGGATTTATAAGTTAGTACAAGATGTACCACATTATGATCAGAATTTGCAATTGGTGGTCTTATCCTTGACACATATGCACTATCCACATTTGCAAAACATTTATCCAGTAGATTACTCTTTCTTGTTTGCCCCATCACATATTGCTTGAAACCCGGCATTGTTATATCCAGTTTACACTGACTCATGTCTCCAACAACAATTACTGGGGCCTCTGGATGCTGCTGCTGCATCAGATGAACACAGTCCGCTACCACAGCTGTAGCTCATGTTGCCTTGCCACTGGGAGGTACATAAACAGCCACCAACAGTACACATCCAAATTTCCTGGGCAGGTAGAAAGGTCTCAAAGTCAAATACACAATCTCAATGTCTGTGTCACAAATCTTCCCGTTCACTTTAAACTGATGACACCACCGATCATTTATATAGACACAGATCCCACCGCCTTTACTTTTACCAGAGCTCTGATCTCGGTCCGCTCTCACCATAGTAAAGCCGTCAATTTCACAGGCGGAATCTGGGACTGAAGAATGTAACCAGGTTTCCATCAAACATAACAATGATGCCTCTCAAAAATCTGAACAGTGCCTTGTATAGGCTCGGATCTCATCCACTTTGTTCTTTATTGACCTCACATTTGTGAGTATTATCGATGTATGCGGTGGCTTTGTATACCTTGCTTGCAGGCGCCTCCAGACTCCTCCTCTCCTTCCCCGCTTCTTTCGCCGACATGATCTCTTGAGCTCTCAGGTGATTTGATCTAGGAGTCCTGGTGCCAAATCTAAGCCACCTTCCTTTATGAGGCCCTGAGTTACCGTGTGTCTCATTTCAAGTAAGGCTCCTCTGCTGTACACCACAGCAGGGCAGGTGTCCCCAAGACGCCGATCCATATCGACCTTGCCGCTTGTCCGTTGTACTTGCAACCACAGTCCCCACAACACAAAAGCGATAATCCACATAAGTGTATGCATGCCTTCAGCCATACGGAAAAACATACTTTTTCCCAACACAAAACACAAAACAATACAACCAGATAAAAAATAAACTAGACAGAGCGCCTGGACGTGGTTCGCAGCCGTGATTAAGTTTTGATTGATGATTACCCAAAAAATATTACCCAAAAACATGCATTTTGATGTAATTTTGTCTGTATTTGTTCATCCATGCACAAAAAAACCGGAAGAGAACTCAATTCAGTATTCATGCGCTGTCGAAGCGGCTGTCTGTGTGCGTGCGCTTCAGATGTGTGTGCACAGAAAACTTCTCACAGACAGCACTGTGGCGCATGCCTTCGGGCTGTCCTTATATCGAGTCCTGATACGTGAGTTTGAACGAGAATGCACGCGTTGGCGGTAATGCATAGACGGACATTATGTGAAAATGTGGACAGTGCCAGAATAAAGGTGCCTATTTATACTACAGATATCGATATTTTACACGTATTGTATTGATCCATATCGATGGATCGTTACACCCCTACTCACAACCAGCAGTTTCCGCTGTATATGTCCATGAAACTTGATGGATTCCTGTATATGTAGGTGTACACCGGAGTAAGTGGGCATTTCTGGAAATGTACTCTTCTGTGTAACTTGGTTCAGGTAATTTCCACATACATCCGGCAAACCTGAAATTACACGGCAGATTACCATGGCCAGATATTACCAGATTTGACCCTTTACATGCAGTGTATCACTACTCCTGATCCAATCGTCCAATTAGCATTGTTGAGGGTTCACCTGACCAAAGGAAAAAATGGGTGGTTGGTAATCCAGCAAACAATGGAAGGGAGTGAGTAATGTGGAGGAATGAGTGACAAAATTCTGGGTATACTTAGCCCATGGAATAAAGTCCTACTCGATTCAATGACGTAGTGATGGATCTCCTGATTGCGCTTCTCTACCTTCTCTACAGCCTGTGGGTGATAGCTTGAGGTGAGACTGACATAAACGTCTGGCTGTTTGCAGAATGTCCAGAATGTCT
>NW_015645145.1:113502-117756 GCF_001515625.1 Sinocyclocheilus rhinocerous
ACAGCACTGTGGCGCATGCCTTCGGGCTGTCCTTATATCGAGTCCTGATACGTGAGTTTGAACGAGAATGCACGCGTTGGCGGTAATGCATAGACGGACATTATGTGAAAATGTGGACAGTGCCAGAATAAAGGTGCCTATTTATACTACAGATATCGATATTTTACACGTATTGTATTGATCCATATCGATGGATCGTTACACCCCTACTCACAACCAGCAGTTTCCGCTGTATATGTCCATGAAACTTGATGGATTCCTGTATATGTAGGTGTACACCGGAGTAAGTGGGCATTTCTGGAAATGTACTCTTCTGTGTAACTTGGTTCAGGTAATTTCCACATACATCCGGCAAACCTGAAATTACACGGCAGATTACCATGGCCAGATATTACCAGATTTGACCCTTTACATGCAGTGTATCACTACTCCTGATCCAATCGTCCAATTAGCATTGTTGAGGGTTCACCTGACCAAAGGAAAAAATGGGTGGTTGGTAATCCAGCAAACAATGGAAGGGAGTGAGTAATGTGGAGGAATGAGTGACAAAATTCTGGGTATACTTAGCCCATGGAATAAAGTCCTACTCGATTCAATGACGTAGTGATGGATCTCCTGATTGCGCTTCTCTACATGTCCACTTGCCTGTGGGTGATAGCTTGAGGTGAGACTGACATAAACGTCTGGCTGTTTGCAGAATGTCTGCCATACTCATGAAGTAAACTGGAGACCACTTTCCAACACAATGTCATCTGGTATCCTGTAAACTCTGAAAACATGATGAAACAAAGCATTAGTGGTTTCCATGGCTGTAGGGAGACCTTTCAGGAGGACCAGAAGATGTGACTTGGAAAATCTGTCTAAAATAACCAGAATATCTGTAAAACCAATGTTAGGGAGTTAGGGAGGTCAGTGATAAAATCCATAGAGAGATGGAACCAGAGCCTCTGAGGAAAAGGGAGTGATTCAGACAGTCCAGTGGAGAGTTCTCTGGGGGCTTTTGACTGTGCACAGATAGAGCAAGACTTAACAAAGTTAGTAACATCTTGAATTAAACTTGGCCAACAAAATGAATTATGAACTAGCATGATGGTGATTTAGATACCTGGGTGGCCAATGCTGAGTGACGTATGAACCCACTGGATGATGTGTTGCCTGAGCTTACATGGTACTTATTGTTTGATAGGAGGGCATGTTCACACTGGATCTCTTCCATGATGTCCCATCAGATGGGTGCTACATTGATGGTGGTATAATTGAGTCTTGGAGGATCAGAGAATATGAAGGATCATACCTCCTCCTCCTTACTCCTGGGTTGATACATGACTATGAACTGAAATCTTGTAAAGGATTTTGTTACTGCCTTGATCTTTGACAGATACATCTTTTTTTTCAATTAAGAAGAATGCTGCTGCAGCAGGGGACGTAGAAGGGCATATGACATCTGAAGCTTGACATTATTCTCCATAGCCTGAGTCTCAGGAAGTGATATTGGGTATACCTTGCTTTTAAGAGAAGCAGCATTTGGCAGGAGTTTGATGGTTCAGTCCCAAGGGTGGTGAGGGGGAAGTTGGGTTGCTTTGTCATTTTAAAAAACCTTGTACAAAGCCTTCCATACAGATGTTGGTGGCGCTCTTCTGATGACACCCTGGTATATCCTATCTTTTTACTTGGAAAAAAAAGGAAAAACGAAATAAAAGTGATCCATCTGTCATACAGCGTTATTGTGGCTGCGGTGTGTCACATGACAAGCATGACGCGTTGCCATGGAAACAAAAAGGGGAAACGTTCTAAAATAATTGTCGCCTAAAAAACTCTCTTTGGGGGGACCGCTAGATTATTTTAAACTCACCAGTGAAAGGGTTAACAGCTAGGGTGACCATAAGAGGACAGTGGGGGCAGGATGCAGATAGGTATTTGCGGGGCGTTAAAGTAAAGCCCCAAAGTAGCGCAATGACCATATCCCAAATATCAAAACTCAAAATATGTAATTTCCATACCTAAAATACATATTTTACAGTCACCGTTATGCAGATTGATCATAAACGCATCTAAAAGGCTTCCTACCAGTGGCCATCCTTCACAAAACTTCTATCTGTGAAACATCTATCACAGTTTTATCTTAGGTAGAATGAAAAATGTTTCAGTACAAGCATTTCAGTCACATGTAATTTATGCAATATTTCAAACCTTTAACCCACGGGAGAAAATCAACACTCTGCAACAGTTTAAAATCAGTGCAAAATTCCATGCAAAAAGTACGTATTTGGCAACCTTGCATCCAACACGAGCTGCATCCAAAGTGATTAAAATAGTCCGCATATTGATAGCGGCTACCTGATGTGCGAAAATTATATTAAATATTAGAAGGTTTTGGGTGATTTAGAAATCCCGTCCGGTCGGGCCAGATGCATTTTTTTTTAGAAGATGTTAGAAAAGAGGACATACAGTCACCCTATAACTGCCAAACGGATATATTGAGAGACAGTAAGTGTTTCATCTTTGCATGCTAGTTCAGCTTGTAAATGTGCAGAATTGAACAGAAAATAATGTTTTGTCAAGAATATGACTGATAATAGATATGTTGGACAATATGACTGAGCGATAACACATGCAATTCTGCATGTGGGTATTTATTTATCTTAAAAGAAAGTAGTCTTTAGAGAGCTTGTTAAAATTGTTTTCATTGTATGTTATCAAGGCAATTAGCTTGAGACCAGTATCCATATATAGCAAACCAAATCAAACCTTTGCAAAACACTGGAAACATGCAAACAGAGAACATGGTAAGATTTCAACTGTTCTGTAACTGAGTGCTTTATCATCTACAGACTTCCTACTGTGACAATTTAAGTTAATACAACTTTCTATACCTAATTATTTGTCTAATAACTGTCCAGTAACAAAATCCACATAACTGTATATCATTCAAGATGCAGCCACTGCTGAAGAATGAGTCCAGTGTCTTAATATTTACACTCTCTGGTCTGAATGAAACAATGGAGAACAGATATGTTTTGCTATCTTTCACTGCACTGTATTATCCCCTGATTGTCTTTTGTAATATAACTTTAATTATTACTATACTCTTACATAAGAAACTTCATGAGCCAATGTATCTGTTTATATGTAATCTGTGTGTAAATGGACTTTTTGGCACTTCTGGATTCTACCCTAAATTTATGTATGATTTATTAGCCCATGATCATGTAATTTCCTATGATGGATGTATGATTCAGATATTTGTCATTTATTCATCTCTTATGTGTGACTATTCAACATTAACGGTAATGGCATATGACAGGTATGTGGCAATATGTAGGCCACTGGAGTATCATTCAGTAATGACAAATCAGAAGATTCTTAAATGTATCCTTTTCTGCTGGCTGACTTCATTTATTTGCATGTCTTTTCTAATTATGTTAATATATAGACTTACCTTATGTGGCTTTACTATTGAAAAGTTATACTGTGAGATTTGGGCAGTTGCAAGACTTTCTTGCTTTTCTACAACAGTAAATAATGTGTTTGGGTACATTGTTATTCTTACATACTTTGGAGATGCAGTATTGATATTTTTCTCATACATTTACTTAATCAGAAAGTGCAGGAAGTCAATAGAAGGCAGACACAAATTCATACAAACATGTTTACCACATCTGCTTGCACTGATCAATGTGACAACTGCATTTATGTTTGATGTACTGTACAGTCGTTATGGTTCAAGGAATGTGCCACAAAGTCTGCGTAATTTCATGGCTCTGGAATTCTTACTCATACCACCGATTTTAAATCCTCTTATTTATGGTCTAAATCTGACAACAGTACGGCAACAAGTTATTAGAATGTTTTTCAAGAAACAAGTCAGAATATCTGAATGAATACCACTTAATCTCAAAAGATCTTAGGCTTTCTGTGTTTCACAATGTTTGTGAAACTAAAAAAGTCTAAAAGAAGAATCGGTTTTAGATGTTTAGAAGATGTAATTATTTTGTTGCTGAGAATATACAAAGATAATAAGCCACAGGAGGTTGTGTGATTACAATGATTTTACCTATGAAGTGAAGTAGAGGGCCTTAGCCACAATACAATCTCTGTACTGCACAGCCTTAACACAAATGTTCAGAATATATATATATTCCCTAACCCTACCATTCAAAAGTTTGAGATCAGTAAGACTTGTAATGTTTTTTAAAGAAGTCTCCTATGCTCATCAAGGCTGCATTTATTTGATCAAAAACACAGAAAAGAACA
>NW_015645145.1:118206-119836 GCF_001515625.1 Sinocyclocheilus rhinocerous
TTGGGGAAAGGGTTAAAACAACATTAAAATGCAGTCTATTTCTTGAAGATGTAATTTTTTTTTGCCCCCATAAGGAAATATTCCAGGGCCCCCACATGAGACCCTTGTCCTCAGAAAAAAAGGACCTTTCCACAAACAGCAACACCAACTTCACACATTACTAACCAGTTAGACTTTATTTCTGGAGTATATAAAACAGAAGTTCTTAATCATTTAATGTGTCTGAGTCTCTGGGTGCATTTTATCGAAATCTGTGAATCTTTTATGAATTTTATTTTGTTGCAGTTCTACGATACTACGTGACAAAGTGAGAAAATTGTATAATCCACTTTCAGAATTATGGGTTATAAAGAGGTTTCAATTCTGTCACACATAGACATGAAGAATCAGCATGTTAATCTTAGCAATGGTGACAAGATATTCTGATAATTTTGATATGATTTTTGAACATCACGTAACAGGGCAGTAAAAAGTCACAACACAAATAAAATCAAATAGTAAGAATAAAAGAAAATACTAAGACAATGCAGCTGCATAATTTATTCATGTCGCAATGCATGCTGGGAGCCATGGTTGAGTTATGATTGGTGCACCATTGTTGAGAAAAAGTGCTATATGGCACCATTTGGTTCTACATGGCACCATTTGACAAAGGTGTTATATAGCGCCTGTAAAAATAGGTGCTAAATAGCACTAAAAGTGGTTCCCCTATGATTACGCGCCAAAGAACCGCTTTTTATGGCACCATTTAACAAAGGTGATAAATAGCACCTGTAAAAATAGGTGCTAAATAGCACTAAAAATGGTTCTCCTATGATTACAAACCAAAGAACCGCTTTTAGTGCTATATAGCACCATTTTTTTTAGAGTGTAGAATTATCAATGTTGGCAAAAGTTGTGCTGCCAAATATTTTTTGGGAAACTTCGATACTTTTTTTCAAGATTCTTTGATGAATAAAAAGTTAAAAAGAACAGCATTTATTAAAAATATAAATCTTTTCTAACAATATAAATCTTTGCTAACACTTCTTATCAATTTAACACATCCTTGCTGAATAAAAGTTTTAATTTCTTTCAAAAAAGAAAGAATAAAAATTTACTGACCCCAAACTTTTGAACGGTAGTTTATATTGTTAAAAATATTTATATTTTAAATTAATGCTCTTCTTTTTAACTTTTTATCCATCAAAGAATCCTGAAAAAAAGTATCTGATAAACACAACTTAGAAGATAGCACCTTTTGTTTGAACCAACCTATTGCTCATGTGTCCAAAAGTATTGGAACAGATTGACTTAAAACTAGATTAAAGTGAATAAGACTTAATATTTAGTTGCAAATCCTTTGCTTGCAATAACTGCATCAAGCCTGTTGCATCACCAAACTTTTGCATTCTTCTTTTGTGAAGCTTTTCTAGGCTTTCACCACAGCCTCTTTTAGTTTTGGGGGTTTACTCCCTACAGTCTCTTCTTTAGCAGGTAAAATGCATACTCTACAGGGTTTAAGTCTGGAGATTGACTTGGCCAGTCTAAAACCTTCCACTTCTTTCCCCTGATGAACTCCTTTGTTGCTTTGGCACTATGTTTTGGGTCATTATCTTGCTGCATGATGAAGGATCTCCCAATCAGTTTG
>NW_015645145.1:121460-123639 GCF_001515625.1 Sinocyclocheilus rhinocerous
AAGACAGAGTAAGTCATTATAATCTGTATATATTTTTGGATGCAACAAAATGCCTCGTTTATAATGGGTTTTAATGTTTTTGTCTCGTCGCTCCGGCCGGACAGGGCATCACAGTATGGTAAGTGGCGTAACATTTCCGTCTCACGCTTGAGGTATTCGGCCAATCATAACGCACTGGATAGCTGGCCAATCACAGCACACCTTGCTTTTCAGACCGATGAGCTTTGTAAAAATCGACGCGTTTCAGAAAGGCGGGGCATAGAGGAGAAACAATAATGTACAGTATGTGGAAAATAATGTGTTTTTTGAACCTTAAACCGCATAAACACATTTCATTACACCATATACACATAATAATGTTCTTTTTAGCAACATCATATGACCCCTTTAAGGTTTACGAACGCTCTCTCATGTGTACAGAGTTTAAGTGAATGTAATTGGACTGGGGCTATGCCATTGTGCTCTGGGTGGAACCGATCTGTCATACAGCAAAGTGAGCATTGCTTTAGTTACTTTTTTTTAATAACAAAATAATAGAGCTTATTTTGCCCATTTTGGGGTTTGACAGGCTCATAGATCGGGCGTTTTGCAAACGTTTGCATTCTTCTTTTGTCATGCTTTTCCAGGCTTTCACCGCAGCTTCTTTCAGTTTTGGGGGGTTACTCCCTTTCTGTCTCTTTTTTAGCAGGTAAAATGCATACTCTATAGGGTTTAAGTCTGGAGATTGACTTGGCCAGTCTAAAACCTTCCACTTCTTGCCCCTGATGAACTCCTTTGTTGCTTTGGCACTATGTTTTGGGTCATTATCTTGCTGCATGATGAAGGATTTCCCAATCAGTTTGGTTGCATCTTTCTGTAAATTGGCAGACAAAATGTTTCTGTAGACTTCTGAGTTCACTTTGCTGCTGCCGTCATGTGTTACATCATCAATTAAGATTTATGAGCCCGTCCCAGAAGAAGCGATGCAAGCTCGAGCCATGACATTACCTTCACTGTGTTTCAGATGAGCTTGTATGTTTGGGATCATGAGCAGATCCTTTTTTCTCCAAACTTTACCCTTTCTATCACTTTGGTAAAGGTTAATCTTTGTCTCATCAGTCCACAGGTTTCAAAAAAATATTAAGCAGCACAACAGTTTCCAGCACTGATAATAAATCAGCATATTAGAATGATTTCTGAAGGATCATGTGACACTGAAGACTGGAGTAATGATGCTGAAAATTCAGTTTTTCATCACAGGAATAAATTAGATTTTATTGTATATTAAAACAGAAAAACGTTATTTTACATCATAATAATATTTCACAATATTACATTGTTTTCCTATATATGTCACACCCATGGGCGTTTTGTCATGTTTTCCTTACACATGTGCTCAGTGACCTAGTTTTCCCTCATGTTTGATTGTGTTATTTGGTTCAGGTTTGTGTCGTTAATTATCTTCATTTGCTCCAGTATTTAAAGTGTAGTCTGTCCTGTCTTCCTTCGTCTGGCATTGTGAATGTTACCATGTGTTAGACCCTCTTCATATTGTGGATTACTCTTCATATTGTGGATTTGTTTATGATCTTCGTCGTGCCTTCGTCTCCCTAACAGAAGCGTTGTGTGACAGAATACCGGACCAACAAAGAAAAGAAAGCGGTGCGTTTCCCCTTCGTTTTGTTTTGTCGTTTTTGAAAGTGTTTTTTTTTGTTTGTTTTCCCCCATGGATCTCGCCGCACGATTCACCTCATTAGCCTGCCGAGACCTTCCCTTCTTGGAGTATGCTGTGGAGTTCAGCCAGCTTGCCGTTCGAACGGCATTGGACAATGCGACGCTGAACTCACTGTTCTGGATCGGGGCAAATTCCCATCCTCCCGTCGACCTCCCAGACACCACTGGACTTTGCTGGAGGGAGGCAATCATCCGGTGTCTGGAGAGTGTCTATGCCCAATCCAGAACACAGCCAGACCCAGAGCCCAGCCCACCATCACCCCGCAGCGCGGAACATATGCCTGAGCCCGCCGCGACCGATGAGCCATCGCCAGAGAGAGCGACAGAGCCGAGGGATGCCCCGGAGCTAGAGCCTGACACGTCAGACCAGATGCGAGAGCCGGCAACGGAACATGCGACGGTGGATGAGACAGTGGAGCTTGAGAGCGCAGAGAGAAGCCCCCCCCCCCTGTACCAACGCTGAGAG
>NW_015645145.1:123756-130191 GCF_001515625.1 Sinocyclocheilus rhinocerous
TGCTCCACCTCCACCTGCTCCGCTGCCGTTGATTGGCCCCCTGGAGCAGTCAGCCCTTCCTCCACCATGGCTCCTCCCTCCGTCGGCTCCACCATGGAGCGCCATCATGGCTGGGCTCTGGGTCCCACCTTGCTCCTCCAAGTCCTTCCTATCTTCTCCCTGGCTCCTCCCTCCATCTGATCCGCCCTGGCTCCTCCTGTTTCCTCCATGGCTCCTCCCTGCATCGTCTCCACCCTGGACTCTTTTTTGTCATCCTCCTCCCGGGTGTCTGTCCTCCGCCCGAACCTCCTCTTGTCTACCTGCCTTCCTGCCAGCCCTTTGCCATCCCCTGTCACCATCTCACATCTGCTCCTTTGTCCTCCTCCTAAGTCTCCCTCCATCCCTCCCCTTTTCTCTGCGGCGCGAGGTCGCGCCTTCCGGGAGGGGGGGCGAACTGTCACACCCATGGACGTTTTGTCATGTTTTCCTTACCCATGTGCTCAGTGACGTAGTTTTCCCTCATGTTTGATTGTGTTATTTGGTTCAGGTGTGTGTCGTTAATTATCTTAATTTGCGCCAGTATTTAAAGTGTAGTCTGTCCTGTCTTCCTTCTACCGATATTGTGAATGTTACCCTGTGTGTTAGACTCTCTTCATATTGTGGATTACAATTAAAACAATTTTTTTTATCTTCGTCGTGCCTTCGTCTCCCTAACAGCAGTGTTGTGTGAACTCCTTTGTTGCTTTGGCACTATGTTTTGGGTCATTATCTTGCTGCATGATGAAGGATCTCCCAATCAGTTTGACTGCATATTTCTGTAAATTGGTAGACAAAATGTTTCTGTAGACTTCTAGAGTTCATTTTGCTGCTGCCGTCATGTGTTACATCATCAATTAAGATTTATGAGCCCGTCCCAGAAGAAGCGATGCAAGCCCAAGCCATGACATTACATCCACTGTGTTTCAGATGAGGTTGTATGTTTGGGATCATGAGCAGATCCTTTTTTCTCCAAACTTTAGCCTTTCCATCACTTTGGTAAAGGTTAATCTTTGTCTCATCAGTCCATAAAACTTTATCCCAGAATTTTTGAGGCTCATCTCCTATTCTTCTTGCTAATGAGTGGTTTGCATCTTCTGGGGCATTATTTATAAAATGTTGCATATAAACCGCCCTAAATTTGTTCTAAGATCATTTCTCAAAAGTGCGTAAGTGCGATTCAGAGAAAACGAACGTGCGCACAAAAACACGTGTGTATGCCTCTCTTCCAGATGTGACATTTATAAATCGCAAATGATAATTAATATCATTACCATATAAAAGAGCACACGCCAATATCCGAATTTCTATGTGTCACGTTTCACTGGGGAAAGGAACGAGGAGATGCAGGAGAATACTTCGATTGAGTCTTTAATACAACAAGCAAAGGTTTACACACACAGGAACTCTGGGATGACATTTAACAGCTGACGGGAAACAAGGGGCAGAACACACTATAAATACACAGACACCAATGGGACACACCTGGGAGCAAATGAACTAAATAATCAAACAGAGCTGGAAACGAATTCACACAATGAGGACAGGAAAAGGAAAGACCACATTGGAGGGTGCTTTCGAGGAGAGGACACTGGAGGGTGCTCTGGAGGAGCTGACTCTGGAGGGCGCTCTAGAGGTGCAGCGCTGGCTAACTCGGGGGAATCAGGAGACCTCTCTGGGCTAAACTCGGGGGCTGGAACCCTCTCTGGGCTAAACTCAGGGGCTGGAGCCCTCACTGGGCTAAACTCGGGAACTGGAGTCCTCCGTGGGCTATACTCAGGAACAGGAGCCCTCCGTGGGCTATACTCGGGAACTGGAGCCCTCCGTGGGCTATACTCGGGAACTGGAGCCCTCAGTGGGCTATTCTCGGGAACTGAGAAGCGCTTATGAGGAGCTGGCACTGGAGGGTGCTCTAGAGCAGCAGGCACAGCAAGGCGCTTTCGAGGAGCTGGCACTGGAGCCAAGCCGGTGGGCTGGTTCTGGCTCGGGGCCGGACGCTCTCTAGACACCGGAGGATTCCTTCCCTCCAGTTTAGTCCCGTGGTGTCTGGGAGGTCCAGAGGGCGATGGTAATTGGCCCCGTGCCAGAACAGCGAGTTTAGCGTGGCGTCGTCTAACGCCGTAGCCGCGGCAAACCTGCAGAACTCCCAGGAATACTCAACGAAGGGGAGATCCAAACGAGCTAGGGCGGTGAACCGAGCGGCCACTTCCGTTGCCGCGGAGGAAAACTGGGAAGACAAACACTGTTCAAAAGGCGGAAAACAAACACGGCAAAAAAAGACGCCGCTTACTTCTTGTTTTGGTCAGCTGTTCTGTCAACTTTTCACTGGGGAAAGGAACGAGAAGACGCATTAGAATACTCAGTTGCAGCTCGCGAGGATAATATCATAGAAATTAATTTAGCCCAAAATTTACTAATTCTATCAACTAAAACAACAAGATAATACAAATAAAATGAGAAAATTTAAATTATTTAATTTTTATATTTTATTTATAGCTCAGACAAAATCATGATTGGCTCTCTTCTGGGGGCTCTCCAACTAGGTTGCTTTTGGAAGAGGTGTTATTGAGGCCAGCAGGGGGTGCTCACCCAGTGGTCTGCGTGGGTCCTAACGCCCCAGTATATTGCACCGTCTTTTGGATGAGACGTTAAACTGAGGTCCTGACTCTCTGTGGTCATTAAAATTCCCATGGCACTTCGCATAAAGAGTAGGGGTGTAACCCCGGTGTCCTGGACAAAACTGCCCCCCTGGCCTTTGTCAATCATGGCCTCCTAATAATCCCCAACCACTTGATTGGCTCTATGACTTTCTCTCCTCTCCACCTGTAGCTGGTGTGTGGTGAGCGCACTGGTGCCGTTGTCCTGTGCTGCCGTCGCATCATCCAAGTGGATGCTGCACACTGATGGTGGTTGAGGAGAGACCCCACCCACATGATTGTAAAGCACTGGTGGTTGAGGAGAGACCCCCCCCCCACATGATTGTAAAGCGCTTTGGGGGTACAAAAATACACAAAGCGATATATAAATGCATCATTCATTCATTCATTCCACCTGTTAGAAATTCCATTTCTATGAGCACTGTTTCCTTGCGGCAAACATAGATCTACAGGATGACGAATGTTGTGAGGCCTATGCCACTCAATCAAAAACTCTTTGTCATACTGGATCCTGACCGGTTGTTCAGCAGGTGATGTATTCAGACACAGAAAGGAGGGATAAAGCCCACAATAGAACAATAAACAGCACGTCCATTTGGCTGATTTGACTTTTGTTGGTTTTCAACAACAAAGTTCAGAGCAAACGCAAAACCCAAAACAAACTTGAAACAACAAATGCGACACATGACAAACAAGTCAGTTGCTTTCTATTTCCGCTGCTGGTTGCCATGTGTGCAGCACCTCCTAACAATAATAATTTTCTGGTATGCAGAAAAAACAAAGTTGTGCAAGTGTGTTTGTTTGTTACCAGCATTTCGGTGATAAATGTTTTATAAACAGATTAAATCAAATGATATAAAATCATGAGCTCTTGATGGTGTATGCATCAATGAAGCTGTTTCTATATCGATTCTGACACACATTTGAAGGTAGCTAAATATCATATGATGCCAATTGGCCACCATTTTAGCAACATGAACACTAGCACACTACATTCAAAATTTCGCCACTACCGACGAGACCAAATCATAAATAAGATAATCTATGCTTTTTAACTAAACCATAGAGTCAGATGTCAGACACGTTAGATGTTAGCGGCTTCCTTTTGATATGTAGCCACTTCCATGTGGGAAAGTAAAATTGACGCTGCTCCAAAGCCTGTTTGATCAAGACTTGTGTTTATTGTAACAAAGGCATAAATACTTGAAAAAATAAGACAAAACAGTGAAGTGACAGATAGTTGCTGTGCAGGTAAAAAAAAAGCTCTCTCTCTTCCCTGCTCATTGATACATCACATCCTGTTTAAGATGGCTACCTACAGTAAGTAAGGTAGTTGGGTAACGCATTATTTTAAGGTGTCTTTGTGACTTGTACTTACTATTGTAATAACAAAAAAATATACATAATTACATGCAAGTAACCCTAAACCAAACCCTAATCCTAACCCTAACCATATAGTAAGAACATGTAGTTAATTAATATTACTCAGTACTTAAGGACACCTTAAAATAAATTGTAACCAGTAGTTGTTAAATGTAGGTATTGGGTAGGATTAGGGATGTAGAATATGGTCATACAGAAAATAATAAACAGCCGATATGTTAATTATAGACATGCTAATAAGCAACTTGTTAATAGTGAGCATTGGTCTCTATACTAAAGTGTTACCATGAAGTGTTACCAAAAGTCCAATATGATATTCAAAACTATAATTAAAACTTATTAAGAACAAATGTAATTTTCCTGTATGTTTTAAACTGTTCTGTAATGCAATGCAATACAATAAAAGCTTCAGAAGTAACCACTATATGAAAATGTGATAATGGCATATGTCTAGATCTATCTACTTTAGAACTATTAGCTGCTTATCTTATGCAAAAATGTGTATGCAAATAAATGTGAATGTGATAGAAACTTGTTTTATGTAAAATACACTCATGACATCACATTGTAACATGACACTTGTGTTCTCAGTCAACATTAAATAAACAAATGCAAAACATAATACCAAAATATTATTGCACAGAAGTATTCAGATAAATGAGGCCAATCTCTAGCATCATTGTAAACTTTGTTATCCAGCAAAAGTAATACTGTTTCAGCTTGTAGACACACACAAGTTTGAGTTTAAGTTTGAGTTGTGTTTTATCTATAGTGGTAAGCACCATGGCTATAAGGCTTATCATAGCAAGTCTTCAATGTTATCTTCTGTCTGCCCTTATATTTGCTAGTGACTTAATTTGTGTGCTATATTGTAAAAGGCTTTGGCACGAAAGCTAACAATATAAAAGAAAATTGAATAATTTTGTTCATAATTATGCCACATATGACATATTCATGTAGTTTGAGACCTAATATTTTGGAAGAAATATTAAGAGGAGAGTAACCATTAGTAACCATTAGAGAGCTTGTTAAAACTGTTTGTTATCAAGGCAATTAACATGAGGTCACTGTCTATATATAGCAAACCAAATCAAACTTTTGCAAAACACTATGGGAAGTATTCAGACAGAGAACATGGTAAGATTTCAGTTGTTTTGTAATTGAAAAAAAAAAACAAGTTATGGTACTGTTAGAGGATTTCATGTTTGCTTTGTTGTTGGTGTTTTTTTTTTCATCTACAGACTTCCTATACACTGTGACAAATTTATACAACTTTATGGTTTTCCAATAATCTTTCTATTTAAAACAAAAATCTTAAAATAATTACATAAATTCAAGATGCAGCCACCATTGAAGAATGAGTCCAGGGTCTTAGTATTTACACTCTCTGGTCTGAATGAAACAATGGAAAACAGATATGTCTTGTTGTCTTTAACCGCACTGTATTATCCTCTGATTGTCTTGTGTAATGTAACTATAATTTTCACTATAATCTGCCATAAGAAGCTTCATGAGCCAATGTATGTGTTTATATGTAGTCTCTGTGTAAATGGACTTTATGGAACTTCTGGATTCTACCCTAAATTCATGTATGATTTGTTAGCCCACGATCATGTGATTTCTTATGCTGGATGTTTGGTTCAGATATTTGTCATTTATTCATCTCTTCTATGTGACTTTTCAACATTAACAGTGATGGCATATGACAGGTATGTGGCAATATGCAGACCACTGGAGTATCATTCAGTAATGACTAGTCAGAGGGTTCTTGAATGTATTCTTTTCTGCTGGATTTCTCCATTTTTTTGCATGTCTCTTCTGATTACATTAACATCAAGACTAACCTTATGTGGCTCTAGTATTGAAAAGCTATATTGTGAAAATTGGTCAGTTGTTAAACTTTCCTGTTTTTCTACAACAGTAAACAATGTGATTGGGTTTTTAATCATTATTATATATTTTGGACATGCAGTATTAGTATTTTGCTCATACATTTACTTAATTGGAAAGTGCAGGAAGTCAATAGAGGGCAGAAACAAATTCATACAAACATGTGTACCACATCTGCTTGCACTGATCAATGTGACAACTGCATTTATGTTTGATGTAATGTTCACTCGTTATGGTTCAAGGGATGTGCCTCAAAGTCTGCGTAATTTCATGGCTCTGGAATTCATTCTAATACCACCCATTTTAAATCCACTTATTTATGGACTAAATCTGACAACAGTACGGCAACAAGTTATGAGACTGATTTTCAAGAAAAAAATGGGAATATCTGAGTGAATATTTTCTCAAGTCTAAAGAGCCTATGCTTTCTGTGTTTTAGAAACACACACACACACACACACACACACACATATATATATATATATACACA
>NW_015645145.1:130333-131323 GCF_001515625.1 Sinocyclocheilus rhinocerous
ATATATATATACTGTATAAGGGAGAATATTTTTGAGATGTTTAGAATATTTATTCCATGGAAATTACTCTTTTCTTATTGAGAATATAAGACAACAAGAGGTTGTGTATTACTATGTTTATGTATGAAATGAAGTAAAAGAGCTTAGCAACAATAAACTCTATAGTAAATATAATAAACAGTAAATCTCTGTACTGCACAGCTTTAATAACACAGGGGTGTTTAGAAGGACATGATTGTTCAGAATGTTTATTTTTTAATGAACTTTCCTTGCATTAAGGTGTGCTCAGACTTTTTGGTTCATGAAAAATAAAATAGCTCTTTGATATAATTAATATTTTAATAAAATGCTATTCAAAAAGTTAATGTGTGTTTGTGTGTTGATGGCAATGTGTGTTGATATACATGCGCACTGCAGCATCAAACTTGTACACATACATTTGCAGTACATACAAAAAAAAACACTCCAGGCACATTCAAATGGTCCGAGTCCAGACCCCGGCTTGGCTCCAACCAGACTGCAAGACAACAGAGGCACGATTTTACCATTTACACAAAGTGAGCATGTCAAAGCAACGGAGCGGTTCACACAACAAACGATCAGGGCTGCGTTTCTCGATAACGAGTGATCTTAGAGCTTAAGAGCGTTTTTATTTAATTAAAAGGGTCATATGATGCTGCTAAAAAGAACATTATTTGGTGTATTTGGTGTAATGAATTGTGTTTATGCGGTTTAAGGTTCAAAAAACACATTATTTTCCACATACTGTACATTATTGTTTCTCCTCTATGCCCTGCCTTTCTGAAACGAGTCGATTTTTACAAAGCTCATCGGTCTGAAAAAGCGAGGTGTGCTGTGATTGGCCAGCTATCCAATGCGTTGTGATTGGCCGAATACCTCAAACGTGTGAAGGAAATGTTACGCCCCTTACCATATTGTGAAGTCGTGTCCCGGTGCGACGAGACAAAAACAATAAAACCCATTACAAAC
>NW_015645145.1:131398-137569 GCF_001515625.1 Sinocyclocheilus rhinocerous
GCACGGATCAGCTCCAGGCATGACGAAGTGGATATCGTCCTCTTTTGGAAGGCCAAACAAAGTAGTTTCGCTTTCACAACGAAACACACAGTGTCTTCACGACATGGCGGCAACAATAATACTACAGCGAGAATAAAAGTTCTTATAAAAACTTCTTTCTTTCCGTGAACATTTGGGCAGCGTTATGCAAATCTTCCCACATCGTGACGTAGATATGTGGGGGCGTGTTAGAACAAGCCATTTTAGGTAGGCGTGGTTGACTCTTAACTTTTATATAGGATATCTATTTGGATTTGAGACTTTAGTCTCTGCAACTTTACAGATCTTCTTTATGCACCAAGATCAACACTTCAAAGAGAAAGGAAAAATTTAAATTGCATCATATGACCCCTTTAAGCAATATAGGCGTTGCTGTCCCCTTTTACATAATACCTCTGTACTCACATCAAAACACAATCTATTATCAATAGTGGTCCCCAAATATTTATAACTTTCCACACATTCCACCTTCTCAACCTTAATAAAGGTAGCCTGGGATGAATGTGTTTATATTGTAAAGTTGATAGTCATATATTTTGTCTTAGGATACATTCAGTTGCAAACAAGCATCATCACACAATTTCACAAAATCGTCAACCACTGGACTGTGACATGTTTCATTATTTTTCAGAAGACTCACGATAACTTGTCGGTATTGTCTGCAAACTTTAAAAAATGCCTATTATTGTGTTTACTTATACAATCGTTTGTATATAAAATATATAATAAAGAAGACAAAACACAGCCTTGAGGAGTTCCTGTAGATATTGTCAAGGAGGCTGAAAATTACCATTGACTCTCACTCTCTGAGTTCTGTCAGTTAACAAATCCTAAGACCCAACCCACTAAATTAAAATCAAGACCAAAATTTGTAATTAAGTTGTCTGATAAAATATGACATTGTAAATAATTAAAAGCAGATGAAAAACTCTACAAACAAAAGCTCAACGTGTTTTGCTCTCTTCCAAGTGCTTTAATATCAAATTTAATAGAATTGCTGTTTCATCTTCGACACCTCGCTTTGTTATAGGCGAACTGAAGGGGGTCTAAAAGATTTTTGGTTTTAGCCAACAACTCTTCTTTTACTAATTTCTCAAAACATTTAATTATAAGAGATGTTAGTACTATTGGCATACGATCATTTAGTCTTAGGGTGCTTTCACACCTGGCCTGTTGTTTCGGAACCTGGCGCCTTTCCCCCCTTAGCTCGGTTCGTTTGGGCATATGTGAACACGGCAATCGCGCCCGGATCCGCGCCAAAACAATCGGTTCGAGATCGCCTGAACGGAGCGGTGCGTCTGGAGCGGTTTGGTTGTAGTGAGAAAGCAATCCGATCTTATGGACCAACGAACCAGGCTATATCATATGGTGCCCGTGAGGTGACATGGTCGGTTCACTTAGTTTTGTCGTGGCCACGAGATATTAATTTGAGGGAACATCATATTAACTCATGGGAACGTGATAATATGCCACAAGATCATTTTTTCGTTGTAACAACATCCTTATGTTGTGGCCTCGAGATGCATTGGCATGTCCAGCATTTACAGTAGGCTATTATTTACAAAAGTATTCAGAACATTAAATAAAGAGATCGAAATGAAGGGGAAAATTAATATAAACGAATATAAAAATGTAACCAATAATAATAATAATAATAATAATAATAATAATATACAAATATTACGGGAAAAAGACGATCAGTTAATGGACTTACAAGACTGCAAGAGATAAGCACACGAACTGTTACCATATTGAACTTTCAATCATACCTACCTGTTGTTGACCTCAAATAAATCTGTTAAATGTTTTCCTGAGTCTCCTCTTCTGTGTGTGCGTGACAGTTACAGCAGTTGTAGTTTTTGGCACAGGCACCACAGTAACCTGTTTGCACAATTTAGGGACTCTCTGGAGAGCAAATGACCACCAAAAGATATTGGTGAACACTGAACCCTGGGGCCATTTGCTCAGTGTAAACCTTAATTAAATGCCCTCAAATGTTATCTGGCCCAGGAGTTTTTGTCATATTACAATCCTTAAAAACCTTAATTAGCTGATTCTTCAAATAAATTATTATAGTGACTACCACAACTCATTTTAAATTTCATGGACTCCATTTCAGGACCAAAATGAGGTGCTTCAAAATGTAGATAGAACCTATTTAATTCCTTAACCAACTGACTACACTCTTAAAAATAAAGGTGCTTCAAAAGGTTCTTCAAATGTTAAAGGTTCTTTATGGAACCATTTAGACAAAAAGGTTCTTCTATGGCATCGTGAAGCACCTTTATTTTTAAGAGTGTACCACAGTCATTCCAAGGAAATTGAATTGTCTTAGTCTCACACACTTTAAATCCAGTTATGACCGTCATCCCCTTCCAAATTGACCCCAGATTATTCTTACTCGACACTTTCTCCAGGTTTATTTTATCATTTAATTCTGCTTTTATCACTTAAATTTTAATCTCTTTCTGCAATTCCAATCTTTTTGCCAAATCACCCTTATTAAATGCTCTACGTCTCTCATTTAGTGGTGGAAAGAGTATTAAGAAATTGTACTTAAGTAAAAGTATTGCTACTTAACTAGGGTGGAACTCCTTGTATGGACATTTCTCCTGGAAGAGCACGCCCACGCGCACATCGACCAGAGCGAGAGCAAGAGCGCGCCCATTAACACACTTCATTCAGCAGCGCTGCACGAAACTTGCTCGGGAAGAATGTCTCCAAAGAAGTTTCATGTTAACCCTCTATTTCAATTCTGGAATAGGATGCTTAAGGTCAGGATTCATCTACTTGTTATAACATTAAAATTTTGATTCCTCTTATTGATTCCTTTGTACGCATTTTAATATGACTTTAAACCATTCAAGCACAAGAAGACTCGTGCACTGTTTTCTGTACTGCAAACATAAGGGCGTAGCCATCATTTCAGAAATGAGGGGGACAGAAATGTCAACAACGCCGGTGATTGACAGTCAAACAAAGCGTGGTTTGAACGGCCTGCCCCCGCAGCTGAACTGGAAGTTTTGATTGTTTTTTTACCCGAGTCAGACCTGCCTGTTATTGCCTGAAGTGCAGGAGCACCCCAGGAGTTTGAAAAGTGCCCGTCAAACGCCGACTGTTTCTCCATCGGTGCCTCCTTTGTCTTTTTTTTTTTGTACTTTGTGTGAAAAGTAAATGTAGCGAAGTTGAATACTTTAGTTTTATTTTACTCAAGTAAAAGTACCACAATTTAGAAAAAATAGAAAGCTAGTGTTAGTTTTTTTTTAATAAAAAAAGAAGATAAATAGATAAGGTAGAATCAAAATAGAATAGAAAATGCTAGAGTTAGAGGGTCAAATAAAGATGGAACAGATGTGTTTTTAGTTGTTTCTTGAAGATGGCTAAGGACTCAGCTGCTCGGATTGAGTTGGGCAGGTCATTCCCCCAGGAGGGAACAGTTCATGTAAAAGTCAGTATGATTTTGTGACTCTTTGGGATGGCACAATAATACGCCGTTCACTTGCAGAACGCAAGCTTCTACTCTGATGTAATGAATTTAGGTAAAGGGGTGCAGAGCCAGTGGTGGTTTTGTAGGGCACACATTAATGCTTTGAATTTTATGCAAGCAGCTACTGGTAGCCAGTGCAAATTGATGAACAGAGGTGTCAGATGCGTTCTTTTCAGCTCATTAACCCCTTAGCAGTCAAAGATTGGCGACGGCCCCAGATTATTGTTTTTTCACTTTAACAGCATGTTAAACATCACACTCTTACTTGATCTGGACAAACTGTGCATCAGTAGAAAGATTAAAGACTCTAGCTTTGATATTTGAGCACTGTTTTGATAAAACATTGTTGCAGTGACAGTAATTTAGTAATTTATGTCAGGAGTGCAAAATAATAAATCTGCATGTGTCATTTTTAGAACAGAAATTCTCCACGCATTCATATTCAGTCACGTCAGAAGCGGTTTATTTGTGTTCACATAGATTCGCTGAACAGGGTTAATAAGGGCTTATAGTCCAAAGATGCACTTCATTGTGATTTACTTCATATTTCTTCAGACAGAATCATCATTTTCTATTCATTTTCCACTGATTTACGCGATCTGATCATAATTAGCCGCTCCCTGGGATGTCTCTGTGTGTTTACTCTTCCGTGCTCGCGCTGTGACTCAGACAAACTCTGATTCGTCCTTCGCCTTGTCGATCTTATTGCGTCTCATAACAAGCCCCGTCTCATCCTATCACGCGTTTCCTTCACTCTTCCGCATTGATATCTGACCTCAGCAAACACAGAGAACCTCTGTACCCACAAAATATCCAAATAATAAACACACGATTACGATAGTATATGGTTTGTATGTGATTTTCTTGAGATTTGGGGTATTTTCATAACAATAATGAATGTGTACATCTGAAATGCTCATTTGTGCAGCTATATAAAAGGCTATAAATAGCATATTTTTACAACAGTAAACGACCAAATTCCACATTAGATCGCAAAAGGAGGTTATTACAAACACTCGATATTGGTTTAAAGTGAGTTTTGAGTAAAAGTGTACTAATAATCTCATAAATTGTCTTATGTAGCTTTATGCTAATGTTAGCTCTAATGCAGCTGCAGAACAGGTGCAGCGCTTCTTCATAATGCATTTCGTCATAATAATTCACGTAAGGTCATAAGCAAATGTTTTGTTGTAATTTTATAGAAAGACTTTTGATAATAGGCCGGTAAATGTATACTGGGATTGAAGCGATGTGGCTTGGTAAACCTTGTGATTCCAGACTATAAAACGTATTCAGTCAAGAGCAGAAAGTGATTTTCTTTTTGAAGAAAGTGATTGTCTTTTGTTCTTTGATTAACATTACAGACAGCAGCAGGAATATTGGACTGCGGTCCCTTTAAGAGTTTATCCATGGACCCAATATACTGTTACACAACATGAGTTCTCTTTCTCAACTAGTTAACGTTCCAAAACTGACTGTTTAACTGGATACTCGCCAAGATGGGCATTTTGACATAATTTTGTATGTATTTGAACGTTTTAGCGCAGTTAACCACTCATTTTGGTATTTGTGGCTCACAAGCTGTTTGAGACTGAGCGCGGATTGTATAGTATGACTAACACACTATTAGATAGATTAAACATAAATGTTCTTTTCTGTAGGCCAGGCCTATATGTTACGATGAAATTAGGTGATGCATGAATTGATATGAATGACATTTTTATTTAACAACTACAATCACAGTAGTATATTGACTGATTTGTTGAACTTCCAACCTTGTAAGCATGTAATAATTATGACAACATAAAGCACTGACAAATAATCCTGGTGTAAACATTAATATGAAAGTCAGTAACAAATCACACAAACTAAAGTAGATTGCAGAAATATAAAAACAAATATGTTGCTTTACCTAGTTCTACATACAAAAGAAATTCATTATTAAACAAATACATGTAAAAAAAATAAAATAAAAAATAACTTTACGACTAGTGAGGACATTTTATGTGGCCATCTCATGTTTCTATATAAATCTAGTGTTTTGCACAGATTTTTAGATGTTTAGAGCCCTAGGGCCTCATTTATAAAATGTGCTTACGCACAGATTTGATCTTAGAGTGTGTGTACGCTAAAATCCACGACAACGTTCATATTTATAAAAACGGTCTTTGACGTGGGAAAGTACTTACCGCCACGTCAGGGTCTGAGCAGGCGTACGCACTTTTCCTTGTGGCAAATTCTGAGTACTGCAGCTATTTGAACATCTAAGCTGCAATAATAATAAAAGCGGTGTATATACGTGCAAGCACCGAATTCATCATAAACACTTGCAAAGTCTTGATTTACTACTAATGCGTAAAACAGAAAACGCATAAACGCATCTCCGACTGTTTTGTCTGTGTAGCCTATAAGAATAGGTCTATGTCGTGCAATAACGGTTTTAATATATTCTATTCAATAAAATTAACTATTTTTATTTATAACATCTGCTGCTTTGCTTTTGTGAAAATGAATAGAGACATCAGCCTTAAACTTTGTTTTTGTCATTTACATCAATTATATTTGTATAAAATACACTATTTTGTGTCAGCACATTAATGGCACATTTGAGCAGCATTAGTAAACTGTGTAAATATAAAGAAATG
>NW_015645145.1:137653-144699 GCF_001515625.1 Sinocyclocheilus rhinocerous
ATTAAATAAAAAGCGTCCCCGCACAAACCTCTACCTCCGCCAGTAGAACCTCAATTTCAGACTAGGTAAAGTTTTTTTTTCTTTGTGCTCGTCATTCTCAAGCATAAAAATTTTGATATTGGCGTGTGCTCTTTTATATGGTAATGATATTAATTAGGGGGCGTTTACAAGGCGGAGATCTGACACCAGTCAGCTGCGCACAATTTCAAGATCATTTGCGATTTATAAATGTCACATCTGGAAGAGAGGCGTACGCACGTGTTTTTGTGCGCATGTTCGTTTTCTCTGAATCGCACTTATGCACTTTTGAGAAATGATCTTAGAACAAATTTAGGACGGTTTATACGCAACATTTTATAAATGAGGCCCCTGGGGTTGGGTTAGGCGACAGAACAGGGATCTCCAACCCTGCTCCTGAAGAACTACCATCCTGCAGACTTCAGTTCCAACCCTGCTCCAACACACCTGCCTGTAATTGTCAAGAAACCCTGAACACCTTGATTAGCTGGTTCAGGTGTGCTTGATTGGGGTTGGAGTTGAAATCTGCAGGATGGTAGCTCTTCAGGAGCAGGGTTGGAGACCCCTGTATTGGAAAATCTCATTAACCTGATATAATAACAATCACAGACAGCAAACAGTGTCAGCCCAGATCTGGCCCCATCTGGCCCGCATGGATTTCACGCAGGCCAGATGTGGGCCGGATCTGGGCCAACACTATGTTGCTGTCTGGGATGGTAGTCAATGAGATGTCGTCACTAATATAGTGAAGCATACATGAGTATTTGTGTCACAAAGGTGTTGAATGTAGGTCTATCCACGGTCTTATTTGACTAATTTTTGTAAGTCCAGTAGAAGGACATTGGAAACAATGTGTAACAACTTCAGCCATGATTTTTTTTTATTTTCTTACATCAAATGTTGAGCAAAGTTCTATTAAAAATATACTTTTGCATTATATATAATATTCCATTTGCCGTACTGTAGTGTGCTCTTTGTGTGTGCTGTCTCATAATGGTTAGTAAACAATAAATGATTCATCCAGTAATAAAGAACTTGTCATGATCATTCTATTGCGAAAATAAAAAGGAAACCCTGCTATACTTAGGAACCAAAAGCTTGTGCCTGCATTGTGGGCCTGGTGCTAATGCGTGCCATTGGGATGTGGCAGATATGCCTGCTGCTGGAAACTGAAGGAGGGGCCTGCACTGCTGACCTGACTGCTAGTCATCCTCCTTCCTGGTATTTGCTGGACATTTTCATATGTGGGCCACAAACTGGTCAATAAATAAAATCATGCCACTGTGGTGACACTGATGGACAAGCAGAAATATGAGAGAGAATATTGCAAAGTTTTTGTGACAAAGTCCTTGCTGCTGGTATACATATGTATAGTTGATATATTGTATAACATGTCCATGGACATATTTATCCAAGATTCTGGAATTGTATTTTTTTTTTAGAAATTCCACATAGTCTAAGCAATTAGCATGAGCTCATAAAAGTTGCATAAATAATAATTATTACAAAAAAAAAAAAGCTTTTAAAAGGGGTCATATGACGCGATTTCAATTGTTCCTTTCTCTTTGGAGTGTTTTAAGCTCTTGGTGCATAAAGAAGATCTGTAAAGTTGCAAAGACTAAAGTCTCAAATCCAAAGAGATATTCTTTATAAAAGTTAAGAGTCAACCACGCCTACCTAAAACGGCTCGTTCTATATACGGTATAGTAAAAACTAAGAGTAAAAATCAGGGAAATAATACTGTACAACATGTAATGTAGACATCTTTATGTAACAATGTTACAGCAATAATATATTTCAGAGGACATGTGCAGTCTTGTAGATAAATGTTTCACTGTACAACATCTGCTCCTGTTTCTGGCAACTCCATAAACCATGCAACTTCTCTTTAATTTTAATAATATCTATAGTCTTGTAAACTTATAAAGTCTTGTAAGTATGTAAAACCTATAAAGTATGTAGTCTTGCAAACATATAAAACAGAATTGTGTGACAATAAGCGCTTCCTCCATCTTTGATTTTCAGCAAAGAGGTAAATTTGTGACACTTTATGCTTCACACGTCTGGTCACACGTCTTCTCAGCATACACATTGTCAGATCACCAAACAAACTTTTAACCCTCTTAGCGCCAAAGTCGCAAAATTGCGACAAGACGCCATACTTAATCAAAAAGACTGTAGTTCCTAATATGGTGTAATATCTCATTTGTATTCCCTACCACTAGATGGCAGACATGTAGTACTTCGATTCTAGACCAAAATTACGTCACCTTCCTATTCAAAGTGTTTGAGGAAATAGCAGAGCAAGTGAGCTTTCGTGTCATTGATGCGGAAGCAGTTCAGTTCATTTCACTATAATCTCATATAAGAAGCTTCACGAGCCGATGTATATGTTTATATGCAATTTGTGTATAAATGCACTTTATGGCACTGCTGGATTCTACCCTAAATTCATGTATGATTTATTAGCTGAAGATCATGTGATTTCTTATTCTGGATGTATGATTCAGATATTTGTCATTTATTCATTTGCCCTGTGTGAAATTTCAACATTAACGGTAATGGCATATGACAGGTATGTGGCAATATGCAGACCACTGGAGTATCATTCAGTAATGACAAATCAGAAGGTTCTTGAATGGATCCTTTTATGCTGGCTGGCCCCCATTTTTTTCATCTCTGTTCTAATTGTATTAACAGCTAGACTCACTTTATGCGGCTCTACTATTGAAAAGTTATATTGTGAGATTTGGGCAGTTGCAAAACTTTCTTGTTTTTCTACAACAGTAAATAATGTGTTTGGGTACACTGTTATTCTTGTATACATCGGCCATGGTGTATTGATATATTTCTCCTATTTTCAGTTGATACAAAACTGCATTAAGTCAATAGAGGGCAGGCGCAAATTTATACAAACATGTGTTCCACATTTGCTTTCACTGATCAACGTGACTATTGCATTTTTGTTTGATGTACTGTACAGTCGTTATGGCTCAAAGAATCTGCCACAAGGTGTGCGTAATTTTATGGCCCTGGAATTCCTACTCATACCACCCATTTTAAATCCTCTTATTTATGGATTAAATCTGACAACAGTACGTCAGCAAGTTATTCGACTGTTTTTCAAGAAAAAAGTAGGAATATCTAAGTGACTATTTCAGTAATTCAAAAGACTCAACACTTTCTGTGTTTTAGAATGCTTGTTGGTTTAATGGAGTGCCCCAGTTAACCACAGTGAAATCTGCAATGCACACCCCTAACTGGCCTATTGGTTTTATAAAAGTATGGCAGCACCTTAATAATTACAATAAAGATTTTTTTCTACAGATGATTTGTGACATGGTACATCAATATTTAATTAAATTCACGTTCATCCATGACTATCTGTTTTACAGTTTTCAGCTGTTTTACAGCCAGAAATATTGTTATATAATCTGTGGTTTGTGATTGTAGGATTTGTTTTTGTATGCTATTACAAATGTTCATGATTCAAAAATCAATTAATTTTGTTGCTAACATTTTAAAAGCTCTACACCGTGGCTTTTTTTGCTAAGAAACAACTTAACTGAACATTTTAAGGCACTATCTTTTATTTAAATGTCCAGTGAGGAAAATATATGAATGCATAGCTTTATGTAATACACTTTGTTTACCCAAGTAATTTCTCCTTAAAAAAAAAAAAAAAATAAAATAATAAGAATAATTATGTAGCAAGGGATACATAATATGTAATCCAGTAATGAAAATCTAAGAGAAACCTTCACATTTTTGGGAGCATTCTTGTCAAAGGCACCCAAAAGAAGATTTTTGTTTTCCAGATATATTTGTATTCACTTCCTGTCTATTCATAAACTGAGAGAAATATAATGTCTTATGTGGAGCACCTGCAGGAATGGATTGAGAATGACAAGGCTCACAGGGAACACTGCTTAGCGTCATGCACAAGGACATACTATACAGAAATGTAACTGATATGATTTTACTGTTCAAAAATTGTAAATCATAAAGCGTTTGTATGTTCTCCCCATGTTGCTGTGGGTTTTCTATACAGTTTCCCTCACAGTCTGAAGACATGCAGGTCATGTGAATTAGAGATTCTAAACTGCCTGTAGTTCTGGGTATAATGTGTCTGTCTTTCTGTGATTAACTGGTCAACCAGGGTGTTTGTTTGTTTGTTTGTTTATGTCACAGCGTGCTCAACGTACAGTTGAGATGTTTTTTTTGTTTTTTTTTGCTATTGGCATACATCTAACATGTCACATTTTTGTATAGTCTCAAATGAGTGACCTCAGACAAAGATCAAATCAATTATAAAATGTGGTTATATAATTAGGGTAACAGTTTGGCTACTTGGCATGATCCAGTTAGCTACTGACTGTATATGTTATAGCCATCTTACTGCTAACCAACAACTGTCTTCTTAGGGTGATAGTCATGAAATTGGGAGCTTTGCCCCGCATCTCACAAGACGTAATCAGTGTCCCGCATTTTACGTCTGTATGTTTTTTTTTTCTTCCCTGAAATTACAATACCACAATAAATCATAAAATACTAAAAAGATTGGCATTTAAAAATACATTTGCACAGCTGTCATTTTCTAACTAGAGTGGGGAAACAACCAGCCAACGCATTCTATTTAGTAGACTAAATAGGTCCCGTAAAGTAAAAGTACATTATATAATTCGAATGGCCACACAATTAAGCTAAATTTATTACTGCTGTTGCGAATAAAGTGAAAATGAAAAGTGGAGATCTGCTTTATATTTATTTTGACACATTTTTTACAGTGTTGGGCATTATAACCAATCACAGAAGATTATGTTGTGCTTATGAATGCAATGGCCAATCAGAGGCATTCAGATTAGTCATCGCTGAAAGAAGTTTTGTTCAGCGCATGTACTCGCCAGTGTTGGTGAGTAACTAGTTACATGTAACGGAGTTACGTAATTTAATTACAAAATAAATGTAACTGTAATCAGTTACAGTTACTAAGAAAACATGTGTAATTAAATTACAGTTACTTATGAAAATGTCAACGATTACAAAGGGGATTACATTTGAATATTTACACACATCCACATACAGATTTAATTGATTTCTTTCCCAAATTGCACTGACTACTCTGAGACACACGGCCCTATAATTTCCGCGATGCGAAAAACACAGACTGGTTCGTAGAATCCAGTCATAAAAACGGAAGGGTAACTTGTAATCTGTAACCTATTACATTTCCAAAGTAACCTTCCCAACACTGGTACTCGCTGACTGAATTCCGCACTTTTGTGAATTCTCTCATAATAAACGAGAGTGCAGATGTACCGTGATATAAGTAAGAGATTCATTTCACAGTGCAGACAGCTTCAATTATTATTATGGGATCTTTGTTTTGGCACTTAAACTCGCACTAGACTGAAGCCAGTCACATACTGTAGTTATTTGATGATGTTCTTTGCTTGCTTTCTGTATATAATTCATTAGCTGTTTGAATAACCGTATAAATAAAAATGCTAATTAGTAACTTAGAAGGTTTTATTAAATTGTGACAACATTAAATATGAATTCAGACGTATTAAAAATATTTCATGACACTCATATCTGGTACTTGCCTAAAAAATTTTATGTGCGTAGTTAATTAGATAACACTAACATTAGGCTACTTTTAGCCTTACCCAAGTTGGTGCACCATCCGCCTATGCTTTACAACTAATGTAAATCAATAATTACATAGTATAATAGTAGTAAATGAATCTCTCACACACGTCTCCCAGAAGATAACATATACTGTCCTGCAACCATTTCATTTTACCACTAGCTGTCTTCCTTAGAGTTTCTAGCTGAGACTTTCAGCTTAAAACCGATTTACAAAACTCTTAAGAACATGTTTTACTAAGGGATTTTTAATGTAAGCGTAAGGCAGGGTTGACCATGTTGCTCTGGATTATGTCCCTTTTTATGAACATGCTCTTTTAATTCATCCTGCTATGATTCGCCACTGGTAATGAAGCAAAGCAGGCAAATAGCAGGAAGGACCGATATACTATATGAAATACAAACACAAAATAATCAGGTAATGGTTACATACCTATGGTTAATTATGTTTAGTTGCCCCTTATCAATGAAACTAATTTGACAGTATATATATAAACCAAATACAAAAATGCAGTAAGCATACTTCAATGGATAAAACAGAAAAAAGGAAGACAATTTTTGTGATTAGGCCAATAACTTATTAAAAGTTTGATGTCATTTTAATATTCCAGTATATTTACTTGGTTGAGATGCAGATTGACGAGCAAGCATGCTTCAATGCAATATAGATGTCCTGAGATCAGGAGCTACTTTCAGTTTGGTGTATTACCCTTGGGTGAAAACTTTACAAATCCTAAAATTAGGAGCAGGCCACCCCTAATTTTTGCTCCTACTCCTAAATTTCCACATTAGAAGTAACTTTTAGCCATATGATTTCTGGTGAATATGGCCCTAGGGATACAGAAAAGGGCCACACAATAACTGGCCCATGTTCCAGTCAATTAATAACATCTAACCAGCCATGAACTAGGACAGAATATCAGTTATCAAGTAAACTTTATCAACACTAAATCTAAGTCACATCTAACCCAATGCCAAAGCAGAATCTCAGCCATAGGCAGGGAAACACACATTCATAACCTATGGATAATTTAGTGCCTTCAAGTATTTTAGTGTCTAAGATGTTTTTTGACTGTAGATGAAATAGCACACATGGGGAAATAATAATAGATCAGCCAGAACTCAAGTTGGGGATCTTGTTGGGTACCCAACAGTGCTACCTACTGAGCCGCTGTGCCACCCTAAACCTCAGCCATTAAAGGGGTCATATGATGTAAAAAAGAACATTATTTTGTGTATTTGGTGTAATGAAATGTGTTTATGCGGTTTAAGGTTAAAAAAACACATATTTTCCACTTACTGTACATTATTATAATTATGGATTATAATGACTTACTGTATACTGTCTTTTTACAAACATAAAACCATGTCTGCATTTG
>NW_015645146.1:0-2489 GCF_001515625.1 Sinocyclocheilus rhinocerous
CTGCTTTTCTGCATTGTCTTTTCATACTCTGAACTGCTGTTGATTGCTGTTGCTGTTGAGTAGAGCTTGGAGGCTCCCCTGTTTGGAGGGAAGTATAGAGAGCGAGGAGATCCGCCTTGACCGACCATCATGGGATGTTGACGCCGGAGCTAATGAGCGCCTGGCGTAGTCCTGCCATGGTCCATTTCTCCGCAGCTGGGGCGGAGGAGAGGGCTGAAGCGTAGGAGGACGCTGGAGAAGGTGGCTGATGCCTGGAAGACGAAGGTGATGGCGTGCCTCGGTGCCTGGAGGTATGAGCGACGGCGACGCGGGGAGGCCGGCGGCCCCGTGTTGCAGCCGCGGGCTCGATTATGGTGTCCTGCGGAGTGCTGGTGCACTGATCGGCGACTGGAGACGCTGGAGTACCCGTGGTGTCAAACGCGTTGTCGTCCGGGAAAAGTTAAATCTCTGACATGTTTGCGGCGATTGGATGTGCCAATGCTGAAAGACTAGAGATAATGGAGGTAAGGCTGCTTTGATTATTTATAGAGGTTCTCTCTTGTGCTGATTGGATAGATGGTGTAATTACTGATGATGGACTGGCCGTGTTAATTATCTGCGCGCGCTCCTCCCGAAACTTGTTAATAAAACATCACTCTGTGAGCAGCAAACACAGACAACCAAGCGTGAATACATATGGATGTTTATTAAACCACACTACAGAAGAACATGCAACATCTAACTAGAAACAAACATGGCCTAGTATATTCGCTTATGGGTTGAGAAATTCATTTTGCGCGTCACGATGTAAGCTTTTAATTTAAATGCATTTTAAGCATTTTGGTTTAAAAACGATTTTAACTGTTCAGGGACATTAAGCAGTGGGGCAGAATTAATTTTGGCAAATGCGTGCGTTCTGATACGCGCGGAGCGCACTTGCTCGTGCAGCGTCTGACTAAACTAAGAGTTATTTTTCGCGCCTTGTGTTTAAACGTTCCAATACACATTATGTGTCAAAATGCCTGTCTCCTCGTCAACACAGTCATTTGTGTCTTAAATGAACATTAATAGATAAAGATAAAGCATGTGCACTAGTTTGCTATTATGAGATCCTGACATTATATGATGAGATTTTAAAGGGATATAGTTCACCCAAAAATTTAAATACTGTCATCGTTTACTCAGTTAAGTTGTTCTGAACCTGTATGTTTCTTTGTTCTCCTCAACATAAAAGAAGATATTTTGAAGAATATTCGTAACCACCAAAAAGTTTCTGGTCCCTGTTGACTCCAATAGTTTTTTGTTTTTTTCATACTATGGAAGTCATGGGGGCACAGAAACTGTTTGGTTACCAGTAGGCTATTGTTCCAAATATATACGTTTGCATTCAACAGCAGAAGGAAACTCATTCAGGTTTAGAACAACAACAACATAACTTTATTCATTTTTGGGTGAACTATTCCTCCAAAGCAGCCTAATATAGCTGCTGTTGCTATTTGTGTCAATAACGTAAATTAAACATTAGAAAGAAAATCACTCACTGTCCTTGACCGATTCGCTTTTGTAAAATAATGTACATTGAATTTATATGCAGTGAAGACTATTCAGTCTATTTGTAGTCTATTTATTTTATACAATATAATATTTCTTATTCAGTGCTTTAAGTGTTTGTATAGGTCAATTTCTTTGTTCTATTGTAATTCATGACTGTTTACTTGTCTTCAGTAAGTTTGTTTTTACATAGGCTAGTATTTTTTTGTTGTTGAGATATTGGAATTGGTAACAAGAATTGTGAAATTTTTTGTGATATTGGAATTGGTAACAAGAATTGTGAAATTGCAATGCCTCAAAAATTTTGATTGGACAAAAATCCTATTTTAAGCTATATATATCATTATTGTGATGGGGGCCCTGCAGTAAGTCATAGCCCCGGGGCCCAGTGAGGTCTTAATGCGGCCCTGGTCACAGGTCCGCAGAGGGGGCTTGTCTGTAATGGTCTGTATCCCCCGCCACATAAGTACATATTACTTATTAATCTACTGATCATAAAATCTGACTAGAACAAACTCTTTGACATGTATATATGATACTGGATATTAAACAATTAATAATGTATCTCATCCAGTCACGTGTGGGGTGAAATATAATTTATAAGGCATTTAAAAGCTCTATTGAGAAAATTAAAACATGCAAAGCCCTAAAAGCAAATGTTATCAGAACTAAAATTAGGAAATTATTCCTGATGCAAGCAGAATAAAAATGGACAAAAACAATAAGCTGTCGATAAACTGTTTAAAGGGTCATGAAACCCCAGACTACTTTTTCTGAGATTTTATCAGAGGTGTTTGTGTTGCACATCATAGAAGACAATGTTAGCATCCGATAATTTTAACTGTTGGAGAAAACAGGTTAATTTTAAGCGTTTTTGCGCTATTTTCATCTTCCGGGTTTAAAATCTACATCGTGTTGACGTCACAATGTGACGTGGCAATGGACTATAGTACATCGAT
>NW_015645146.1:4621-17916 GCF_001515625.1 Sinocyclocheilus rhinocerous
GTGGGGACATGTAGTAAGATTTGCTCTGCCTGCATTATTTGAGCAATAAAACCAGTGTTATCAGATGATATGTCTTTGGTTGCCATGGAACTAGAGGCCTGTTCTGCCTTTTTGAGGTGTTAAGGCTGATTTGTACTTCTGCGTCGGACCTACGCCGTAGCCTTTATGCCGTAGGCTATGCGTCAGTTTTCATTTATACTTCTGCGTCGTTGTCCGCGTCGACGTGCAGTACACATGCAAACCGCTAGTCTGCAGTGTCCACGGGCATGTTGCTGGTGTAACCCGCAGTAGTACCACGGCAAAAGCCGAAGAAGAAGCGGCTCGTCGGAGAAGCATTATAGCCAAGACGGCGCAAATAATTATTAAATCATTATTTAAAACTACAAAAAGGAGACAACAACGGAACAGGAGAAGATGGCATTCTTTCAATCTCCATAAGGACTTGTACCACGGCAGATCAACATTGTTTGTTGCGGACAACTACTGATGTATAATGCTATGTAGTATAATAAATGATAAGACACTTGTTCTTTGCTTTGTTTTATTTTATATAGGAAGGTGTAACATTCAAATATATTAAAGTGCACATAAACACACAAAAAACTCAAGTACATACGGAGGGAGGGGTTCTAGCAGACCAATCACAGCGCTTGCGGTCCGCATAGAATTGACGCGCTGTTAGATTTTTGGAGAGGTGCACGTCAGGCTACGGCGTAGGGTGTGCGTCTATGCGTAGGCTACGGCGTAGGTTCGACGCAGAAGTATAAATTGGGCTTAATAGTACATCGATGACGCGTCGGTGTCTATTAAATTATTCATGAGACTGCGTGTTCTTATCCTATTAGAAGAGGCTTCGCTTAATTATTTACAACAGCATGTGTTGATTTGCTATGACAGATGTTTCAGACTGTGAGATGACATCGCTGCACATTAACTGAGAGAAACGTTCATGGCTCGAAGAAGAGTGTTTGTTTTTGCTTTGTAATAAGAGTTCGGCACAAACGCGATTCATTCACTTGGTGAGCATAACCGTTTTTACAGCTCTGTGACACAACCCGTCAAAAGGCTTATATAAACGCCACAGAATAAGCATTAAAAGTTCTCAGAGGTGCAACAGCGCATTCATATATACGTTTTCGATGCAGAGTGCAAATGGCTGTGCATTTATTTGTGTTTTTAACTCGATGGGAGCGAAATGAAACTGTCAGAACGCTAAACTGTGTGTGTGTTGTCTGTCTCCCCTCTTCCCCCTCCGCTCCGCACCACGCCCACTTTTTAAACATCTTTTTAAACTGTGGTGAGAACTAACCAGTGCTGAAACAGGGGGTTTCATGACCCTTTAAAATAAGTAAGGCTAATCCAACTTTACTTGAAGCAAATACAAAAGTTAAGCAGAAGAGAAAATGAATGAGGCAGATCTGTGTATTTTTACTGACGTATAAGACAGCCGAAGCATCTCAAGAGAAGAGAAGCAAAGTGAGTAGTTGCAAGGCTACATGAAAGTATATCCTGGAAGAGTAGAAGTGGAAGCAGAACAAGATATTCTAATGAAGAACAAGTTACAAATGAATATCAGATTTACGTCTCTCTTAAAAGTGTTCTTAGTAGTCCCTACCCATCAGCAAACGTCATTATGATTAATGACTTTGACCTTTGTGACCTTCCCCCTCCCCCACGCAGCCGACCCACATAGTGACCACCCATATAGCGACCACCCACGTCACGACCACCTGCATCGCAACTACCACATCGTGTTGACCCTGCGACCTGTTAGATGTCCAGATGCGACCTTTGAGCTCCGTGGGATGAAAAATTTTGTTTTTTTAAGTGTCCAGCGGATGACAGGAGATAAATGAAGTCCTGAGCAATGTTTTGTAGATTTTAATGGTCCGTTCCCACATCCGGATGCTCAGGTGTCCGGTTGCATTCCAAGGCACACTTCGATAAATAGACCCTGTGCACTTCTGTGGAAAATCAGAAAAGAGCTGTGAAATACATAGACATGGACGGTTTATACTCACCTAAAACTCCTGAGAAGGAATGGGATGAAGAGATGATGGAAAATCTGACTTTGGCTCCGAGAAAGCTGTACAACGCAAACTTGTATTTGACTAAGTTTCTCCACGAAAATACGGATTGTGTGAGAGACAAATTTTTCTGATCAGCGGACGCATATTTGGCTACATATTTCACAAATCGTCTCGAACGGTTACGCTCTACACATCTGACGAGACCGATGAATTTGTACATGGTCAAGACCCCTGCCTGGTATTTCCTGATAAAGACTGGCAATTATTTTTCAATCGTATCTGGAAAGATCTGAACGATTGTGGAGAAGAACCTTTGTACGTTGCGGAGTGGGACGGGGTGGCCCTGAATATCCGTTACCGAGTGGTCGGTGATCACGCCCAAAAGAGCCCGGACGACTGCGTGTACATATTCGTCTGCGAAGACAAGACAAAGCTTAGTGGTCATTCGGGGGGTGACCAGCATAAGGAATATCACGAAATGTTCACCCTGCCATTTTTGTTCAAGTGGCGCGATCTGCATCTGCTGAGCGCATTTTTTCGATCGTAAACAAAATGTTCAAGTGGTGTGACATGCGTGACGGATACAACAAAATTAAAACACAGCTGTTTCACCCCGAGAGTTACCCCGGCAAAAGTTCAGGGGTGTTGCCGTCCCCGCCCATTTACTACAGCCATTATAAAGAACAGTAAGTCCCCTCCCCACATCACATTTGCAAGATGTCTCAAGAAGACTCTTTACGATGCGATTACGTTTCTTTCAACCTCGTTGCTCCTGATGATAATGCTATCGATTATATTCCGACAGACAAACACCTCTCACCCGACCTGCACAAAGAATGCTTGGATAAATTCTGCACGGAGCTCGGATATCGTAACCTGAGCTACCTAAAGGACCTGTGCACTACGTCCGCCCACACAGGGTTCGATGCCACAGATGGGTGCTTCAGCGGTATCGGGTTCAAAATTATAAAAGCCACAATCGTGCTGCTACTGCAGCACATCATAGACAACAAACTGAGGGAGGAGTGCGAGGGTTGTGCAACGGACCATCCGAGCCAGCTGCAACATTCCTGTTTTGTTTGAGCCTGCCGCATACTATTTCGACTCATGCTTTGATGAACTGTCGCGCAAACTGTTCAAACCCGATCTTCAGACCATTATCGACTTCACTCTACGCCGCTGCAGTTTGATGACCAACAACATTCTGAGGATTCAAGGAACTACCGGTGTTATCCTGCACGAATTAAGAGACGAACCATTCATTGTCGCAAAACTGCAAGAAATCAGGGAAAAGCTGCTGGAAGAATCCTACAAGAAATTCGTTTACGATGCCGTGGGTCTCTGGCAAAGCAACGTGTCTGTACCCGGACTGTGACCATGACAACATGGGGTCTGTGTGTAGCGTGAAGAATTTTTTCAGAGACGTCGTGTTTACCCCCCATTATAAAGAGCAGATGATCGAAATGATACTCACGGCTATCGAGCACGCGTGTGATCCCGAGAAAGATTACTAGGGGCAAACGAGACATATAAAGAATTTCAAGAAACAAATGGACGTTATGAGAAGAGTTACGGATACATGGGATGTATTGATCGACATGTGTATTAACAGAGCCAATCCACCCACTGTAATGCTCAAAACATTTCTAGATGAGATATCCGCTGCCGGTCAAGGGATAGGAGTTGGCGAGGTACTATGTATGTGTACATATGTAACTGATGTATGTGTGAAGCTTGTTTCAAAAAATGAGAAAAACAAGGTCTGCGAAATGGTCGAAATTCTGGTCGACTACATACTAGCTCGAGGGTATATGTCATGTGTAAATTGTATTTACTGGCTAGACAGTCTGTAACGTCATTCTATCAGTTTTTATTATTACTTATATCATACATTCATTATGTAACCATTTTTTAATTCTATTCTTTTACTGTCACTATGTAACCAATTTTATTCTTGTCATTATGTGACCTTATTTGAATTCTATTCTTTTACTGGAACCAATTTGAATTTTATTCTTGTCATTATGTATCCAATTTGAAAAAACTATTCTTGTCACTATCTCTATATTTTTTAATAAAAGACCGAAACGTGGCTCTTGTAAGTGTTATTCTTTTGCAGAGGGTCAAAACGTTGACATGTCCGAGCTCATGAAAAAAGTTTATTACACTCCGGCTAACCCCGGATCTTTAGGAGGTAAAAAACAGTTAAAGATGCAGTCTTAAAGGATACAGGCATCCGTCTGAGCGATAAACAGGTCTCAGACTGGTTGGCTGGGGAGGATGCGTACACATTACACAGAACAGTGCCTATAAACTACAAACGTAATAGAGTCGTGGTCTATGGTATGGATGTACAATTCCAAGCGGATCTAGTTGACATGTCGGCATACTCCAAGGAAAATGATAATAATAAATATTTGCTGACCTGTATCGACGTATTTAGCAAGTATGCCTGGGCTCGAGCGCTAAAGAATAAGAGCGGCGTCGAGGATCTAGTTGACATGTCGGCATACTCCAAGGAAAATGATAATAATAAATATTTGCTGACCTGTATTGACGTATTTATAGCAAGTATGCCTGGGCTCGAGCGCTAAAGAATAAGAGTGGCGTCGAAGTTACTAAAGCGTTCAAGTCTATAGTCGAAGAGGGGTGCGTTCCAAAGAAATTGCAGACGGATAGGGTGACGGAATTTTTTAACAAACATTTTCAAGATTTAATGAAAAAGCACGACGTTCATCATTTTGCTACGGCTACTGATTTGAAGGCCAGTGTTGTGGAACGCTTTAATAGAATGTTAAAAAGCCGAATGTGGAGATTTTTATCCGCCACAAATTCACAGAGATACATAGATGTTTTGCAAGATATTATGCAGGGGTACAACTCCAGTTACCATAGAAGTATTAAGATGAGACCGACGGACGTCGGCAAAGAAAATGAAGGTACCGTATTTCAAAACTTGTACGGTGGTATGAAGAAGAACGAGCACACCGTATTTAAATATAAAGTAGGGGATGTGGTCAGGATTTCTAAAGTGCGAGGACCGTTCGCCAAGGGTTATGAACAGAACTACACAGATGAATTTTTCACTATCTCCGCGTGTATCCCACGTAATCCTCCCGTATGCAGACTCTCTGATTATGATGACTAAGTCATCGATGGGGTGTTTTACGAAGAAGAGTTACAAAAAATAATTGTGAGCAAAAACAAAGCGTTTAAGGTGGAAAAGATTTTAGGGGAGAAAAAACAGGGGCGATCTACAGTAGTTTTAGTGAAATGAGGACGACGACGGGGTTTTCAACTTGCACGTCTCCCCAGCACATCCCAGAAACATGCGAATAAACCCGGCAAAACCGTGTTTAAAGAGTTATCAGGGCTTTCCGTATCAAGGAAGCTCCAAATAAGCGGTGGGTACTACGAGAACGTTCGAGCCATGATCAATGCAATAAATTCACTTATTGCGCCAGCGGCGGTAATAGGTTACGATCGATTAAAAAACAAAGCCCAACTGATCGCAAAGCCCAACATTTCGGTAAGCTTCTACGGGAAACTCGCCGCTATTTTAGAAACCAAGCCTGACGTGGCTTTAGGACGTGACGCCTACCATGAAAAAGCCAATTTTACAACGAGCGTTTTCATGGACGCTCCTCATCAAGCCGATATCAACGCGGGTTTCTATACAATGTATGTTTATACCAATATTATCGAATACCAATCAGTTGGTGATTCGTACGTCCCCCTTTTAAGATGCGTACATATAACGAGGGGAGACAATGATACCGTCAGTGTTAGATACGACAAACCCCATTACGCATCGGTCAACAAGTCGCTCATCACAGACATTGCCGTAGAATTAAAGGACGACCAAAACCGCGAAATGCCATTTTCTTACGGGAAAGTCATTGTAAAACTACACTTTAGGCCTGTGAAACAATCTGTGCTTTAAAAATGGCTTATTACAACCCACGCGGGATGAACACCGCTGACTATGTCGACTATTATCGAAATCAGGCTGGGGGTGGTCTACCCGGATATGCTGGAGGAGCCGTTATGTACGGAGTTGGCCTAGGAGGACTTTTCAGAGGTCTGTTTAGGTTGGCAGTGTCATTGTTAAAAAGGGGGTTCAGCATCGCTAAACCGCACCTAAAATCAGCCGCTAAAAATATAGCAGCCGACGTCATCTCAAACGCTCTGTCAAGATCGTATAACGGCAATCCTAAAGCTCAAGGCGGTTCGGGGCTTACGGTCATGACTCATAAGAGAACGTCTAAACCTCCGGGTATAAGGAGGCGTGGTCATTCAATAAAGAAAACAAAGCGTGGTCCCAAGAAGGTCTCAGTCACGTGCAGAAAGCGTAAGAAGGCTGTGAAGCGAAACGTTGCTGTTAAAAGATCCGTAAAAACCATATTCTAGCATGGCGTTACTGCACCGCATGTCGGGAGAGTGTATTAAGTCCCGAGAAAAATGCCTATTTAGAAGTACCTCCTTTATCGGCTATATCGGACTCGTCGCCTTTGGAGTTTTTTATCGTGGGGACTGGTGAAGATTACATCGACCTAAATAACACGTTGTTGTTTCTACGTCTTAAAATCACAAAACCTAATGGGGGCGACATCCCAGACCCCGCAAATGTAGCCCTAATAAATTACCCCGGAGCTACTATATTTTCACAAGTCGACGTCAGTCTCGGCGATCGCCTGATATCTCAGAGTTCGAGCACTTACCCTTACCGATGTATCGTCGAGAGTCTTCTCAACTATAGCAAAGATGCGCTGGAATCGCTTTTCTCGGCAGGTCTGTTCAGGGCTGAAGAGATCGCTCTACACTACCGGGAGCAAGGTTGTGGAGCTGCTGGTGCCTATTCACAGTGATATTTTATTTCAAGAAAAATTAATGTTAAACGGCGTCAACATAAAAATACGAATGATCAGAGGCAAAGACGAATTCTGTCTGATGAGCGACGATGCCTATAAATTAAATATAGTGTCGGCCTCCCTTTTTGTCAAGAAAGTATCCGTATCACCATCCGTGAGACTGGCGCATGCCCAGGCGCTGCTCTCAACCACGGCCAAGTACCCCATAGATAGGGTATGTCTAAAAAATTTCTCCATACCTGCTGGATCCCGAGTATCAAATCAGGAAAATTTGTTTTTGGGGACGTTACCAAAATCTATCGTCCTGGCTATGGTGGATAACGACGCGTTCACCGGATCCTACAAGAAAAACCCATTCATGTTCAAACATTACGATTTGGAGTTCCTGGCCGTCTACATAGACGGACAGCAATTTCCCGCCAAGCCTCTCCAACCAGACTTTACCTCAGGATCTGCCGTACGGGAATTTTATCAGTTGGCGACCGCGACCGGGAGACATCTTAAAAATCAGGCCCTCTCTATCAACAGGGATGATTTTCTGAAAGGCTACTCACTTTACGCCTTTAACCTCACGCTTGATGAAGACTGCGGTCAGCACTTATCGCTCATCAAGTCCGGGAATATCAGACTCGAAGCGCGCTTCAGACAACCGTTACCTCATACTATTAATCTCGTCGTTTACGCAGTGTTTGACAGTATCATCGAAGTGTCTAACCGCAGACAGGTTCTGGTCGATTACTACTGAACAGAAAATGAACACGGTGCAACTCACAGCTATCATGGACAAAATTTCGTGAATCTCATCGTTTACGCTGTGTTTGACAGTATCATAGAAGTGTCTAACTGCAGACAGGTCCTGGTTGATTACTATTGAACAGAAAATGAACACGGTGCAACTCACAGCTATCATGGACAAAATTTTGTGTAACACTCATTTTCTCTGAGTTCTTCCGAGTGATCACCTGCCTGAAAGACCGTTAAGGACCTTTCCGGCCATGACTATCATTAACACGCACCCTTCGGACATGCCTGGTGAACACTGGATCGCCGCTTATTTAACTCGAGAGGGTTCCGGCTGTTTTTTCGATAGCTTCGGCAACGCTCCTGACTACGAACGCTTTCCAGCCACCATCTAAAACGTTTTAATATCCAACGCTCCCATCGTGCTATATTCTACCAAACGGGTTCAGGATTTTACGTCGGATGCGTGCGGGCAACACTGTGGGTTTTTCTTATATCACCTAGCAAGGGGTAGAGACTATAACTACGTGATGAATTTGTACAGCGATGATTATATTAAAAATGATAAAATGGTATCGTCCTTGTGAAAAGACTTGGATCTATTGCTTGTAATGATAAAATGTTCTCGTGTATTCATTGTGTGCAATCGTGTAATACCGCTATGTCGCATGATTGAATTATCCATTGTATTTGTTTGATTATAAATAAAAACGCTTAAAACCGACATCCATTTTCCAGTCTTTTATTAAAAAATATTCAAACAGTAGGTATACATATCATTTCACAGAGACATACATTTAAAGAAAACACATCATTAAAATTCTAACCATTGTCTTCGATCGAGAGACGGTGATTTGAACACGGGTTCATCCATCCTCAGAGCTGCAGTATGTGAAATTCTCTTTTTGACAGACTTTTTAGAAGGTTGCGCATGCTCAGGTGTGTGAGAGATCACTCCAGGCTTACTTTTTAAATAACTAATCATACGTCTAACATGATGATTTGGTACGGTAGAAAACGGGATGTTTAATTCGGCAAACGACTGTAGAAGATTATCTCGGGCGGTAGTAGCGACGCGATCATCTTTAAGTGGGGAAGTTGTGGCCTAATGGTTAGAGAGTCGGACTCGTAACCCAAAGGTTGTGGGCGGGCGCCGCAGCATAAATGGCTGCCCACTGCTCCGGGTGTGTGTTCACGGTGTGTGTGTGTTCACTGCTGTGTGTGTGCACTTAGGATGGGTTAAATGCAGAGCGACCGAGTATGGGTGACCATACTTGGCCACATGTCACGTCACACTTTTTTTTATGACCGGGATCAGGATTTGGTAACAAGACCGTTAAAACAGTGCTCTCACGATCACCTTGTTTAATGATCGTCAAAAACCTTGTTAGGATGTTTGAGTAAAGTTTGGCTTTTTCACGTTGATCCATATCGGTCCTGAGTAAAATATTTCTTATGGCAGTATCCAGATCATTCTCTACGACCTGTTGAATGTTCTCGCGAGCAGTTCCGGATTTCAACATCTCCAGCTGGTTCTGGGGGACAAGATACATCTTCTCGGCATATTCCATGCTCAACCCTGTCTAGACGATATTAAACTGGAAATAAAGGGTACCGCGACACTTAGGAGTGGTAAAAGAAAACCGCCGTTCTGGTTGAAAGCTCGTTTCTTGGCAGTTATACCGATTTTCTTATTGGCGAGAAATTAAATTTCCGATTTTCTCCTTTTCAGTTTTTGGTATTGCTGTCGGTTGATCGGAATCGTACCGTAGAGGATGTTTAGCGCTACTTTGCTGAGTGCTAAAATGAGTTCGTCGGACGACAACTGTAAAATAAGACGACGTTGTTTAGGCGTAGCTTTATGTAGCATCTTTAGCAGAGGTAGATGCTTACAAAGCTTGGCGGACATGACGGATGATCAGATTCTTCTTTTTTTCTGGATGTAGACCACTTGGTGATCGAAAAGCACCCCCGTTCTGAGACGATATTGTTCCGGTGTTTTTGTTTTATAGTCTATCATAAGGTATCCGTAAGGCTGACTCGTAGCGTCTTGATAACACTCCATAAAGTATTTCGCATTGGTCGGATACATCTGCTTCGCTAATACCATCACCTGATTAGCGTCCCGGGGTTTTTTAAACAAAATTAAATAATTAGTGTTCAAGCTGATTGTTCTGCTTGATTTACCTTGAGCGAATAAATTCTGTACTATATAAATAGCACTAAGATTTCGGTGATGTACAAACTGCGTGAAGACTTTTTCAACCTGAGCGCAAGCTGATGGTTCTGCTTGATTTACCTTGAACGAATAAATTTTGTACTATATAAATAGCGTTAAGATTACGGTGATGTACAAACTGCATGAAGACTTTTTCGACCTGACCGTTTCCGCTAGCCTCGCTCATCATATCGTCCAAAATCAGAAGGTTAGTTTTGTTGGGAGGTAGTAAATGATCATCATTCAGAGACGTCGGTATTCCTTCAACAAATTTAATGTCATACAATTTAAGCAGTTCATCATACAGAGGTTGCCAACAGTTGTAAATATAAACAATGTTTTCAATTTCTTTAGAAATCATATTTAGACCATTTTCCATCAGTCGTTTTACAAAATAGGTCTTGCCACTATTGGATGGCCCACTTGTCCCACAAGAAAAAGGGTGCTGGAGTCTAAAGTCAAACTCTGAAGCATCCCGTACCCCTCTATGCATCATCGAATTAGCATAAGATTTCAGGCCGCTAGAACAGAACTCTGTGATGTGATCGTTGGCCCCTATTTCGTCCGTCAGCTCCCCCAAATGATCCCCCAGAGGAGGCATCCAGTCGCCTTCCCTAGACACAAAAATGTCACTGTCGGTGTCCGTGTATAATACTCGGTCGCCGAGTTTGTCCATCAGGTCGTACAGCTCCAGTCGGGCATGAGCCATTGTAAAGGCTCCTATAAACACGTTAATGTTGTGCATCTGACGAACATCCCCTTTGGGGGGACAATGTTGGACAAGTGCTACGTCGTCTGAGACGAATGTAAAGTATTTCAGGGTATCGGTTTTACCAAAAACGATACTGGTGAATTCTTCAGGGTCTTTCACGAGGATGGTTTGTGCTAAATCCTCTCTCATAGAGAATCTCCCCCATAAACTATTGAGCAATAGCTTGTTTATAGACCTCTGAGCGGGGTTGTGACTGATCTTTTCGGGGTCGAGACGAATTCCCTCTTTTTCATAATATTTGCGGATTTAAGATGCTTTGTCGGCATCCGTGATTACGTTTGACAGATAGCCGGACACTTGCTGCTTCAAACGTAAAAACTTCTTTACGTATTCGCAAAACAGCGTATCCGTCCTTTGCGGGAAATGCCAAACTTCATCGACCTTGTCCACAACGTAGCCCTTCTCGATCGCTTTTAAAAGTTCGATACTGACCCAACACCCCGAGAGAGCCCTCTCCTCATCCGTGTGGTTGCAGCTTGACGTCTGGTTTTTGGTGTAAGCACAGGTTCTGCATAAGGGGAACATGAGCTTTCCTCCGCATCTGTAAGGCAGGGCCGGGTGGAGTAATTTGCGCGGGGGGTACACGGTTGCCTTGATAAGTCTGTAATAATTTTCAATCAGTTCAAAATTTATTTAATCATTATAAATGATTTGGGGGTGGCCGATCGGATAGCTTTTCCTAGCTTGGCAGAAGGGGTATAAGCTGGTAAAATCGACGTAACTTATTTTCTCCCCTTCGGTCGTTTTTTTGATAGAGTTTATAAGCATTAGTCCTCCCGCCAAAAAGGGCGTCTCGAGGCTTCAGTCTCTCAGGAACCGAATAAGTACTCATAAACTCCATCACCGAGGGGTTGGTCTGTTTCATTTTGTTCCATTCACACTCCCACAGGACCTCTATTTTCAAGCCGTACGCGTTTTGCAGAATCTCGACCGTGTCGTCAAACCCTCTTCTGAGAACGCCGAAAGGTATGCTTGACAAGGGGTGGGTATTATGGGGTTCAAAGCGGCATTAGTGTCTGTGGAAACCCATTGAATTCTAGTCCGTACCTCGTTCCGTCCTGTTCGTAGTAACCGTCTAAAAAGTAACGGCCGATCTGCACTTCGCTGTGATTTAATGTGTGCTGAATGTCGACATTTCGGGTCTTTTTCACATACTCTAGCCATTCGATTGACGCGTTAGAGTAAGTCTTGCTGTGTTGAACGTACATGTTATTATGTGTCAGGGCCAGCGTGTCTCTGTCGAGGGAATGCGTTTTGAAAACTCCCATACAGCAGCTCGCGAGAGTGGTAAAGTTGAACGGATCGAGTTCGGTACAGTCTATGAACGCTTCTCGGTATTTCATACACGCTTCACGTAATAAGACGACATCGTTAACACCGTACACGTACAACTCCTTCCTGAAACTAAAGAATTTACCCGAGGCCGTGCTATACCATGCGTCGAACTTTGTCTGATCTTTATCCGACATGTTTTCATACCAGTAAAACTTTTTGTCGGGATAGGGACCCACATAGTTCTCATTTTCCCTCCTATTGAAATGATGGGGGAAGTAGCCTTTCTCCATAGTGGTCAGGTTTAGAGCAGCGGGCATCTTAGAAAGAGCCATCGGGATGAAACTGTAACTGTCTATGTATCGCTGAGCAAAAGCATCGTCGTACATGAAGATTAATTTACATCCTTGCATGATGATGTCGAGAGTAAGCCCCGCTTTGCAAAAATACTAGAGAATTAGAAAAGAGTCGAATCTGGAAGCGTAATGGGCTATGAAACAGTAGCCTTTGTATCGGGGCTGTCTGAAGCGGTTAATCAGCTATTCCACGCAGTTGGTACCTTTGGCAACAAATTGTTCGCTGTCAAAAGTGATCGCACAAACAAAATTAGCTATGTGTCTTCCGTTTTCATAACGAGTTTCAAAGTCATAAAAAATATACTTCTTGCTAGGTTCCTTGGGAGGTTGGGGCTGTATGTAACAGAAATGTAACCCTCGGTCATGCAGTTCTCCCCCACAATCGCAGCACCCGAAGGGTGCACATTTGTGACGATCGACGGGTCCTATGATTTCGTACAGTCTGTTACATAGTTTGCAATATTTTATAACATCGCAAGTTTTTAAACTTCTCTTTGCCGGTCGGAGTCTTCTTGTGCATATCGTAACAGTGCTTCGAATTACATTTACATTTACATTTAGTCATTTAGCAGACGCTTTTATCCAAAGCGACTTACAAATGAGGACAATAAAAGCAGTCAAAAATAACAAAAAAGGGCACCTCAGTCGTGGTATTGAAGGTGGGAGAGAGTGCTGTACATTCACTCCCCCCACCTACAATCCCTGCCGGTACGAGACTCGAACCCGCAACCTTTGGGTTACGAGTCCCACTCTCTAACCAGTAGGCCACGACATTCCCCATTTGCAAGGTGCATATATTTTGTGTATATTTATTATACACACACATATACACACACACATATATACACACACACAAAGAAAAATAAGTAGATAGAATAGAAAAAATAGAAAGCTAGTGTTTGTTTTTTGTTTGTTTTGTTTTGTTTTGTTTAAAAAAAAATGAAGAAGATAAATATAGATAAAGTAGAATTAAAATAGAATAGAAAGTGGCTAGAGTTAGAGGGTCAAATAAAGATGGAAGAGATGTGTTTTTAG
>NW_015645146.1:17974-20929 GCF_001515625.1 Sinocyclocheilus rhinocerous
TTCCACGCAGTTGGTACCTTTGGCAACAAATTGTTCGCTGTCAAAAGTGATCGCACAAACAAAATTAGCTATGTGTCTTCCGTTTTCATAACGAGTTTCAAAGTCATAAAAAATATACTTCTTGCTAGGTTCCTTGGGAGGTTGGGGCTGTATGTAACAGAAATGTAACCCTCGGTCATGCAGTTCTCCCCCACAATCGCAGCACCCGAAGGGTGCACATTTGTGACGATCGACGGGTCCTATGATTTCGTACAGTCTGTTACATAGTTTGCAATATTTTATAACATCGCAAGTTTTTAAACTTCTCTTTGCCGGTCGGAGTCTTCTTGTGCATATCGTAACAGTGCTTCGAATTACATTTACATTTACATTTAGTCATTTAGCAGACGCTTTTATCCAAAGCGACTTACATATATACACACACACACCATGTAACCACACATATATATTTTAATATATGTATACGCCATACATATGGTATGCTTAAAATCTGTTACAGGTCCCTGGCAGTCAGGAAGACTGTAAGCAGTAATCAACTTGAGATTAAATGAGAGAGAGAGAGACAAGAGTTAGCTGTTTCCTTAACGGTCCTCTTTGTTGTCTTTTAATACACATACACATTTGTATTTCTGAGTCAGTAAGACACTCTGAATCACAAAATGATTCATAAACATGTTGGAAAAAAATAATACACACTGTATAGCTACTTAAATCAAATAAACAATAAATAATGACAGCAACCTTAACCAAATGTACAGAAATGCCCTAATTCTTACTCACAACTGGCCTGAATTCAGGTAAGTATCTCAGGTAAACAACTCAAGTGAGTATTTCAGGTAAGTGATACATGAGTAAACTTTTCTATGACATACTGTAAGTGTCTTAAAAGTATTAATAAAATAAATAATTGAAACAAATTATTTGGACATTAAAACATGTAGATTACAGTTTGGTAGTAGGCCACGACATTCCCCATTTGCAAGGTGCATATATTTTGTGTATATTTATTATACACACACATATACACACACACATATATACACACACACAAAGAAAAATAAGTAGATAGAATAGAAAAAATAGAAAGCTAGTGTTTGTTTTTTGTTTGTTTTGTTTTGTTTTGTTTAAAAAAAAATGAAGAAGATAAATATAGATAAAGTAGAATTAAAATAGAATAGAAAGTGCTAGTGTTCGAGGGTCAAATAAAGGTGGAACAGATGTGTTTTTAGTCATTTCTTGAAGATGGCTAAGGACTAAGGCTAAGGATTTGGGCAGGTCATTCCACCAGGAGGGAACAGTTAATGAAAAAGTCTGTGAAAGTGATTTTGTGCCTCTTTATGACATACTGTAAGTGTCTTAAAAGTATTAATAAAATAAATAATTGAAACAAATTATTTGGACATTAAAACATGTAGATTACAGTTTGGTATGACATTTAATTAATTTAACTAACCTTGAGGTTAAATGAGAGAGAGAGACAAGAGTTAGTTGTTTCCTTAACGGTCCTCTTTGTTGTCAATTACAAAAGCGTAGACAATCAGGACAGTGTTCTTTTAGGGTATTTGAAGCAATCTCGGTCAAAACAAACGTTACAGATGTGTTTACAATGGTGATCTTGGATTTTCGAGTAACCTTTATAGCAGAATTGACACACATAGGCAGCTCCTATGAAAGCCGTCAAATTCAGTATCATGTAGTAATGTTCGTCGTGTAAATAAAGAAACACGTTTAATTGGATTTTCAACCTTTATAGCAGAATTGACACACATAGGCAGCTCCTATGAAAGCCGTCAGATTCAGTATCATGTAGTAATGTTCGTCGTGTAAATAAAGAAACACGTTTAATTTTTGAACGTTTCTAACGCTCCTGCGGTCGTCCTGTAAAAAATGACAATTTTGATGTCTAGCAGATTTTCAAACTTTGCTATATCATGAAGACCGATCTTGTCTTGGATCGAAAATCCTGCATTGTTGTGAATGACTGTCGCCCGACTTTCTAATTCGCACTCGGGTAATTGCAGTTCGAGAAAATGTGCGAGACAGATAGAAAGGCAGAATTTATTACCCCTATTTACAGGACAGAATAAACTCAGCTTTTTTCTTTTAATCACCTGATCAAGCGGTGTGTCTGTGAGTTTACGTCTCCGACCCCTTCCTCCTCCTTGCCTGTTCATGGCTACGTCGACTGCGATCTCGGCAGCGTCGTCGGACAATAACTGATCGTCGCTCTGTACAATTTTTTCAATTTGCTCGGTAAAAAGATTAACGTCGTGATTATTACCGGGTGTTAAAACGGTGTTAACGGGCGATTTCAAGCTTTTGCCATTCATCGGTAAATTAATCATGCTAGAGCCCCCGCCGATATGTCTAGCAAACAACACTATCTCTTCAATTTTCTCATGTAATAATATGTGATAAGAGGCTAAATCCATAGACCTTATTTCACGCATATTCATAGTCCTTCGCAATTCCACGCTGTTAAATCGAGGCTTAGGTGTTTCGTGATATCCGTTTACGACTCCGCCGTGTCGTAACAGCGAGTCAATGTTCACGCGACTTGGTTCTGTCATGCCTGAAGGACATGGATCGTGGTTATTAGCCATAGCGCTAGTTGACGGGTGTGCTGCGTCAGAAGGGGGCTCGGTGCGGTGAGTCGACGGTCGCTCAGTATCATTATTACCAGAAGGAGCATCATTGACAATACCTGTAGGGGAATCTGACAAACGCATAGTGTTGTCGGACGGGTCGGCGGTACAGTCAGACATGGTTAACATACCTCCGTTATATGTGACGTTTTGGCTTAATGCGGTCTGCAACAGAATGCATAAATCGACGTTTAGATTTTGCGCTATTTCCTTTTCTAATTGTTGCAAATCATGAACATTTTGGGTGTGATCATTATTAAATGTAATTTCTGTAAAATTTGGATAATGATCTATCAATCGTTGTAATATG
>NW_015645147.1:0-507 GCF_001515625.1 Sinocyclocheilus rhinocerous
ATATAATTCATTTTGGGTAAATCTAACGGGCAGTCTTTGGTCTCAATGTATTATTTGTTCAGATGAAAGGATAGTACAACAAAGATATCGCTTTCCTCAGCGGACATTCAAACTAATGATTTATTGTGAATGAGATTGAGCTGAATAATGAATGCTGTATTAGATGCAGGTAATCACACTCGCTCAGTCCATAATAATACTCGACTCTACATAATTAGCTTTTAATACAATAAACTTTCAATGAAGCAACTCAACGTTCCTTCATTACTAGTTCTAAAGTGATGTTTTAGTGATGTTTTTTTAAAGTGACAAAAGAGGGGTTTTAAAGACACTCCAGTACGAATTAGTAACAGATCTTGGGCTCAGCTGTTAAACTGTACTGAGATTTGAATCCATGGCAGAAGGAAGTAGTTCCGCACTAAAGTTTTTAAAAACACTTTGTTGTTTTATTTACACACTTCTGCCATCGAACTGTTGTATAAATGCAATATCACACTCGTAGCCATG
>NW_015645148.1:0-5135 GCF_001515625.1 Sinocyclocheilus rhinocerous
CATACAGTCTTGGCATCTTTACAGGTTTAATCTGTGACTGACCTCAGACCTGCATGCCAGATAAAACATTAAAATAATATTTTAAATTATTAGAGAAATAAGTTCCAGTGTGAGACATTTTTATATATTCTTATAAAGAATATTCTTCTAAAATATTCTTATAATGTATTCTAATATAATTCTTCACTCACCTTCTCTGTTCTTCAAAGCTCTTCCTTCAGTTTAAGCTGTTGAAGAGGAGCTGAACTTGTTTTTAGACCAGTGAATGAAAGTAAGACGTTGTTTAAATGTTTCTCTGTACAAACCATGAAATGAGTTTGTTGTGATTTTCTTTCTCTGCGACTGACTTTTATTTGCTGGTCAAATATCACTTTTTGTAAGTTCCGCTAAAGTTTTTTGTTTTTTTTAACCAAAACTAGGAATGAAAAGTACCCACATCCTCATAGCTGATGTTCTGACGCCTTTATGTGACAATTCAGTGCTTTCATTTCTCAACATCGTTTACTGGAAATCATGTCCTTTCTTGTTTAGCCTCTTAACCTCTTTTTTTACAGTAAAGATATCATACAGAGATTAATGACTTCTTTATCTGTATCTGATATCTGTATCATACAGAAACAAATAACACACTCAAAAAATGTGTTTATTCGTTAATTCGTTTATGTTATTTTATAACCGTTAAAACTAACTGCAAATTAAAACATTGTAGATGTTTCTTTTCTGACAAACTACAGCTTTTTTCTAATGCTAAAGTTTTAAGTCAGTTTACTATAGAGCTTCGGAGGTTGACGTCACGCAATCTAAACTCCCCCATTTTGGCAAGCAACCAGGAGAGCGCTAGAGCGGCTGTAGCCTTGGTATCGACGGTTGTCGAACAATCATTTAAAACCAGACTGTTTAGACCTTACAAACCTTACTATTTCAACAGCTGCTGTGCGCCAGGATGCCAGAACAGGCGGGGGAAAGCAATGCGGAAATCATTTTATCTTATTCCTAAGGATCCCGATAGATGACTAAAATGGTTCACTGCAATAAAACGCTAACAAATAAACGCTAAAATGCTGACCAACACAACTGATGGGCAACTAATGACACCTCATTTGGATATTTTCATGTCTGGGAAAAAAATTTAAACGGGTTAAGATTTCATGACATTTAAGATGTCTACTGTACTCACAGTGGCTACCTACAAGGACAGCTAGAGTCGATTACGTTAGCTAACAACACAGTTGACTTACCTTTCCAATAACGACAAAGCAGGTTTTAGCCAACAACAATATTTAATGTATCTGCATTACTGTAAGGGTAGGTTTAGGGTTGGGGTAGGTGTAGATGTTAATAAACCATAATTTTACAGGTAGCATTTTCCGTTGTCGAATTGTACTACCTACTGTTTTAATAAGAGGTAGCAAAATCTGACGTTAAGTTAGCACAAATCGACAGAACACCGGCAGACTCCTAAGTTAAATATTCATCACAAAATTAGATTGCGTCCATTTGTACCCCTCCAGGCTTTTGAAGAGTCTCCAGAGTAGGACAAGGGAAATTTGATGAGGTAGTTGTAGATATCAGGATACTGCAGGTCAGGAAAGCTATGCGTTCCTTTATTGAAACACGTTAGAAGCACCCGGGGGCATTATAGGGATCTATTATGTTTAATCTATTAAGTTTTGCTATGTACAGGTCTATGTCTTTTGAATTAAAGTGCGCAGTGTACTCTGTTGCCTTGAAACTCATGCTGGCGCCATTCATTTCATATTCGCTGCCGGCTGTCCGCCATTCATTTCATATTCGCTCCCGGCTGTCCCTACCTGCCAGCATGGTGGTGTAAACAGAATGGGTCACGTGACATCCGGAGCTCTATAATTTAAGTTGAAATGGCTTTGTTGAAATGGATTTGATTATACATTAAAATTCAAGGAAGCAACTTTTTTCTCAGATTGTTTACTCTTCGTTTAGTTTCTTATTGGTGAGGAGATTAACGCCATGGGGTCGGCAAAGACGCCGGCGGGAGCACTTGCATATTTTCCAGATGACAGAGAAAAGAACTTAAAATGCTCTGTCACTTTTGATTGGACACATAAAAGTAATACATCACTTGAATCTGTAAAAGGTCTACTTTTTTATTTGTGTATGCTCACCATATCAACAAAACTTTGTGCTTTTGTAAAATAAAGAAAACAAACAGGGTGCGCTCTCAGTCCTCACTGTCTCCTCAAACTGCTTTTAGAAACGAGTCACTAAAATGAACTGAAACTCAGCGAATACTTGACATACAGACATGAGAAATATATCTATAGAGAGCTTGACATGTCTACTCTTAAATGAAGTAACTCTTACCGAAAACAAATATTCAACTGAAAAAAGCACAAATGTCAGGGCATGTCAAAACTTCTCCAGGCCCCCAAAACACCCTCAGACCCCAGAGGGTTAATTGTCTTTAGATTCAGATAAAAGGGGTGATATACAAATTTTGATGTTCAAGCAATTTGTTTACTCAATTTGTGAATTTTAAGCAAATTTCACAAACAGTTACAAAGAAACAAAAATTAAAACATTGGATTAAACAAAAAATTTTAAGGAGATAAACTAGAATATATTTTTCTTGTAATCTTTTCTTATCATGTAATTTTTATTTACAACACTGTAAAAAGTTCAATATGACCAACTTTCAAAAGTTGATCATATTGAACTTTCCCTTACTGTAAGTGCAATTAAACTCCTGTATAGACACACATAGAGTAACATCTATACAGAACTAGGAGTGACAAAGAAACGGATGGAAAAATCCCATATTCATTCAAAAATATATTTTCTACTTATTCCATGTGTAAAATCATTTTTAATGCATTTTAAATGCAACTTTTAAATCACTTGAATCCATTTACCAATTCAGTTAAAACTGTCAAACAAACAATGAGCACAAATAAAATAAACAACAATCTCTTGATGAGATGATTTGAAAAAGTTATTTATTTCAAAGATAGATAGATAGATAGATATTTACTAAAGACACTTTCATTTTGAAACAGTATCCTTAACCCCTTATCATTCCTAAAATCGTCTCGGTTATGTATGTAACCCTCATTCCCTGAAGGAGGGAACGGAGACGTCACGTCAGTAATGACCGACGAATTGGGATCTCGCTTAGAAAGACCAATCCACTTAGAGTGTAAACTAAACGAGCCAATGCATATTGGCATGCGATGATTGCATCCAGCTGGCGCTGATTGCAGCGCGAGTATAATTAGGCAGCAGGTGCAGTGTTTCCCCTAGGTTTACAGCTTTTCCGTTTGAATTTTTCTGGACTCCTTTTTAATTGTTAAATTAAATTTTATTAATCAAAAAGCATGTCTAATTAATTAAAATCATGAAACTTAAACAACTGAACTTATTTTTAATTTATTAAAAGTTTAACACAAATTACATGTTTAGGGTCCTATGAAATGTTTTATTTTTTCCAACCTTATGTTTTATTGTTACCAAATTCTGTGTTTTAGCATGTCTAATTATTTGAAAGCATAAAAACTATTTTCATGTATTCTTACAATAGCCTTATGATTAGCCTTATGATTTTCCCCCTCAGAAATTCTGTGTTGTATATTTACATTTTTTAAGGCATAAAACATTCATTTAATTTATCTTTTAACTAATGAAAATTAAACCCATTTTATTTTTTTGAAAATTAAGGGGATTTAATATAACAATTAAAACATTGAAGAAATATTGTATAATTATTCCTTAAAAATAAGGTTTTAATAATTTTAGTAGTAGTAGTAGCCTATTACTGTCAGAGATTCTGCACCGTCACAGTCACCAGCCCCGACGCACACCAGATCCCAGTCACCAATTTACTGATCACCCGCACCTGCAGCCTGCAATCAGCACTCCTTTATAAGCGTACTCCACTCTGACACTCATCGTCCGTTCTACAGTTCACTTACCAGACTCTCGCAAGCTACTACCCTTTTTGTACCATTCCTCAGATGCTCCAGTGCTCCTCCGATCCGGTTCCCCTTGACTCCTGCACGAATCCTGAATACCCAATCACAGAATCAACACCAGTACCTCAGATAAGAACCTAGAAGCATTCCACGAGTCATTTATCACCATTCAAGCCTTTATCTACCTGCAAATCATTCAATAAACAAACCTGTTATTGCACTAACCCTTTGTCTCTGGCCTGTGTTGTGACAATTACGTACATTCTACTGAACAACAGTAATATATTTCTGCCGCAATGTCTTCAAGTTAAACCAAACTTTTATTTTGACGGGTTGCCGTGAATACCTTTACATTTCTGTGTGTATATAATATGAGGATAGTTTTACTCAAATGAAACGGTCAAATGCTCGTAAAGTGACTCTCAGAGCAGTTCTGGAGATGTTGTTCATGTATTAATGTCCTCATTAGTGAGGCGGCAGACGTTAATATCATCGGAAGCGTCACAGGCGCCTCAGTACAAGTAGTAAACAAAACCGCGCGTCTGCGCCATTCATTAACAGAGACATGCAGAATTCATATTTAAATAGTCATTTTGCGGCTTAATATTTACTAGTGGTAGTGGGAGTGTGCTCACCTGTGTGTGCGTGCACGTGTGTGTGAGCATCGAGGCAGAACTCCCCCGTGCGCGATACAGAGTGCAGAGGAGAATTGTAAATGCGCAACAATGTAGCATAGAGACAGAAATGACATGACGTTGTGTAAATAAGATAAATAACAAGGCTATTTAGTTTGTTTAATAAAAGAACAAGGTATAGACCTGTTCTATAGGAAAGGTAACTTTAAATGACTTCTGACATGCCGTTGTGTAAATAAGATAAATAACAAGGCTATTTAGTTTTCTTAATAAAATAACCTGTTCTATAGGAAAGGTAACTTTAAATGACTTCTGTTGTGATCTGGCGCTATAGAGAAAATATAATTAAATAAAATTAACTTGACCTTCAAGGGGGGCGGGGGGCGCCGTTGGGGGTGCGGGCCGCCCCCCTAATATAATGGCAGGGGAAACACTTAAAAGGGGCACAGGACACTTGAAGGGGCAGCATACGTGGCACTTTGGTAGGGATCCCAATTCGTCGTTCATTACTGACGTGACTCGTAGTGACCGACTGAAAGGGAACGTCTTGGTTACA